>NW_006399829.1:13059494-13090157 GCF_000299155.1 Elephantulus edwardii
TACCATCTATTCCGGGGGCCTTATTTTTTGCTATTTCCTTCAAAGCAGCTTGAACTTCTGCCTCTATCACTATAGGCTGTGGCTCAAATGCTGTTTCATTAAATTCTTCTGTATCTGCCAATTCCTTTCGATACAATGACTCAGTATATTTCTTCCATCTTGTTTTGATACCTCCTCGATCATTTAACATTCTGCCTAAAGCATCCTTGATTGTAGCAACTCGAGGTTCGAATTTGTTCTTTTTCTTTTATTCTTAAGTTTTATCCCTACATACACACAGAGAGAGAGAGAGAGAGAGTTTAGAGTTAGTTTTTAACCACCATCATCTGTCTTATCAACACTAGCTGGATTTGAAGCACATTCCACCTAAATTAGGTCTGTAACCTTGCATATGTTACTTAGCTTTTTTGTGTCTGGGCCTCTATATTGAGAGGAAAGGAGCTGCGCTGCATTCTCTAGCGCATGTAGTTCGAATCCACCAACTGCTACTCTGGAGAAGGAAGAACAGTCTCCTCTCTTGCAATTTACTGTCTCTGAAAACCCGCTGGAGGGTCAGTTGAGTTGGTTCCAACTCGGCAGCACACAACAACATTACAAGGTAATTAACGTAAATAAATAACTATACATACCTTCTAAGACACCATGCTGGGGAAGGTAGAGGATCAGAAGAGAGGAAAAGCCTCAACAGGATGGATTAATACTGCAGTTGTAACAGTGGGCTCATAAATATCACAGGCCAGGAGGATTGCACAAGATAGTACAAAGTTCTGATCTCTTGTTCTTAGGGTTGCTATGAGTCATAGTTGACATGATGGTACTTAACAGCAACAACATCATAAGACTGTTATGGGTAAATAAAAACCCTTACAACAACCAACATTCTTGTCAAAGTTATATTTATTGATCAATTTCAATCATTAATTGCCTTTGGATACAAAAGTTTAGTTAAACAAAATTGGGCATGAAAATATTGTTTGTTAAAGTACCCAGTGTGCCACAGAAATGAATGAGATGGAGTTCAACACCAAAGACCAAGTTTTTACCTTCCACAAATTCCAATACTTTGAAAGTTGAAGTTATTGTGCTAATAATTTTAACTCATGCAAGGCTGTCCTGATTAATAAGCAGTTTGATTAGAAATAATCACCATGATGATGCTACTTTAGCATGTAGTTTTGGTGAATATATAGGTTATACTGTTTTCTGAATTAGTTTGAATGCACCTTGTAGAGATTATGGTTTATTTAGAACTGTGAAGTAATATGTAAAGTTATTTACATACAAAATTTACCCAAAAAGTGTATGTGTACGTGTGTGTGTGTATATAATATGAAAATTATGTGTTAGATACCCTTTATATTAGTAAAATGTTCGATAAACTTATATACAAATGTACATTTACACAATATTTTTGTTATGGTTGAAAACGTTTGCCACTGGGTAACCCTGCCTCCACGTTTGTCCCTTCAGCTTAGGGATGGCTCTCCAGCATATGGATGGTGTCTGGGTCGTTCTTGCAGCAGATGCTGTTGGTTTCCCACCCAGATCTCCTTTACTGGGCCAGTGCACCCATCTCCCAGCTGCTGTGGTTGTTGGCTGCTAATGAGTCACACCTGTACCCTTCTCCAGAGGCCTGCCCTTGGCTGACAGGAACTGCCTCGCGAGTTGCCTCAACCAAATATGCTCGCACGATTATGAGATCACATCCCAGAGTTCCTCCTCCTCTTCAGGGGTGGCTCACAGCCAATGATTATGTGAGGATATCAGAGCTCAGCTCCTTTACTTCTGGATTGAACAAATTCTGTGGCTTAATCCAAGCTCTAAACCTCTATATGAAGGTCAAACAATGACTCAATTTCTGAATCCCTATCTTTCCCTAGTTTGGTTCTTCATCCTATCTTGTTTCCCTGATCTTAGCTTGCATATTATGCTACACGTTTCTCCTGATAGCTCTCCCTCTCTAAACCCATCTTCCATAAAACCCATCTCAGATGACTTCTAGGAAAGCTGATCTCAGTTCTTGGGGATCTCCACGCTCCTGTTAGAGAGCTCTGGTAGCCTTTTGGTAAGGAACTGTGCTGCCAATCCAGAAGCATTTGGTTTGAACCACTTTCTCTCACTGCTCCATGAGAGAAAGATAGTCAGTCTCCTTCCATGGGATTTATTGCCTTTGAAAATCTGCTGGAGAGTCAGCTGTGAGATCTGACTTGAGAGCACACCAACCACCAACATGACCTTTTAATTTTCTTAGTTCCATTGTCTCCTTTACAACTAACTTCCTGTGTTAGATATTCTCTGTTATATTTTTCCTTTTTTTTTTTTTGTCTGTTATTTCTTTTGTTGGCCCTTTACTGATGAACATTAGATTTACTCATATCTTTGTGCATATTTAAGATTATTATACCTCAAATGCTTGGAATCTGACAAGTAGTTTCAAAAGCTGAGTCAATTGTACTACAGCCTTGCTTCCTGAAAGTGAGGAAGACTTGAAATGCTTACTGCAAAGATCAAAGACTACAGCCTGTAGTGTGGATTACCGCTCAACATTAAGAAGACAAAAAAATCCTCACCACTGGTCCTATAGGCAACATCACGATAAATGAAGAAAAGATTAAAATAGTCACTAATTTAATCTTGCTTGGACCCACAGCCAACACCCTTGGCACTCATAGTCAAGAAATCAAAAGATAACAGTTTAAAAATAATATATTTTAGGGTATTATGATTATCATAAGAGTTTGGAATGAGGGTTGCAGAGTGGAGTATACTCAGGGTGAGGGTGGGAGGGTGTGGGAGGATTGTGTACCAATGAAAAAGTTTTTTCTTTTGCTTTTAAAGAAGAACAAACTGGGAGGGGGGCAGGGAGAAAATACAACAATGAATGAACGGAAATCCACAATCTCTGCAAATGTTCATTGAAGAAATCAAAAGACATATTGCATTGGGAAATTATGCTGTAAAGGGACTCTCCAACGTACTGAGGAGCAGTGATGCCAATTGAAGACTAAAGTGTGCCATTTTTTAAGTCATGGTCTTTTAAGTCACTAGCTATGTGTCTGAAAGCTGGACAATGAATAAAGATGACCCCCAAAAATATGGGTTTTCTTTTTTTAAATTATTGGAATTTTTTTTTAGTTGTGATATTGAAGAAGATAGGAAGAAGGGTTGGCTATCCTCTTCTGAAATAACAAGGCTTTGAAAACCCTATGTACAATAGAACACACTGAGAGTAAACTAGCAGACATGGAACCTGAGGCTGAGCCCTTGAATTTGGAAACACAAATGAGGAGGAACAGTTGTAAGTAGATGCTAATGATTGGAACGTGGAAGGTGAGAAGCATGAAGGATGGAAAATTGAATATTGTTAAGAAATGAATGGCATGCACATTGACAAACGAGGTGTTGGTCAAATGAGATGGATTGACATATTTTGAATCAGACAATCATATGATCTACTATACCAAAGATGAAAAGGCGAGGAAAAATGGGGTCACTTTCATGGTTAAAAAGGTAATTTCTAGAGCCATCTTAAAATAGAATATCATGCTTGGAAGGTTAGAGTGACAGCTCAGGAGAGAAAGATCCCAGAGGAGATGGATAGACACAGTTACTGGGGCAGTGAGGTTAGGTGTGTCAGAGTTAGTGAGACTGACCCAGGACAGGACAGGACAGGGTACAGAGCTCTTGTCAATATGAGTCACAGGCAGGGCAATGGCACATAACAACAACAATTGGAGACGAGTCCCATGGACTGCCAAAAGAACAAATATATATGTGTCAGAGAAGGTGCAGCCAGTGTTCTCCTTATAGGCAAGGAAGACAACCCTTCCTCTTACCTACTTGGCCATGTTGTTGCTGTTAGGTGTGGTTGAGTCAAGTATGACTCATAGTGACCCTATGAAAAACACATCTGTCAAAGAGAGGAGAGAAGTGCAGCAATGAATGAATGGAAATCCAAAATCTCTGTAAATATTCATTAAAATTATTAAATTTTAAAAAAAGAAAACCACATCTGAACCTTGCCCTATCTTGTACCATCTTTATCATTTCTCTCGTACTTGAGTCCATTGCTTAAGTCACTCCACGTGGTTGAACATATTCTTTTCTTTCACCGGCCTTCCACCTTTCCAACTGTGACATTAGGAAAGCATCTCCTAATAGAATACCCAAGAGAACTCTGGTGAGTTAGTGAATGATGAAATAATAATTGATTGAGTATAAAAGTAATCTTATAACTTATCTAGTCTTACAACTCCATGCTATCAAATGTGTTTTAATATGGACCAACCCTTTATCTTCCTCATTTAATCAAAACTCTGAGGGTGTTCTTTTTCTTTTATGTGTTTGTGTGAATTAGAACTTAAACTATAGTGTCTTGAAATACACATACAAGACCAAGATTTTGTCACTTTGGTGCTTAAAGTTATCATGCCATATTCAGATGAAATGAAGTGGGGCTGTTGTAATCAGCAAACTGTACCATTAGAAATAGAACCAAGACAATACAATGTTGTAAAAAGTACTTGGTGGACATCAAGGTTACCCTGTTCTTGCATTTAGTTTCAATCAAACTCAATCTTAGAAAATGTAGTTTATTTAAGACCAATGGGCAAATGCTGGAAATAATTGTTTTGCGTTTAAAGCTAAGAAATGCCTATCCTGGTTCTTTTTCGTCATATATACGGATAAGGAAGGCGTCAAGGATTTCCCTCAGGTCTTTGTGTTCTCATTTAAGTCCGTGTCCACCTGCTGGGTCTTCATGCCTTTTCTGATCTCAACCTCCCTCTTCTCTACCTTTCCTGAATTCCCATTCTGCTTCTGTGCCAAGAATTGAACACTTAATTTTTTAAAAGCTGCATTGGTTTTCCTTAGGAATTACTGTTGGGATTCATTTCCAGTTGCTGAAAACATTTTTTAAAGGGAGAATCTGTCTTGTTTTTTGCAGGGGCTGATAATATTCGGAAATACTGGAGCCGCTACTACCAAGGATCTCAAGGGGTAATATTTGTGTTAGACAGTGCCTCTTCAGAAGATGATTTAGAAACTGCTAGGAATGAACTGCACTCAGCTCTCCAGCACCCACAGTTATGCACTTTGCCCTTTTTAATATTGGCCAATCATCAAGACAAGCCAGCTGCTCGCTCAGTACAAGAGGTATGTCTCATTAAATTGACAGCTCTGTTTGCCTGCATTTGTTGGTGTCTCCTGCCATATTGGAATCTAGCAAGAGGCATATGATTAGAAAGCTGTACTGATTATGCTGTTTTCAATATGAAACTTTCATTTCTTAAAATTTATAAAGGACAGAAATTCTTGTTTTCATACATGACCCACTCATATCCCACACTCCTCAAAATAGATCCTTAAAAAACAAACAAAAACAACCACCAACTAACGAAATTGTTTAGTAAAAGTTATTCTTTTGTGTTTTAAAAGACTTTAAAACTTGGTTATTTGACCTATTCTCTGATTCACTTACTTGTTTAATTCATTCTCCAGCTTGTCAAGGAATGTGTTGTGCATATTACTGACATTACTTGCCCTCAAATGCCATGTTCTTGTGCCTCTCAGATTCTTGCTGCTGGCCAGGAGCAATGAGGCTTCTGTAGTCAGCCACGCTGAAGAGTGATGTCTTAGCTGGCACATTCCAGACCAACAAAATCTATTTTAATAGGAACTCCTTCTTTATCTTCTTCATTTAGTTTTCCTTTGGTTGTATCTCACCTATAAAAGTAGGAGTTCTGGGTGATCAGTGTCTCACTCAGCGGAGATTCTGATTCATGGTAATAAAGTAATAAGGAGTGTGAATAGTTTTAAAACTTGAATTACAGGGAATTACAACTTTCAAGTAGGATGGAATAACAACTTTTGATGTATTCCTTTATACTCGTAGCTTTCAGGGTGTGATCCCACCCCACCCCTCATCTCCCCCATCCCTCCCACCCCCGCTTTCCAAAAAAAAGTTATGTGTTTCCTCAAGTGACTTTGGAATAAGGTGATTAATAGGAATGGTTTTGCTCTTTAGTCTGAAAAAATGGAAGTGGGGCCAAGAAATTACATGTTCTAACTCCAAACCTCCCCCACACTTAGTGTGTGACCCATGGGCAAATAGCTTTGTTCCTGTGCCTAGGTTCTCACCTGTAAAATGGGAATAATACAGTTTATTATTATAAGTGAGCAAGATTAATTTGGATGATTCTCTTTGAAGTTTAAAGTACTACAACAAAGAGATACCAAAAATTTGAGTTTTAGGAAAAGAGTTTAAAAGGCTAGTATCTATTAAGGAAATAGAACTTATTTTATCTTCAGTTGTCACATTCAGCATTAAGCAGTTAGTACCTTTCTTCTTTCCAGATTTTGTAAATACCTTATAGAGAATATTAAGTAATTAAGATAAAAATAGCAATAAAAATCCATTCAGAGAGGCATTAATTTACATGTATTCAGCAATATAATTACAATGCCTTAGTGACCTGTTCTTAAGACCTTACGCAAATCTTTTTACCTTACGCAAATCTTTGAACTTCTCAGCATCAATTTTTCTGTCTGAAGAATGAGTATAATAGGATCTAATCATTTGTGATTGTGAGTGTTTAATTAGTTTATGATTATAAAGTATTTTGCTGAACATGTATTGTTATTGATAATACATGTTATATTTATGTATGTATACATGTTAAGATTATATATAAGCAAGGATTTGACAAGCACTGTGGCATTTGGACAAGAACAAACTGGGAGGAGGGTAGAGAGAATAGTGCAACAATGAATGAGTGGAAGCCCAAAATCTCTGTAAATGTTTATGAAAATTAATAAAATATAATTATAGAAAAAAAAAGATTATATATAAGCAGTATAACATGTGCATACATGGGTAATATATAATCTATAGTACTATAAAAAAGTTTACTTAACTTCAAAGTCTTTTATTCACTTCATATACAATATTTGAAAAGGATTTTTTTTATTTAAGAAAATGTTTATTTCTTTTTTTAGAAATCATACTGTTCAGGCTACTGTACTCTTTAAACATTAATACATGCCTCATGGTAACCCTCAGTAGGACACAGAAACTGTCACATTGAATAAAGGAAGCTCTAAACGATTAATTACTTCTGAGTATGAGCTGGCTATCATAGGAAATGAGGTATTTTTTAAAAAATAAACAAAAAATAAAAAACAAACCAGACTTTCTTTTTAGAGCAGTTTTGGATTTAGAGGATATATAAAACTCTCAAATATTATAAATCTATAAGATGTACAAAATTCTCAGGTTCCCTCTCTGTTGTACATCATTTCTTCCAGGGACATCCCCACACACACATTTTGCAAAGGCGTTAGAAGTTATCGTTTAGTAAGGTAGAGGTTGTACATGTCCAGTTGCCACAGGAATGGCTTGGAAATGATTTAAAACTGGAGCATACATAAGGAGCCCTGGTGGTATAGTGTGTTACTTTCTGGGCTGCTAATCAAAAGGTTAGCACTTCAGACCCACCAGTAATAGGGAGAAAGATGGACAGTCTCCTTCTTTAAAGATTTTCAGTGTTAGAAATCTGATACAGGGTCGCCATGAGTTGGAATCCACTTGGCATCAATAAGCAGGGAGACTACTGGGGAGAAGGCGTGCTTTTGACCTTTTCATTTCTATGTATCTTAAACACATTTTCCTCAATTTTTTGTTTTATTTGCAAAATCTTCATTTGAGGGCTTTTCCTATTATTTTATAAGCACATTGTCACATGGATGTTGTTTAGACTGTTTTAATGGCGAATAAGGGCAAATTGCATTATGTCTCCCTGAAGTTTATGGAAAAGTGACACAGTGCACAGACTTTAGGTTTGGCAGGGAAAGGAAGAGAAGCTTCCCGATTTCCTCATTGCTGGATGACACAGAGTTTTTTGCTGCCTTCCTTCCAATGCTTGTTGAAATACTTTACAAATGTTTCTTTAAAATGCACCAATATTATTATTAACTAAAAATGGAGCTATGAAACGGTATCTTAAATTTTTAGACAAACAATAACTTCAGAGTGGTTAGACGGTAGACATTACATAGAAGAGGAAGTAAAAGACTGAAAAATAAGATTTTACATGTAACTTGAAATAATATGTGTAGAAGTGGTGTGTGTTAATGACTTATTGCTTGAAAACTTTTTTCCTTCATTTATTTCTGCTAACTTGAGTGCTTTATGTGGAGTGTCTAAATGTTAAAATGATTGAGTTTTGCTCTGGAAAAATACTTGTGAAGTTTAGGCAAAATTCTGTTCTTTCAGAATTAAAGAAAATGCACTTAGTTTCCTAAACTTTTTTTTTTACAATTAAGAAAAGAGGGAATCATTAAGGCTAGCAATTATTCTTCTCACTTATTTACTTTCTCTGTTTAATGATTATGCAAAACTTGTGCAGTTTTTTAATCTTGTCACTGGTGTCAAATTTGAGTACTTCATTCAGCATTGTAACGAGGCTACCAGAATATGATTGATTTTTAGAAGCCGATAAAATCCAGAGAGAAAACAGAATTACCACTAGGATTCCAAAAGAGGATGAAATGATGAGGAAGTTATATGTTTATTCCCCTCCTCTGCTGTGAGGGTTCTATTTGTGTAGAGCACTGAACAAGGAAAGAGAAACAATGGTTAAAATGTCATGTAACCCACAGGCGAAGGGCAGCGTGCCCAATGATTCTGTAGCCCTTTTAGAGTGCAAGTGGAATCTTGTGCTTCACATAGTTTCCCTTTTCTGCGCTATACCTGGTAACGACTGTGTCTCATTTAACATAGTTTTAAGATTTGACATTCTGAAAATTGATAGTGGAAAGATGTTGTTGTTCTTGTTGGATTTTTTTTTTTAATTGAATAAGCTTTTTTAAAAAATAGCAAAGCACTGGGAAAAAGAATACCCTTTACATACTGTCTGAAAGCCAAGCAATTCTTGCAACAGATGTTTGTTGTATTCACTTTGGGGAGGTATAGTTACTACAGCTTGTTTTTTTTTGTTGTTTTGGTTTGTTGGGTTTTTTTAATCCAACATTTACTCACATTATTCTTTTTTTTCCTCGATACACACAAAAATCTGTAATTATAGCAAGTGACTGATTTGAATTATCAGGGGAGATTTTGGTCTAATTTCAATGCTAAAGCTATAAAATGTGAAATCGTAAGGCAAATAGGTTGGTTTTTTATTTGTATTGACTTGTAATTGTATTTAATTTGTTTTACAACTCTCGTAGGAGAGCATACTTCAGTTCTGAAGTTATTTAATAGATCAGGAGAAGTTTATGAGAAGTTAAGTTGATATAGTAGCCAATAAATGTAATCCTATTTTCTCTCTACAGTTTCTGGTTGTGACTTTTTTACTTCCTTGGTTTTTAAAATCTTGTAAAATAACTCATTTTGTTAACATGAAAGAGTCTGCCTTTTCAGTAATCTCCTCTGATTTAATATTTCTTTGTATCCTCAATCCAAAGGTATTTAAATTCTTCAGAAATAGCACAACAAAAACACGGTGTTAACTGTTTATTGGATGTTTTGTAGAAAGCATATATGAATTGAGAAATCTAAAACCTGCCCAACATAGATCAATCTCTTGAGGGAAAGATTCATTAATTATAGCACCGGAATGTGGCTTCTACATGGGATGAACACTGAAGTTAAACTTTGTGATTAAGCCAGTTGTTGGTTTTGTGGTTGTTTTTTTTTTTCATTTCTGTGTAATTATCATTGAGTTTCTCATTTTGCTGTGCAAAGAATTTGGTGTTATATTTGAGAAGACTAGATTGTAGATGTGAGAAGATGATTTGCAAGTATTTTGTAATAATATAAACATTACTGGCTTTTAAAAACCATTTTTGCTCTGAGTTATAAATATTCAAATTTTTATTTTGAGCAATACATTCTATATTCAATGTGTCATGAATAGTTTATCTAGTTCACACATTTTTGTCTATAGACAAATTCTGGCACAGAGTGCTAGTGTGTTTTATGATATTTAACTAGTACATTTCAGCTATTTCTTGTTTGTAGATAATAATTTGTAAATTCAGCTCCTTTCTTTTTGCCTCCAACAGTTCAGATAGAGTCTGGAAGGGCTGAAATTTTCCACAATATTCCTAAGACAGAAATCTCTACAGTTTAGCATTTGAATAATTCTATTTTTATCGCCTCTGAAAACTCTATGAACCTTGATAAATGTTGATAGTTGTAGAGGAGCATCATGCCTTTTGTTCATAGGGTCGCCATGAGTAGTGCTTGACTCGAAGGCAACAATATAGCAGTAACAGTATAGCAGACTTGGTTTTGTTTTTGTTTTTGGTAGCTCAGTGAAGTAGCTAATATCTTGTCTGATTTTATATGGAAGTCTTTTATTAAAAGGCACAGACCAGTATTTAAGTGTCTTAAAACACTTCCTTTAATTGAATATTACTTCCTCTGTGTGGAGAGAAACATGTATTAATAAAAGAACCACTGGAAAGTGTCATAGACTTAAAATCTTCATTCTCATCCAAGTGTCTTGACCTGCCTCTTGCCAGCACTTTCGAATACTGATTTTGTTTCACAGGGAACAGTGTATATACCTGTTATGTGAGCCAGTTTTAAGCTCCCTTATGAGATCTATACTTATTTTTATATTATAAAAGAGCTCCAAATTATTTTCATCCATTCCTTACAAATGCATACTACAATGCTGTAATTTAACCTTGGAAAAACAATGAAAGAGTTTGGAAGTCCTTTTTTTGAATGCGTGACTCTTACCTCCAGAAAAATATTTAGTGACCTAAAAGAAGATTTGTGGATGCATTTCAAAGAGTAGCTGTAATATTTTAGTTATTAACATATACCCCCCATTTCTATATAGATTTTTTTAACATGAACTGTGCACCTCATTTTATTGACTCACAGTCTGTCCACGTTGCTCTTACCATTCTTGCCTCTGTATCCACTGGATGACTTTGTAAGAATGTGGTGACCTAAAAACTGTGTGGCCCCTTAAGAAAACAAAAACAACAACAAAAAAACCACACAAAAGAAAAAGAAAAACAATCAACTAATAAAATTTCTCTTAACAAATGTGTTCCCAAAGAAAGATTATTTCTATCAAAAGAATTATTTGGATGAGGTAAATTAGAATACATTTCTGAATTGATCAATGATTCTATTTTTTAAAAAGAAGAGTTCTCCTCTTATAAAGCCTCCTGTCCACCACTTTCATCTAGTCCCATTTTTTTCTTTTCTGTAAGTGAGCATGTGTTGAGTCCTTTGCCAGTCTATCCTCTTAACTTCCTTTCCACCTGCAGCCCTTTCATTGTCTACTTCTTCTACCCTATCTTACTTGTGATTCTTAGAGCTCCCTAATGATTACATTCCCAGATCAATCCCTTCTCCCAGATCCTCAAACCAGAGCAAAAAGAACCAACTCTTCTGCTTTTTATATACTCATTGAAAAAGTCATGTTGTCTCTAATTTCTTCTGTAGTCTAGTAAAACTGTATAGTTGGATTCCTTTTCTCATCTATTCCCTCTTCTTAAGATTATGTGTCAAATCAGGAAGTCTTCCAGAACTCATGGCTGAGTAAGTTGCTTTCTGTCCCCGTATGACTTCTCAAGTTCCCTGGGCTTACTCTAATCAGAACATCAGAATAAACTATTCATTACCCCCTCCCAAGACTGAAGCTCCTTGAAAGACAGGAATTATTATAGGTCGACTTATCTGAGTGGCCTGTGAGTCTTGGTACAGACTTTTCTGTTGACCTATGGCCATCAGCTTTTTCAAGATTTTCTTTTCTCAATCCACTCCACTCATTTCCATCCATGAATCGAACAGTTTTCCTTTTTCTGCATATCAGACTGTGCTCTGAATAATTGCATGATTTCTGTCTTCCTTGAAATTGTACCATTCTGACCATCTTCATAGGGAGTTCTGGTGGCCTTGTGGTAAGGAGCTGTGCAGCCAACCCAAAGGCACACAGTTCTGCTCTACTAGCTTACTCTGTGAGAGAAAGATGGGCAATCTCATCCGGTATGATTTACGGCCTATGAAAACCCATTGGTGGGCTATCTGTGGGTCTGTTCCATCTCGAAGGTATGCAACAATAGCTTGTTAATTGTAATATTTGTACATGCTTGTTTTCCTGTGGTTGCATTTATGTTTTTCTGTTGGAGGGCCTTGGATAACAACATGCCTCACCACTGTTTTCTTCGCCAAACCCCTCAGAGTATGAGCAGGAAGGATGTCTAAGCTGAATAAGCTGATTTTTTTCGTAAGTTTTAAATAATTGCCTGTATTTTACTGTATGGAACTTATTTCATTTACTGGTTCCCAAAATTATCTTTTACTGATTGTACTTCTCAAGAAAGATTGGCGTGTATGATGCAGTTGTACGGGACTGTAATTCAGGTGATGTTAAAGCAATTAATCTGATTTAGTATAAACAAATTTAACTTTTCCAGTAATAGAATTATTCACTAGAACCTTACAACTTTTTTAAAAAATTCTAAAGCATACCTTTTTTGTGTGTATTGAATTATTTTATAACAAGTTGTAACCCATTAATTTAAAGTTTGGCTTTATTCAGATATTACTTTTCCTCTTTCTGGATTATTTTTTAAAATGTGTGTTTTAAAATTTCAGTTCTTTAGCTCTTAATTTGGAGGAAAGTTTACTGAACTAATTGGCTGGCCATACATCTAATACACATTTTGTTTTGTGATAGTAATTGCAGTTCTTACAGTGTAGCCTCAATATATTTCCTTCCTACACTTCCCTTTTTCTAAACATTCTTCTTTCTAAACATCCTTTTTTTTCTATCTCCTCTTGCCTTCTCAGCTTGGTTCATGGGCTGCTGCTGCCTTTTGATCTTCTCTAGTTCATGTTCTAAGGACTGTGTAGCTCCCTGATGTTATTGTTCACTTACACGTCTGTTAGTCTTTGGCTGAAAGTGCAGCCGAGGAGATGAGTTCAGTTCTAGACTTGAAGAATATCTAAGGGCCATGGCTGCCGTTGGAGTCCTTTTTGGCCAATATTTTTTGAAGCAATCGTAGTGGTAAACCACACTTTTTACTTCAATTTTGTATTTTATAAAATGTAGTGTTATACTAACTCTCACACAACAAAGGCAAAGAATGATCTTAAAGCAAAAATTCATGTGGGACCCTTTTCCTGGTCCTTTTATTTGTTTATTTTTCTCATTTGCAAAATAAAACTCAGTCACATTCCATAGCTTACAAAGTTAATAAAGCATTTGTCTCATGAAATTAATTTGAAAATAGACACATAGTTAATGTTAGTAAGGTGCTTTGAAGATAAAAAGCACAATAAGCGTTGGTTATTATCATTATGATAATTATTATCATTATTATTATTACATAGTGTCTGCTTAAAAATACCCTCAGTTACTCTAGGATGACTGAGACTAATGACAGGGGTTAATCTGCTGGATTTTTTCCAAAACTAATGATTTGAAGCATAATACACTGATAGCCCCCCACCCCCCCGCCTTGTTTTTGTAAACCAAGAGGGTGTTTGTTTTTTCTCTTCCCTGAAGAAACTTCCTGATGATTCTGTTACACAGGAGCATCGGAACCATTTTGAATAATTACAATGTTTTCTTAAATAATCTCAAATAAGGATGTCTGAGGAGTATATATAAATGTCTTAAAAGCAAATAAGGATATGTCTGAGGAGTATATATAAATGTCTTAAAAGTGTCTTAAAACATAAACAGTGATTTCTAAATAGTTAGAAAACCTTACCTTTTAGTTAGCCACTTCTTAGTTGTTTAGAGTTCAAAATTATTATTTCTATGGACTTAAAAAGTGAACAGATTCTTAATTTGCAAAGAATATAAAAGTTAATGAACTCTTATTTTAAAAAATGAAAAATTAAAGTCTTTAGAAAATGGTAAGAAGGTAACAAATTAATGTTAACCACCATAAGAATGTCCTCGGGAAGATTCCTTAAATAGTAGCTTTAAAGATTAAGCAGAATTCCTTACTAGACACTCCAGAGATTGGTGTCAGAATTCATAAAAGATATTATTGAAACAATATTCTAACAGGCAAATGTTGGCAAGTCATATGTACCCCAGCCTCACACTCAGTAAGACATTAGTGACATGTCTGAAGAAGACATTCCCTAATATTATTGCAAATTAAGTAATAAAAGACCTCAAGAGAATGAATAGAGAAAGGTGCCTGGAGCCAATGAATTACAATTGACAAGCTAAAGGCAGTTGAAGAACCAATTGCTAGAGTGATTGCAAAGCTATTCATAATGTGCAGCAGGCAGAGCACACCAGAAAGCTGGAACAATGCCCTCAGTTCAGCAATATTGCTTCAAAAGAATAGGAAGAGGGGAGCGGGAAGAGCCACTGACCCTGAGACCCATTTCCAGGCAGCTGCACAAACTATATACTGTAATTAAATGTTCTGACCAGTAATCAGCAAAGCCAGACTACGTAAAGGCTAGGGACCCAGCAAGGTTGATAATGAGGCAGATATCCTTAACGTAAACATGGAAGAAGCAGGTAAGAAAGCTAGTCCATTTCTGGCCGACTCTGAAATATTCTGCTGTGTTAGCACAAATATGAAAATCACATACTTTGAGGCCTTCCTCCTCTAAAAACAATAATATAATGAAAGATACCTACTTTCATCTTTTGAAATGAATGGAATTACTGCTACTTATAAACATTCTTTCCTAGCCACGTTCTTTTTCCCCCCTTTACCTATGAATTGCTTGTGCCTTTGATGAGAACAATGGACTAGACATGTGAAGTGGTACAGATGATAGACTGAGTGCTGCTTCCAAGTGGCTGCTGTCCCAGGGCTCTGGGGCTTGGAGAATAGGCTAAGGGACACCTGAGTAATTTGCCAGTACCACTTCTTCTCTCCTCTTCCCTAGTATCTAAATTCCCTCCTCCTCTGTCTCGTTTTCAAACAGTGTCTTTGTACAAAATCCCATTTTCAGCTGCAACACTACTCATATTCACCTAACCATTGTTACTGTTGATATCTTGAGGGGAAAAAATGAGTAGTAGCTTAATGTAGGAAGAAGAGTTGCAGAACAAGGAAATGTCATCCAAGAATCTGATAAAGAAAAATCTCATCACTTTTGGAGGACGCCACATACTTCCACCTAATCTCTGCTGTGTTGGATACACAGTTATACTAGTTAAGTGAGAATTATCTCCTTTATTATAAGTTATAAAATCTAAATTTGTACACATATAAATCTTTGGACCTACATCCTCTCCTTTTTCAAACAAAAGAACATGTGTAGTTCTTCCACTCTGTTGGTAAGGAGAAGACTCAGAGAAGGCGTCATTTTGTTGTGTTTAAGCTTATAGTTTAACATACGTTCCAGTTTGTAGATTCCGTTATGTTAAGCAAGTGTACACAAATTGAATTTTGTTCCCATCACACCTGAAATAAGATCTTCCAATGCTACTCTGTGGAGAATATTTGCAGATAAATATTCTGTGGCTCTTAAGAATGACCAGATTTTTTTTTTTTTAATAAATAGAAAGGTAAACCACTTCAGGCTTATGGATGAGAAGAGCATTTTCTGTATGAGCTGTGGAATAGTTTGTAGATTGCAAAGAATAATATACAACTAACATGTAGAAATGATAATATATTATTTCTTTTTAGACTGTGCTTATGAGTAATAATTTGTCAAGCCAAAACAAGTCTTTACAAAAAGGGGCCAGAGTGGAAAATCTGGGTAACTTGTGTACAGTTTAGACAAGGAGAACAAAGAAATAATGAAATGAAAATAAGACCTTGGCAGGGGAATCCTTAGAGAACAGCTGGTTGGAGAATTACAATTGTTAACTGTGCTATAAAAGAAAGATATTCTCTCATGCTTTAGGATATTGCATTGAAGAGAAGATTGAATAATCATTAGAAGGATCCTGAACAGAATAGGCCAGAAAAGATCTTGAGATAGAGGTATAATTTATGTACATTAAGTATTATCTTTGTTATTGTTATGGTGGTTTTTATTGTTGTTGTTGTTATGAGAAAGCAAATCATTGTGTACAGACAAATGCTCATATTATTTAACAAGAAACTGAGTTTTCCAAAGCATAAGAAACGAGAGAATACCTTTCTTTCTTACTATACAAAAGGATTTGTATTTTACCCAGTTCTAGAATGGTAACATTTAAAGTGGTAATTGTCAAACTAATTGCAAAGTTAAAACTAAGTATTTGAATTATTTAAATGTATGGGTAGAGATTTCTACACATGAAAATGCTTGTTTCTGCATGTTTGAGGCAATTAAAAAAGGATACTTACTTGCCATATTTTTATAGTAACTTTGATGTTTTTTTCTTTAATTAGAGCTTAAGTTTGGACTTCTTCCTGTTTTTTTCTTAAGTAACAATAGTTTCTTAATGACTTTTATATTAATAAGTAAATCGAGCTCATTTTTAAAATAAAAGTAGGGAAAACAAACTATTCTTTAAAGTAAAAGAAGTCATCAAATTGCTTGAGCAAATAAATGGCCAATCATGGATAATAGATTTTTTAAAAATGATAACTAACTCATATGCTACTAGAATTTCTTTTTTCTTTTTATATTATCAAAGTCTTTTAAGCCAGATCAACGCAATTTTCTCCTCTAGGGTAATACAGTTTTTCTTTAATGATTCTAAATCTTGCAGTGCCCCTTTAATTATTTAGAACATTAGTTCTAGCAGGGTAGATGCAAAAAGTGTCAACCATTTTGCTTAAACTGTACTAGCTCCATGTGAGGTTGTAAACTTTGATTGTTTTGTTGTCTTCATTTTGTGTTCTGTTCTTAATAATACACTGAAGATGAGCCTGTGTTCTTCTAGTTTCATCTGTTAAAAATAGAACACAGTAACACTAATTTCTTTAGTGTTTATAATATTTAAAATTCTGATTAGTCAACACTTTCCTCACATGGATCTTTGAATCTTAACAAAACTTAATTAAAACATACATACTATTAAAAATCATGTTAAATTTGTAAGATGTTAAATCAAAAGATATGGCTACCATTCTTGGATTTGTCTTTTACTGAAATTTATTTTAAAA
Organism: Elephantulus edwardii; assembly: GCF_000299155.1. Classification (NCBI taxonomy): domain Eukaryota; kingdom Metazoa; phylum Chordata; class Mammalia; order Macroscelidea; family Macroscelididae; genus Elephantulus; species Elephantulus edwardii. The sequence goes on from NW_006399829.1 coordinate 13,076,553, forward strand.
TAGCAGCTCTTCTATAGCTCAGTTGCTTTTAAAAATTCTCAGAATTGTATAGGTTCATAGTTGAGATTACTTGATCTATTCTCCTAATCCATTTATTACATGACTAGTGTTCTATAAAAAAAGCCTATTGCTTCATTTAGATTGCCACAAACTATCATGTTTTTAAAATTATTTTACTTGTTTTAATAATTAACAAAACTGCATAGTATACATTTAAGAAGGTATAAAAAGTACAGTGGCAGGAAAAAAAAGGTATGCTTTTATACTCCTGGGCCATCCTGTTCAACTCCAGTTTATAACTCTAGAGCTTAAATCAAGCAACTTTACTACTAAATTTTAAATGCCGAAAGTTCAGAAACATCAGCCCAGTGATATTTGCTTAACAAGTTAAAGTGAAATGTGGACTATACAGTGGTGAATGGAACTTATCTTAAAGAAGATGCTTTTAAGATATTTGCATGAAAATCCTGTAATCATTTTAAGACAATGTTAATAATTTAACTTTGGAAAGGGTGAAACCAAGTGTCTCCTTGGAGACTAGGATTTTGAAGCACTGCCTTATATACTTTGGCCATGTGGCTCAGTGGGGCTGGTCCTTGAAGAAGGACCTCATGCTTGGAATGGTGGAGGGACAGCACAGCATAGGAAGACCCCAGATGAGATGGATTGATACAGTAACTGGGACAATGGGAATTGATGTGTCCAAATCAGTGAAACTGCCTGAGGACAGGGCAGGCTTCAGAGCTGCTGTATATGGGGTCACTATGGGTCACTGGCAACTCAATGGCACATAACAGCAACAACAAGGTTGTTAACATGGTATCAGTTTTAAGCAGTTCATTTTGTGTTACATAAAAGGAAGGAGACTCATAGAAAGTACATACTTTGATCTCATAAAGGTTCACTCATGATTGAGTAATATGGGATCTAGGTTCAGTTCCCGAGTCCTGCAGAATATTGCACTAAAGCAGATTACAACTTTTTTGTTTCCCAGTATATATAAAAGTTGTATATACACTGTACTGTAGTCAATTAAAGATGTCTTGGTGGCATAGTGGATATGTGTCTACTGCTAACACAAAGGTCATGGTTTTTAATTCAGCAGGCACTGTATGGGAGGAAGATGGACAGTGTCCTCTGATTAAGATAAACTGCTTTGGAAACTTGATGGAGAGTCACTATGAGTCAAACTGAACTCCAAAGAGATGAACGTGGCATGGTGAATTAAGTGCGCGATAGCATCATAAAAAATTTTCAACTCGTTCAAGAATTACCCATATTTGACATGGAGTGAGCGCATGCCTCTGGGGAAATGATGCTCTTAGACTTGCTTGACACCCAGGTTGCCACAAACCTTCAGTTTTTAAAAAGTGTGACATCTGCAAACCATGATGAAGTGAAGCATAATGTATAAAAAAAAAAAGAGAGAGAGAGACATTGCAAATATTTCAGTAGACAGCTTTCCTTATTTATTTTCATGTTTTAAAATGTCAAAATATTTATTTATCTTCCAATTAATGTATTCCTGTAGAGTCTGAACCACCTGATAGCTGACCCTCCAGGGGGTTTTCAGAGGCTGAATTACACAGGAGGAGACTGCCCGTTGTCCTCCTGCAAAGCAGCTGGTGGATTTGAACCTCCTGCCTTTGAGTCAGCAATGCAACTACTTACCCACTAGACCACCAGAGCTCCCCAGTACAAAACATTTAGAGCTTTCTGTTCTTATCAATATAGAAACTCATATAATAGATAAACCAATATGATTATTCACATTTAGCAGTTAACCTTATTTGTTTCAGACCCTCTTAGTAAACAGAAATCCTTAAAGGTACAATTCTACCTTCTTCCTTTTCCTTGTCCTTTATAAAATCCTCTCAGAAGTTGGTATGCATCTTTTATTAAAGTGTATTTTATACTTTTACTGTGTGTTCCTATTCATAGAAATTATATGTTTTATGGGATGAAATTGGCTTAAGTACACTATTGTTTGTCTTACTGCATATTCTTTTTCACATCATGCTTTTTTCATGATATTTTCAAGATGACTGGTATGGTGTATATAGACCAAACTCTTCTCCTTTTCACTGCTACAGAATGCTGCAGGATATAACTGTTATAGTTTTATTTATATATTCCCTATTGGTAAACTTCCACATTGTTTCTAAACTTCCGGGTTAAAAATAAAGTGTCAATGAGTACCTTTATACATGTTTTCTGGTACATGTACCAGCATTTATGAAATGTATATATATATAATTGGAATTACTAAGTTATTGAATATACTTATCTTGAATTTAACCACTGTGGGAATGAATTTCCCTTTGGGATTTGGGGTTTGACCATCACAGACATTAAGGTTCTCAAGTCAGACTATCTGAATTTAAGTCTTCCCTAGTATTGATTCAGCTGAGTAGAAAATTTGGTGAAAATTTTAATCTGTTATCAGTAAAATGAGGATAATGCTAGAACCTACCCACAGGATTGGAGCGCTGGTGGCCTAGTGGCAAGAAGCTGTACAGCAAACCTGAAAGTATGTGGTTCAAATCCACCAGCTGCTCTGTGGGAGAAAGATGGTCAGTCTCCTCCAGTGCGATTAACTGCTTCTGAAAACCCACTAGAGGGTGAGCTATGGGTCTGTTCTGACTTGATGGTACACAAACAACAACCCATAGGATAGGTTCAATCAATATTATCTTTCACAGTGAATATTAACTTGCTCCTCACTTTTCCCTCTCTCTTCTCTTAAAAGGTTTGTCATTGGGATAAAGTAGGTTAGTATTTGTAAGGCTTTTACAGTTAAGTCTGGAATAAACAGTATGTTGTTGTTAGGGGATGCTGGGTTGAGTATGACTCATAATGACCGTGTGGACAATAGATCTGACTCTTGCCCTATCCTTTGCCAGCCTCACCATCCCTGATACACTTGAGCCCCTGTTATCACTGTGCCAGTTCAACTCTTTGAGAGTCTTCTTCTCTTTATCTGATCTCTTCAAATGTGATGTCCTTTTCCAAAGACGAGCCCCTCTTGACATGATGCCCAAAGCGTGTGAGACAAAGCTTCATCATCCTTACCTCCAAAGGGCATTTTGGTTACACTCTCTCCAGGACATTCCTGTTTATTCTCTTGGCAGTCCATGGGATAGTCAATACTCTTTTCAGCATCACAACTCAAAAACATCATACTTAGACATTGTCCACCTTTCAGAAGTGTAACAAATAACTGAACATACCATGTCTTGGATCAGGTGCACTTTTGTCTTTAAATTAGTATTGCTGCTCCTTAGGACTTTGGAGAAGACCTTGACAGCGGATTTTCCAAACACATCATGTCTTCTTATTTCTTGACTTCTGATACCAAACTATGTGGTTTTGTTGTTGTTAAATGCTGTTGAGTCAAGTATGACTCATAGCGACCCTATGAACAAAAGACCTGAACCCTGTACTGTTAATATTGTTGTTTTTCTATGTTCATAGAGTTTCTAGAGACATGTGGTTTAGGATTTGGATGCCACTCCTGCTTCCAAACTATGTGAGTGCTCATCAAATACACAAAAGTGAACCACCAACTGAAAGCCACTGTAGCCACCAGATGTTTCTGTACTCCTGAGAGTACTTGAAGAACTCCAGACTAACGGAAAAATGAACAGGAAGGCCTTATACAAGTCTTTGATTTTTATTTTATTTTTAATAAAGTGACAAGCAGTTAATTTCTTTTTCTTTCTTATGTCTGAAATTCTTGTCAAAAAATTTTTTTAAAAGTCCTTCAGTGATAAAAATGTACTTTTACTTCAATTGTAAGGAAACTTGAAAAGTCAAATCTTTTGGTGATTTTCACTTGTGGAATTTAACAGTATATCATTTTCTTGAATATGGTCGGGAGAAGTCATTCTGCCTTCATTTTAATGTGTCAGTTTTTCTGTTTTCTCGGGTTGTTAGCATTATCTTCAAGAAAGTGGGGTGGAAGTGGTGGAGAAATAGACCTTAAACTTTTTTAAAGTGTAAAACTGAGGGAGATGATTCAACAAAATACCTGCCTACCTGCATGTTTCTATGACTAAATAGAAACCCAGAAATCTGCCTTTATGACTGTCATATGGGGTGTCTTCCAGCTATGACCGACAGGCTTGTTGTTTCTGCTCTTGGAAAGCTGGAGAGGTTATTTTAGAGTGGATGTCACACCAGTTCTGACTTTAGATTTCAGTCCTATCTTCTCATGCATTAAAGGTGGATTATTTTCCATTGCCTATCAAATGTGTGCAAAACATTTAAAGAGTCTGCCTAAAAACTGGATTTCCTGAGATCTGTTTTCTTTTGGAGGTATTTTAAAGATTAGCTGTGCACTTCCAAAAGTCTGAACTTTATTTACCAGAGGCTCCTGAAAAAAAATGAAAACAGTGTACAAGTGGAGGAAAACCCTATCTCTGTATTCCTTATATTCCTTATAATAAATCAGACTTGTGTGTGTGTTTAACAACAAACGAGGGGGTGCTTTCTTCCCTCTGCTTCATTCTCAGTTTCTTTTGATCATTGATCTGGGTGACCCCACGCTCAGGGGTTTTTTTTTCTTCATTTGACATGGACAGATTTTTGAAGCATAGCTCTCCTTTGGGAACCCCGGGCAGTTCCACTTGACTAATCTGTGATCTAATGAGCAGTAATGCAGGGTTACAGTGGCCATTTTGTTTGCTTTGAGGGAGGATGGCTAGACAGGGAGTGGGAGAAAAGCGGTGTCTGCAGAGAAAGAGAGAGGCTGAGTGATCGAACAGTGTGAAAAAGACTTGTTAGCCCACATTAGTGTGCCTGATTTACTTCACAACAGGTCAGGAAAGGCCAACAGCAGGGTTGTCGTTAAATTGCAGAGTTAAAAATGAAAATCCCACTTATTAGAAAGCTTTCAGATCAAGGCTATTAGTTCCAAAGTTGATTTGAATCCAACTTTGAGTTGCAGTGAACAGGGTAGTGGCAATCTCTTCTTCAGTCTTGAAATAAATAAAGACATACATACATACATAAATTTAAAATATATATATTTTAAATAACAACATGGCCTTATGCGGTGGTGGTTGTGTTGTTTTATGAATGCTGTAACTCTTAAATGTATTGTCTTGGTTGGCATATTTGGCCCTGGAAGGGAAGCCAAATGCTGAGCAAGGGCCTTGCATGATTTTATGCCCTGTGTTCTACCCCTATAGAGAGGTACTTATACATTCTATTTTGAAATGCTATGTATTAGTAAATTCATATAATAAAAACCTGAGGTAGCTCTTACATGTGTTTCCCTGCAGTGGCACAGCTCTGTGTCAGCTCTGATACGTGCATATGTGTCAGTTCGTGTGTGTGTATATGCATGCATGTGTAGATGTGTACACACACACACACACACACACACACACACACACACTCATCCATGTACCCTTTCTCTGGAACACAATAGTGATGCTGTGAATAAAATCAGATCTTTTCTTTAATAGCCTCTTTACCTCGACCTCAAACTTTGACTAGTAGAGTTGACATTTTACTCATGTTTCTCTTATTTCAATGAAAGCGAATAGATTCTAATAAATGCTCATTCATGTCTCTGTAACTTATTGCATAGTTTAAAACTCTTATTATAGGAACATAAATATAACCTCTTAGGTTTTTTTCATTTCCATTAAAAAGGGAAATAATCCCTCTGCAATTTATTTACTACAAAAAGTATGTACAATTATTAATTAAAGCACTTTTTATCATATTACCTCTTGTATAAGAGTCCATCAATGAAATCTGTCTATGTGATGAAAGAACAATTGCTATCAACAGCTTCTCGATATGGATATGTATTTTCTGTAACTTTGTAGCTGATTAAATATGGTGCTGCCAACCCAAAGGTACATGGTTCAAATCTGCCAGCTGCTCCATAGGAGAAAGATGAGCAGTTTCTTCCCATGCATTTTACTTCCTCTGAAAATCTGCTGGAGGGCCAGCTGTGGTCAGTTCTGACTTGATGGTACACCACAATAGCAACACTAAGACTAATATAGAAATAGTCTTCTGTAAATATATGCTTGCCTATCTGCAAGGTGCCAAGAAGATTTCTCAAAGATATGAAATGCCTTTGTTTAGGTTTATATGCATATGTTAGTATTTTAAGTAATTTCAATTTAACAAAATAGTTAGGATCATTCTCTCCACCAATATTTATCATGCTGTTCCTGTGCCAAGCACTGTGCAAACAGCTGCAAAATTGAACAAGATATTTTCTTATCCTTTCATTCATCTACGCATAGCAGATAATTGCAATCTATTAAGAGCAAATGGAAGTACGTAAAGAGTACAAGGAAGTTTGTTGTGTACCAGCTAGTCGAAACCGACCCGTAGCTGACCATCCGAGGGGGATTTCAGAGACTGTTAATTGCACAGGAGGAGATTGCTCATCCTTCTCCCATGGAGCACCTGGTGGAATTTGAACCATGTGTCTTCAGGATTGCAACACAGTTTCTTGCCACTAGGCTACTAGAGGTCCCACAAGGAACTAGGACAAAAATTAATATAAACTAACATGACCTAGAGTCTATGTTGCCATGCTGCAACTTACAACTCAAATTGACCAGCTGCTCCAAAGAAAAAATGTGGATGGAAAATCTCCTTCCCTGTAGTTTTTACAGCCTCTCCAAACCCACTGAAGGGTCAGCTATGAATTGGTCCCCACTTAATGGTACACAATGACAACCATGTACAGCATAAGTCTCATCTGTGTTATACCAGGTAATTATCTTAACTATCTTGGGAAACACACTATTGCTTCCTTGTAGTTTGCAAACTGAATAAATGAACTAATAAACTAACCTGTCTTCAGACTTCAAATCATACCCTTTTTAACTACTCTAGATAATCTTCACCTATTAGATTTTTAAAAGTAACAACATTTTATTATTACTTTAAAAATATAACTTAATTTCCTTTATTTTTTTCACTCTGAAATCTTGAGTCAACTTTTTATCTTTGAGTATTTCTTGCTGCTTGCACACGCCCGATGCCGGTTTGCAGGTGAGCTCTTTTTACGAATGTTACTGTTGTTAGGTGCCATGGAGTCGAGTATGACTCTTAGCAAACCTATTCTTAAAAAAAAAAAAAAATCTAAAAAGAGATCTGAACCCTGTCCTGGCCTGTGCCATTCTCACAGTCTCTGACACACTTTAGCTCATTGCTGCTATCACTGTATCAGTCCACCTGGTTGAGGGTCTTCCTCTCTTTCACTGCTCCTCCACCTTTCCAAGTCAGATGTCCCTCTCAAAGGAATAGCCTCATCTAGCAACATGTTCCAAGTATGTGAGGCCTCCATCTCTTTGCCTCCAAGGAGCACTCTCGCTGCACTTTCTCCAAGACATATCTGTTGTTCTTTTGGCAATCCATGGGATCTTCATTGCTCTTCAGTTCAAAAGCACCACAATTCAAAAGCATCAATTCTTCTGTCATCCTTATTCACTGTAATCCTTACTGACTGTTAGCTTTGTCATCCTTATGTATTCAGCTCTCAGAAGCAAAGCAAGTGACTGAAAAGACCATCGCTTGAATAAGGTACTAACTAACTAACTAACTAACTTGTTAGTCCTCAAATTAATATCATTGTTCCTCAATAATTTCGAGAGCCTTTCCCAATGCAGTATATCTCCTGATCTCCTGACTGCCATCATGTGTGTTGACTGTGGATCCAAGTAAGATAAAGTCGTTAACAGTCGAAAGTGTTACATTGAAGTAATTTAGCCAACTGTGGTGAATGTGTGTATTTAGCTTTTGGTGCTTTTCCTTTATTTTTTTTAAATTGTGGTGGGAAAAAATGCACAACAAAATACATCCTAATTCAACAGTTTCTGTGTGTAACTCAATAATGCCAGTTATACTTCTCAAGCTGTTTCTGCTCTCCACTCATGCTCTTACAAATTATTCTGTCGTCATTAGCATAAATTCAATGCCTCCTAAGCAGAAACTTCTTCTTTTCTCTTCCTTCACTGGGAACCCCTAATAATTTTTTATTTCCATATAATTGCTTCTTGCAGATAAGCGGAACAGACAGTATCTGCCCTTTTGCAACTGACTGACTTTATTAAGCATGATGTTTTACATCAAGTACTGGGTAGGGCAAATGTTTAAGTACTAGGCTACTAACTGAAAAGTTTGACTTTTCAAACTCACAAAGATGATTCTCAGAATTAAGACCTTTGCTTCAGAAAAGTCAACATTTCTACTGTGTACATTTGAGGTTACCATTAATTGAACTTGATTGAGAGGAGCCAACAAAAGTGATGCTTTCAAGGTTCATCTCTGTTGTGGTATATAACAGATAGCAATTTCTCTTTATGAATGACTAATATTTCACTGTAAATATAGCCCATATTTTGTTTATTGATTGATGGATATTTTGTTTATTTCTTCCTTTTGGCTATTATGGAAAGTCAACAAACAACATGGGTGCACAATTTCTGTTTGCATTCTTTTTTTTTTTCTCCACTCCTGGTTATATGCCTATGATTGGTATTACCAGACTTAATTCTATGTTTAAGTTTATGAGAAACTTCTCAACTGTGTTCCACAGTTACTTACCATTTTATGTTCCCACTGCAGTGATTGAGGATTACAGTTTTTCTACAGTCTCATCAAACGTGCTCTGTTCCCTCCACCCTCCCTTTTTAATTATTGTCATTCTAATGGAAGTGACCTCTCCAGAGTGTTGAGGAGCAGTGATGTCAGTCTAGAGACTAAAGTGTTCATGATCCAGCCCATGGTGTTCATAATTACTTGCTATGCATCAGAGAGCTGGACAGTGACTAAGGTTGATAGAAGAAGAATTGATGCCTTTGAGTTGTGGTGCTATAGAGTAGTCTTGAACATATTGTGGACCACCTGGAGAACAAACAGTTCTGTCTTGGAGAGGGTGAAACCAAGTTTCTCCTTGGAGGCTAGGGTTTTGCAGCTCCATCTCACATACTTTAGGCACATGGCCAGGAGTCCTTGGAGAAGGACGCCAAGCTTGGAAAAGTGGAGGGACAACACAGGAGAGGAAATCCCAGGATGAGATGAATTGACTCTATAACTAGGACGATGGAATTAGGAGTGTCAAAGTCAGTGAGCCTGGCTCAGGATAGAGCAGGATTCAGAGCTGTTGTTCATAGGGTTGCTATGAGTTGCAGATGACTCAACAGCACATAACAACAATGGAAATGAGGCCATATCTATCTCCTTGTAGTTTTTAGTTGCACCTTTCTAATGGTCAATGAAAAGACTCATAGGTGGCATTACGTGTTGGGCTATTCGTGAAAATAGTGGTTTAAATCCATATGCTGCCCCAAGGGAGATGGCTGAGCAATCTCGCCTGAGGATATGCAGCTGTGACAACCCAGTGGAGGGATGTCAGTCAGAATCAACAGCAGCGAGTTGGATTTTATGTGGCAAGAAATAACAAATAAAGGAACGTTGATGGGGTAGTGGGTTGAGTACTCGACTTCTAACAGAAGGGGCAGAACTTAGAACCCACCAGCTGTTCTGGGTGGGGGAGAAAGATGGGCAGTCTGTGCCTCTCAGGATTTACAGGCTTAGAAACTCAATAGGTAGCTCTCCTCTGCCCTGTAGTCTCACTATGAGTCAGAATTTACTATATGACAATGAGATTGGTTTTGAAATGGAAGCTGCTTCTTACTTACTTTAGACATGTAGCTAGGCAAGGCTAGTCCTTGGAAAGGGACATCATATTTGGAAAGGTAGACGACAGGGAAGGGAAGGAAGACCCAACAAGATAGGCCAACACAGTGACTTTAGCAATGGACTCTAGTGTCTCAGAGATGATGAGGATGGTACAAGGTAGATCTGGGTTCAAGTCAGCTCTTCATGGAGTTCTTATGAGTCAAACTCAGCTCGATAGCATCTAACACCAACAAGAATTATCTTTTTAGTGTGTGTATTTAAATGTCCTTTTGTCAAAATGTTTAAGCCCTTTGCCCAATTTTTAAATCACACCTACTATCGTTTTTGTGGTTTTGAAATAACATTTTATTTTGTTCTTGGTGGAATTAGATGCGCTGACATGGTAGTTGCAACATTAGGCTCAAATATAGCATCTCTTGTGAGGATGGCTCAGGACCAGGTAGTATTTCTGTCTGTGGTTCATAAAGTTGCTGTGAGTCAATATGGAACCAGCCTCACCTAACGACAGTAAAAATACACATGTAGGCCTACATACATACATGTGTAACCATGCATTGTTTTGTGGTGTGTGTTTTCTAATTGTTTCAGAATTTTATATGGCATCAAAATGCAGAAAACTCAGTGCCATCGAATTGATTCCAAGTCACAGCTTAGTGATCTTCTATCAGAGACCAAGGGTCTTTTGGTAAACAGTGCAACACACTAGACACTACACCATCAGACTCCTTGTATATATGCTTGTTGTTGTATGTGACTGAGCCAGAGTCAACTCATAGCTGACCACACAGTGTGTTTTCAGAAGGACTAAACACACGGGAGAAGATTGCCCATCCTTCTCCTGCAGAGCAGCTGGAGGATTAAACTGCAGACTTTCAGCCGGCAGCCCAGCTTCATACCCCAGAGCTGTGTTCCCTGTATATATACCATTGATGGTGCTGTTGTTGTGTAACGACCAGTTGGAACTGACTCATAGCTGATCCTCTAGTTGGTTTCCAAAGGCAGTTAATAGCACAGGAGGAAAATTTCTATCCTTCTGTGGAGCAATTGGTCAATTCTAACTGAATGCCTTGGGCATATGGCACATCCTCTTACCATTAGGCCACTATAGCATTACCAAAATATCCTTTTTCTTGTTTACATCCTGCTAATGTTTCACCTGGTTGATCTTATACATTTGGTATAACAACAAACAACATTATGTCTCTCATCACCAAAATTTGCAATTATTTGCTTCTAGAAAATTCCTTTCCCTGCCTACTATCTACTTATCTCTGGACAGTTTGGTTTCTGAATATATAACTGTCCTTGTCTTTTTAGAAAAGTGAGTTCATGCAGTTTTTGTCATATTATGATTGATTGGCTTATTTCATTCAGCATAGTGTTCTCTAGAGTCTTCCATGGTGTAAGTTATTTTGAAGACTCACTGTGTGATACCCATTGTATGCAAGTACCACGTTTTAAAAAGTCTACTCATCTGTTAATAAGCACTTAAGTTGTTCATCATTTTACTATTATAGATACAGAACATAGGTATGTGTATAACTGATTGTGTCTCTTCAGTTAGATCTTTATGGTATAGAGCTAGAAATGAGATTACTGGGTCATGTGGTATTTGTTGTTTTTTTTTTTTTAGGAGTGCCATACTGTTTTTCCATAGCAGTTTGGCAATTTTATAGTCTGACCAACACCAAAGAAGTTTTTCAATCTTCCCAAATCCTTGCCAGCATTTGGTTTTGGTTTAATGCCATGCTGTGTTGCGGTTCTTATGTGTTGTCAACTCACAGTGACCCTGTGAACAGCAGATCTGAGCCCTGCCTTATCCTGTGCCATCCTCATCATCTTGAAACCATTGCCAGTGTCATGTTGACATACTTGAGGTCATTGCCACTGTCTCTGTGTCAGTCCTTCTCATTGAGGGTCTTCCTTCCTTTTGCTGATCCTCCACCTATGAAGCAGGGTAGCCCTTCCAAGGAATAGTTCCTCCAAACTACATACCTGAAGAATGCGAGCTGAAGCTTCACTGTCGTTGTCTCTAAGGAGCACTCTGACTGCAACTTCTTCAAGACATGTCTGTCTGTTCTTTTTACTGCTCATGAAATATTCAATACCCATCTCCAAATCTCCAACTCAAAAGCGTCAGTTCTTCTTCTGTCATCCTTATTCACTGTCCAGCTTTCAGATGCATAGCAAGTGCCTGGAAAGACCCTGGCTGGGACCAGGCACACTTTAGTCTTCAAACTAGCATCGTTGCGCCTCAGTACTTTGGATAATTACTTTGCAGTAAACTTACCCAGTGCAATACACCTTGATCTCTTAACTGCTGGCACCACGAATATTGATTGTGGAGCCAAGCAAGATAAAATTGTTGACAATGTCAGTCTTTTCTCCATGTATCATGATATTGCCTATTGGGAAGGATTTTTATCTTCTAGATGTTGAGAAGTAATCCATATTGAAAACTGTTGTTTTTGGCCTTCTGCAGCAAGTGTGTCAAGTCCTCCTCACTTTTAGCCAGCAAAGTTGTGTCACCTGCATGTTGTTGTTGTTATGTGCCATCGAGTCGTTTACGACTCATAGCGACCCTATGTACAAGAGCCCTAAACGCTGTTCTATCCTGTGCCAACCTCGCTGTCCCAAACACATTCATTCTCACCACACCACTCAAAGAATTGATCCATCTCATCGAGGGTCTTCCTCTCCTGCGCCATCCCTCCACCCTCCCAAACATGATGTCCCTCTCCAAGGACCAGTCCCTCCTTGCAACATGCCCAAAGTATGTCAGACAAAGCTTCAGAATCCTTGACTCCAGGGAACATTCTGGCTTCACCTTGTCCAGGACAAACCTGTTTGTTCTCCTAGCAGTCCATGGTATATTCAGCACTCTTCTCCAGCACCACAACTTGAAGGCATCAGTTCTCTTTCTGTCATCCCTATTCACTGTCCAACTCTCCATGCATAACACGTAATTGCAAAGACTATAGCCTGGATCAGGCACACCTTAGTCTCCAGCCTGATGTCATTGCACTTCAGTACTATTGAGAGGTCCCTCACAGCTGACTTTCCCAATGCAGTTCATCTCTTGATTTCCTGGCTGCTATTACCAAGAGTGTTGACTGTGGAGCCAAGTAAACTAAAACTGTTATCTCAATCTCTTCACCATCCATACTGATGCTGCCAATTGGCCCAGTGGTGAGAATCTTTGTTTTCTTGATATTGAGCTTTAATCCATTTTGAAGACTGCGGTCCTTGACCTTATGCAGCAGGCGCTTCAGGTCCTCCTCAGTTTCAGCAAGCAGGATTGTGTCATCTGCATAACACAGGTTGTTGACGATTCTTCCACCAATCCTGATACCACATTCCTCCTCGTACAGCCCAGCATCTCGGATGAGGTTTCTTTTGATTCTTTTGCCACATTCTTGTTCTTAAATTCCAGCTTCTCAAATAATTTGCACAGCATAGAGCTTGAGTAGGTGTGAAGAAAGGATACAACACTAACACACACCTTTCTTGATTTTAAACCATGCCATGTTCCATTTCTCTGTTCGGAAAACAGCTTCTTGGTCAAGGTATAGGCTTCAAATGAGCATGCTTAGATGTTCTGGGATTCCCATTCTTCTCAGTGGTAAGCAAAATGATACTGTAATGTAACTTTGATTTGCATCTCTTTCTAAGAAACCCTGGTGGTACATGTAAGTTAGAAGTTGGGCTACTAAAATGATTGATGGTTCAAGCTCATAGCTAATCCAAGGGAGGAAGAGGAGACAATCTGCTCCCTATATAGGTGTATAGCCTTGGAAACTCAGCCTTGTGGAGTCACTATGTGATGAAATCGACCTGATGGCAATGCGTTTTATTTCTGGCATTAATGGTTGATGATGGACATCTTTTCCTGTGGTTGTTGGCTGCTTTTTTTTTTTTTTTTTT
>NW_006399829.1:13092547-13144967 GCF_000299155.1 Elephantulus edwardii
CTCTTGTCTTATTGCTATTGCTAAGACTTCCAAAACAATATTGAATAAAAGAGGTGATAGTGGGCATCCTTGCCTAGTTCCTGTTCTTAAAGGCAATGGGTTGTTGGCTGCTTGAGTGTCTCCTTTCATGAAGTGTCATTTCATGTCCTCTGCCCATTTTTCAATCATTTACCTTTTAACTGTTGAGTTGAAATTTTTAAATATATGTTAGAGATCAGACTGTTATTGGATATTCTTTACCCAGAGATTTATTTTTTTTACAGTTTTTAAATTGTCTTTTTACTCTTTTGACAGACTTTTGATGAACATAAGTTTCTAATTTTATGAGATCACAGTTATCTAATTTGTCTGTGTTCTTCATGCACTTGTAGCTATGCGTGGTAATCAATTTAATTAGATCTTACAGCTCTGTCCACCAATTCTGGCCTTAGATATTTGAGAAACAGGGTGACTTTTATATTCAAACAGTTGGGATAGAAAGCTTTTTTATTTGAGCTTAAATTACTGTGTTGTCCATCCTTGGTTTTTGTTGTGTGGGATTTTTGTTTGTTTGTTTGTTTGTTTGTTTTTTTCCAAAATAACACAAGACTTCATGGGAGAATGAGTAATAATGAAGACAGTTTCTATAAACCTTAGCATTTTCCCCAAACTTTCTTCTCTATAACCTGCTTCTAGCACTCCCAGTGTCTCAGTCATCTTGCTGTAGGTAAGTTCACTGTGACTCAGGATCAACTCTAGGGCATCTCACAAGAAAAGTAATTCTGAATGTTTGTCAGATGCACCTTAGAACTAATGTCTTCAGTGCGTACAATACGGGGCAAGTAGAGTTCTGTAACTTGGTTATAAAGGAGTGAGCAGTGTAGACCAATTTCCTACCATCATGAAACACGTGGATGGTTTTCAAAGCAGGACATGCTTGTTTTTGTTGTTATGTGCTGTCGAGTCACTTGCTACTGATGGTGATCCTATGTACAACAGCTCTTAACCCTGTTCTAGCCTGTTCTGTCCTTATTGTCTCTGGAACACTACTCTCACTGAAAATACTCCAAGTCACTGAGTCAACCCGTCTCACTGACGGTCTTCCTCTCTTGTGCTGTCCCTCCACCTTCCCAAGCATTATGTCCCTCTCCAAAGAATGGTCATTCCTTGAAACATGCCCAGAGTATGTCAGACAAAGCTTCAGAATCCTTGCCTCCAAAAAGCAACCTGGTTTCACCCTTCCCAGGACAAATCTGTTTGTATTCTTAGCAGTCCATGGTATAATCAATACTTTTCTCTAGCACCACAGCTCAAAGGCTTCTCTTTCTATCACTCCTAGTCATTGTGCAGCTTTCTGACACAAAGAAGGTAATTGTGAGGACCATGGCCTGGATCAAGCGCACCTTAGTCTCCAGAGTGACATTGTTGCTCTTCAGTACTCTTGAGAGGTCCCTGACAATGCAATTTTTCTTTTATTATTACTATTATGCTAGTTTATTTATAAAATTTGAATGCATTGTTTTCCAGAACAGATTCTTCCAATTTCCCTTATCACCCCCCCCAACCCATCAAATTGTACAACTCCATGTACAGCTTGCCCTCTCACCCTGCACGTCCTCATCCTTCTGCTTCCACCCTCTCCCTTGGATCCTTCGACTTATTCTACAATAATGGTTTTATACAATATTTGTTCTTGTGAAACGGAGTTCGTTCACTCAGCATAATGCTTTCCAGTCCTTCCCAAATTAGGTAATAATTTACAAAATCATTGCTCCTGTGTGCTGTGTAGTATTCCACTGTGTGAATGTACCATAATTTCTCAATCCATTCGTTTGTGGTTGGACATCTGGGCTGTTTGTTTTCATATTCTTGCGATGGTGAATAATGCTGCTGTGAACACTGGTGTACAAGTCTCCATTCATGCCTCAGTTCTCATTTTCTCAGAGTATATTCGAAGTAATGGAGTAGCAGGATCATATGGAATTTCTGTGTTCAGCTTTTTGAGGAAACATCAAACTGACTTCCAGAATGACTGTACCATTTTACAATCCCACCAACAATGTGGAAGAGTTCCTTACTTGCCACATCCTCTCCAACATTTATTACTTACTGCCCTACTAAACTTTTCCACTTTTAGTGGAGCGAGATGGTACCTCATTGTGGTTTTGATTTGCATCTCTTTTATTGCCATGGTGCTGGCAAAACTGGACTTCCACCTGCAGGAAGTTGAAATAGGGTCCACATCTCACACCATACCCAAAAATCAACTCAAGGTGGATCAGAGACTTGGAATTAATGACCCAAACCATACATTCATCAGAGACAAACTGGAATCAAGCTTAAATGGCCTAGTCTATGGTATAAAAAGAAGGCCAGAAATGCACATTCTGAAGAGGATAAAATTAATCAATGAAACCTTCTAAAGATTAAATCCATGTATGCATCAAAAAATTTTTCCCACAGGGTGAAAAAAGAAAACCTACTGCCTGGGAACAAATATTTGGTAATACCATCTCAGACAAGAGTCTCAGAACAAAACTTTTATGTAATACTCCTGGGTCTCCACAAGAAAAAGACTGGTAACCCAATTTCAAAATGGGAAAAATACATGGAAAGAATTTTCACAGAGGAAAATATTCGAATGGCAAACAGACACATGAAGAAATGCAGTTTGTCTTTTGATTTCCTGGCTGCTGGTACCAAGAGTGTTGATTGTGAAGCCAAGCAAACTGAAGCTGTTAACAATCTCAATCTCTTCACCATCTATCATGATGCTAGAGATAGAGAAGGTGAAAATGGTTTAAAATGTTATTGGGTTATTTAAAAAAATATAGTAATAACTGTTTAAGCCATGTTAACTATATACAGGGAACTCTGGTGGCCCTGGTGGGTAATGAATTATGCTGCAGCTAAAGGCTCGTGGTTTGATTGGCAGTCTCCTCCTATGCTGTTTATAACCCCTGAAAACCTGGTGGAAGGTCCTCTGTGAGTCACTTCTGACTCAGCCGTAATGAGAATAAATGAATGGAAATAGATACTTGAATTATAGGCAAGCAAAAACTGAATTACATGTCTGTTATTTTTTTCTCCTTTAATTGTTAATCTTTGTGTAGTCATTTATTTTCTATTTATGTTGAATTTTAATTGAGAATTTCCTTGTTTTACCCTGAATTTAAATTTCTGCTATTGTTACATTGGAACATAGTTTGTCTATTTCTAACAAACTTTAGTTAGTGCAATGATTCTTTTTTTCCTCTCTCTCTCTCTTTGCACTTGAAGAAATGGATAGCAGTTCATATTAATATCTTGGGAATTGTTGCAGTTTTTTAAGAGATCTAAATAAAAATTTTTTCTAAGACCAGATAAGGGAAGAAAGAAATTTGATTAATATAAAAAATAGTTGTTAGGATTGTTGCTGAGGCACAGACTAGATGTAAAAAAATATCTCTGCTAGTTCATTATGACACATATATATTTCTTTCTATCTATCTATCTATCTATCTATCTATCTATCTATCTATCTATCTATCATCTATCTCCAGGTTGCAAACCATATGTCTCTGGAGTAATCATTTGAATGCATGTCATAAATTTTCACTAATGGTTTCATAGTCTAAACCCCGTGTAAAAACTTTTACTCTGAGGTCAGACTGTAAAAGGTCTATAATTTAAGATGTGGCTTTTAAAAAGTGTATGTGTGTGTGTGAATGCATGTCTGGTGATTATATATTAATCTTTTACATAATCTTTTTTTATATATCAGACTCTTGATAGACATCAGTATACTTTCTACATTCTAATACTGAAGTCAATTACATATTGCATAATATTGATATTCAGCAAGGAAAGAAACAAAGCTATTCTTGCATATTTGCTAAAGAGCACTTCCATCCTGAGGAAGTAGTCCCAGGACACAAGCCATTCTTTTAGTGAGGAGGATATGTAGCGAAAACTTCTTGACCTCCTTTTGCCTTTTGATTATGAGAGTGAAGATAACTAGTGAGGTAAATCCTGACTCTTTATTGAGGACTGATAGCAATCAAATATACTTACTGAATGTGTGCCAAAATGTAGAGTCAGAAGACCATGCAACATCTGCACCATCCTTATCCTGGAGAAGGTGCTTCCCAAGTTTCCTTAGTTCATGTCGGGCAAGGTTTGGGATACTTGGTTTAGTTTCAGGATGAGCCTATCAAGATTCCAAGAGTGTCATGGCTTAGACATTTTGTCTCAATTCCAAGATCTCTTTAATGTTGAACTTGAGTTATGGGAATGTCCCTCTTAGACCACAGCACTCTGAAGTCAAGATTTTTGTGAAAGGTAAATTGACATTACCTTTAACAATACACACAATTCTCTGTAATTATCAAGAATTCAGTTACTTGTCATTTTCCACATATCAGCGCTGCTTGTTTGAAGTTAAAGTTAAAGCTGTATCTTTAACATTAAAACAGGCTTTGGTTTCACCATTACTCATTCTTTCTGAATACTTTCTTTATGCATTTCTGCATCAGAATGTATCTGTAAAATATATATGTGTGTACTGGATAGAGCCATGAAGCTATAAGACTTGTTTAAAGATACCCTGAAAATTTATGAATCCTGTCTTCTTATAAACACAGGACTTAAAAATGTATGTATATTTTGGTACAAGATCATGACACAATTTGACAAAATAAAGCCTGGTCTAAAGATCCCTTGGATTTGAGGTTATGTCTATGATCTGGCCTAAGAGATCTCTGGAATACAGCCCAGTGGGGGGGAGGAAAGCCTTATGATGCCTAGTGGCTTTGTGACTAGGGCTTGGGAAAAAGACCCAGGGCTCAGTGTTAGAAACCTTTTAAAGACTAATGCAGAGCCCAGGGGTGATGTTCTCTTTATCTGGGATTATCATAAGAGGTTCTGGTTATTTTAACAATTTCTTCTTTACCATTAAAAGTCATTCTTTGGATCTGGAATATTAGCCATACAAGAAAAGTTTGTCTTCTTTTTATACCTTTGTTTCATTTAAACATTTTATATTCTGTGTTTAGCCACCAATTTATTTATGAAAATATTTAAAAACAATGAGTCTTTGTTTATTTCATCCATTTATTCATCTTTTGTTCAAGAAGCATTCACTAGGTGGTGTAAACAGTTCACAAACTTGGCAGCTAAGCTAAAGGTTAAAGGTTTGAATATAACTAGAGGTATTTCAGATGAAAGGCCTAGAGACCTATTTCCAGGTCTAAGAAAAAAATTAGCTGTTGAACACCCTGTGAAACACTTTGTACTCAACACACTTAAAGTTGTCATGAATCAGAATTGGCTCTACAGTAACTGGGTTTTCAAAACCATTGAGCACTGATTTTCACAGTCTAGGCAAATGAACTTACTCTTTAGAATGAAACATCTTTATCACTGAAGAAATTGACAGCAGTTTGCCAAGGAGGTTAAAGCCAAATACTGAAAGAATTCCAGAAAGGTTAGGACATCTCTTGGATTAAAGGTTTAGGGCATCATTGGATCAAAGGTTTAGAGTGTCACTGAGGTTAATTTATAGTGGGAAGCATCATAAATTGTCTATTGTGTATGTATATTTTAATACTAAACCTTCTGAGATAAACTTAGAGATTCCATATTTTCGTGTTACATTAAAAATAAAGTTTCATCAGTCTGTCCATTAGCCACATGTAAGTAGCTGGAGGCTGGGGAGGGAGAGGAATGTACGGAAATGTGTCTGACTTGGGATGTCTCGCTTTTCAGAATCCCTGCCAAGGGCTGGCAAGCCTAGAAAGGCAGAGGCTGGCACCATTCCCTGCCGCCCTCCCGCCCTCTATGGCATCCCCATCAGATGCCTGTTCTAGGCGTGACCTAGATTCCCAGGCACCAGCGGGGCCCCAGCTCATTTTTTTTTCTCCTTGTGTTTCCTCATCTCTTCATCTCAAGTCTTGCTCAGTCATTAAATTAAAGAAATGCTTCAAAGACCTGTGCCAAAATGTGTCTGCCCCTATTCTCAGTGGCACAAGCCCAGCTCAGTTGACAGGTGGGCACGCCACCTGGGGAACAGTTAGCTTCCCACACCAGATGGAGTTTTATTGGTCCAAGATAAGACCCACAACTGGGTTGATGGAACAGATGCTCTGTAGACAGTCTCTGAGACCAGTTTTCCTCAGCCTCCCATAGCTCCATCTTTCCTCTCAGCATTTAACGATAGGAGTAGATCTCTCTTCGGTCTAGGAGATAGCCAAGCTTAAAATTTCTCCACTGATGTTTGAAATAACAGTCTCCAGCCTCTCAAAACTTAAGTAACAAAGTCTCCAAATAGAAAAAGAAGTACAAACTATAGAATGTGAATAGTGACCTCAAGAAACGTCAGTTAGGAACAGCATTGACCCTTTAATTGACTTTATCCTATATTAATAGCACAATTTGGATTTCCATCTATTCAGGACACATGGTCATACAGATAAATAGTATCTTTTCTATTTCTAAATTGTAGGGGGAAACATTTCCCATGTTGTCCTTGTTTTATTGCACATAATGGAGGAAAGATGACAGTAGTCTCCTGATTTTACTTCTGAATACTTAAAAAGTTTAAAGAAAATTTAGTCTGGTGAAATTCCTGCTTTTCAAATAAAATGATACTGTCTTTAACCTTTTACCCATAAAACGTCTGCATTACAACCAGTGAATGATCAACTTTAGTTGATTCTAAGAGGACAATCTTGCTATAGCGCCTTGTAGTTGTGTTTATTTTATGTCTTGTTACAAAGGTATACTGTCATTCAAAAGCAAGCAAGTTCACCTGTTTCCTCAGCATTTCAAGGATCTTCTCACTTCCTTGCTTTTTTACTTCTTTCCTTTCTTATCAAATGTATGAAGAACGAAGAGTGAATGGTGCATCAAGCATGTATATGAATCGTAAAAATAATATTAAAATAATAGTCATTTTCCCCACTGTCCACATTAAGACCACAGAACACCACCAATATCTTATAAACCTCTCTGGCCCTCAGTTTAATTCAACCTCCTACTTCTCCATCCAGAAGCAACCACTGTCTTGGGTTTGCCTTAACTATTTTCTTGTTAATTATAAGTCTACCAGCTGTGCCTGTATCATTTAATAATGTATTATACAGTTATGCTGATTTTAGGAGCTTTATGTAAATTAAGAATCACATGAAATTATTCCTCTGTGATTTTCTAATTTGTTCACAGTTATCTTTCTGAGATTCACCCTTGTCATCCTCTTAATTGTTATATAACATTCCATCATGAGTATATTACATATATCAAAGAATGAGAAGAGTTATAAGGTATAACTTACTTCACTTTAGGAGACAATGTCCAGGATTTTTTTTCCCACAGTAGATGTTTGTTAGTATTTTATACTATCTGACTTTTTAACGTCTATCAGTCTTTGTGTAAAATGTGACATTTTCTAAGTCTTGCTGTTAAATATAAGAAAATTAGACAGAAAGCAAAGAGTACCGGAAGAGTGTCTATTTGTGTTTCATTGACTCTGCAAAGGCATTTGACTGTGTAGATCACAACAAATTGTGGCTAACCTTGAGAAAAATGGGAGTCCCAGAACACTTGATTGTGCTCATGTGAAATCTATACTTGGACCAGAAGCAGTCCTCAGAATAGATAGAGCAGGGAAACACTGCATGGTTCAAAATCAGAAAAGGAGTGTGTCAGGGATATGTCCTTTCTCCATACCTTTTATATTTATATGCAGAACAGATTATTCAGGATGCAGGACTTTATGAGGAGGAATGTGTCATCGACATTGGAGGAAAGCTTACGCAACCTACTTATGCAGATGATACAATCTTGCTTGCTGAAACTGAGGAGGGCATGAAGAACTTGCTGCAGAAGGTCAAGGGCTGTATTCTTCAATATGGTTGAAGCTTAGCCTCAAGAAAACAACGATTCTTACCACTGGGCCAATTGGCAACATCATGATAGATGGAGAAGAGATTGAGATTGTGAACAATTACTGCTTGCTTGACTCCAAAATCAACACTCTTGGCTACAACAGTCAAGAAATCAAAAGACAAATTGTACTGGGAAAATCTGCTGTCAGGGACCTCTCCAAAATACTGAGAAGCAACAGTGTCAGTCTAGAGACTAAGATGCACCTGATCCAGGCCATGGTGTTTGCAGTTACTTGTTGTGCATCAGGGAGCTGGACAATGACTAAGGATGACAGAGTTGTGGTACTGGAGAAGAGTCTTGACTTACTATGAGCCACCAAGAAAACAAATCAGTCTGTCTTGGAAAGGGTACAACCAAGTTTCTCCTCGGAGGCCAGGATTTTGAAGCTCCATCTCACATACTTTGGGCATATGGCCAGGAGGTAC
Organism: Elephantulus edwardii; assembly: GCF_000299155.1. Lineage (NCBI taxonomy): Eukaryota > Metazoa > Chordata > Mammalia > Macroscelidea > Macroscelididae > Elephantulus > Elephantulus edwardii. Next base: position 13,100,875 of record NW_006399829.1, read on the forward strand.
CAGTCCTTGGAGAAGGACATCATTCCTGGAAAGATGGAGAGTCAGTGCAGGAGAGGAAGACCCCAGATGAGATAGATTGATACAGTAACTGGGGTAATGGGGACAGGTGTGTCAGAGTCAGTAAGACTGGCTCAGAATAGGGCAGGGTTCAGCGTATACATAAATAAGGTCACTATGAGTCTCAGGCAACTCAACGACACTTATCAATAACAAAAACAATATGTCAAGTTTTGCAGCCAGTTAATTTGCTAACCTACAAATCCCTGTAATTTCTGACTTTGCTGCATTGCCTGAATAAATAAACGTTAATTTCTTTTTTCCATTTCTTCTGTTACTTCTATTCTTAAAAAATTAAATATAAATTTATTTTCTCACAATTTTTAATTTCTAATTCAAGATACTAGCTTCTGGCTCTATTACGTCCTCTTGTCCTGAGATCTCTAGGACAATTTTCACTCAAATGTTAGTGTCTCCTACCTGCTCTTTTAGGGATTAATATTAATATTTTCCTTTAAAATTTTGCTGAAGGTTATATTTTGTTAAGTAAATGCCTTTAGTGTACAAAAGGTGTCTTTTCCCATTGTGAAACAGGATTTTTTAATAGAACTTTTTATTTTAATTGTGATTTTAATAAAAGTTTACAGAAGAGTTAGATTTTCATTCATTCATTGTTGCAATTTTACTTCATCTCCCACTCTCCCTTCTCTCCCAGTTCAGGTTTGTTTGGCTTACTTTTTTAAATATCTGTTCATTGTTGCACAATGACCTCCCTCCCTGTACCCCTCAGTCAGTCCTCTTTGCAGTGTACATCTTATTTTTGGCTATTGTCGTATGTATAATGCCTAATCATATATTCCTTTTAAACAGTTCTTCCCTTCATTAGTTCCAATACAGTATTCATTATTTATACCTTCTTTTTTTAGTTTACCCCCCCAACCCCCATGTCTGTTCTGTTTAATAACAGTGGTGTTATGCAATATTTGTCCTTTTGTGACTGAGATATTTCATTCAGCATAATGTTCTCAAGGGTCACCCATGCTGTGTAATTTCTGTTAGTTCCTTGTTTTTCAGTGCTGTGTAGTATTTCATTGTGTGAATATACCATAGTTTTTCTGTCCATTCATTTGTTGATGGGCACTTGGATTTCTTCCATCTCTTTGCTGTTGTGAATAACGCAACAATAAATATGAGTGTACATGTATCTGTTTAGGTGGCAGCTCAGCTTTCTTTAGGACATATTGCTAGAAGTGGAATTACTGTGTCAAATTATATTTCTATTTCCAACCTTTTGAGAAAGTGCCATACTGCCTTCCATAGTGATTACACTATTTTGCACTCCCACTGGCAGTAAATAAGGGTTCTAATCTCTCTGCAGCCTCGCTAACATTTGTTGTTTGCTGCTGTGCTAAACTTTGCAGTTGTTACTGTCGTGAGATGATACTTCATAGTTGTTTTTATTTGCATCTCTCTGAGAGCTAGAGATTTTGAACATTTCTTCATGTATTTGTTTGCCATCTTAATGTCTTCTCTAAAATGGGATTTTTATCATGAATAAGTGTGGAATTAAAAAAAATAAATTTGGAATTTTATCAAATGCTTTTGTTATGATTATTGACAGGATTATATGTTTCTCTCCTATTATCAGCATCCGATTGATGTGGTAAGTTACATTAATTTACTACCTAATATTCAGTCACCTTTGCACAGTTTTAATATGATAGATACAGAAGAAATGTTAGATGTTCTCTACCCTTAATTAACTTACATTCTAATTGAAGAGACAAAACATGATTAAAGAACACCTTATAGATGCCACAAAGGTAGATTGCAATTATTTGCCACATTAATGGTGCTTAGAGTTTAGTTGGCAAAAAAATTTTAACAGGCTTAACTAGCTGAGGCTGAGCCTGGAGCTACAACTAGAAGAATTACTATTCTTTTTTTATGACTCTATGACTGTGCTTTTCCAAATTACCTATTTTTGAAAAGACTAGCAGAGACTATAAGTAGCAATTCTGATTAGAGTTTAGTGATATTTATTGCATTTTGTCTAATATAACCACCTGTAGAAGCTGCTACTGTTCTTAGTAAGTAATAGCACAGAGCGGAGAGGTTAGTGCTTTGAACCCACCGTCTACTCTGCTGGTGAAAGATGTGAGTCCATTCCCATTGCGGTTTACAGCCTTAGAAACCTTATGGGCCATTCAGCTCTGTATGTTGGGTTCCTTATGAGCCATTCAATCCTGTTTCCAGTAAATGCTTTGCTGCTGCCCAATTTGTCATTCATTCTATACCAAACTTTTCCTATTAAGTGTCAGAATTCTTGAACTTTATAAGTAAATTATCTGTTGTCAGGGCTGATTGCAAAATGGAACCATCTATTAGCAACTGAATTTACTAAAAATCCCAGAGAACCTACAGTATGAAAAATTTCTCTGCTAGGTTCCGTTGCAAATAGCTTATCATCCCTGCCCACAGGAAACGGTCTGTTAAGAAGTTTGACACACTAAGCTGGGCACTAATATTTTCTGAGACACCATCATGTGGGATTAAGCTGCGGACCTTTTAGGCTAGTGTTTGTTGTATGCTGTTAAGTCAGTTCTGACTCATAGTAGCCCTAGTTTAGTCGTTCTTTTTTGTGGTCAGGTCTGTTGAGTTGACGCTGAATGACAGCACCTCTCTTTATAACAGAGCAAACCCCTGCCCCATCCTGTACCACCCTCACAGTAGCTGTTGTGCTCACGCCCATTGTATTCACCATCTCAGTCCATCTCATTGAAGGTGGGCTTCCTCTCCCTCTGCTTTTCTGAGTATGATATCCTTTTCCAAAGACCCACATGTTCTGACTACATGCCAGAGGTATGTAACACAAAGTTTCACCATCCTGCTTTTCAGGAGGACTCTGGCTGCACTTCTTAGTACTCACATGCAAACCATTTTTACCACCCAGAGATCTATTATCTGTAATCACTCTTGGTCATCTTGCCATGTTTTTGTCTATCTTGCCATCTCAATGTGAACATTCCAAGTGGTGTGCCTGTCATACATCATATTTCTGTGGTTGTACAAGCATTCAGCAAAGATCACATGATTCTGCTACTTAATAATATGAGCCAGTGAGTTTTATTTCTGTTGGCTATAGATGAGGTAGTAGTGTTTCTGGCTTCTTCCATTGTTTGCTTGGTAAAAGTGATAAATGCCAATGGAAAAGAATCACATGTTTGCATTTTAGCAGACTGAAATATTTGCGGTGAATGCAGTCGTGGCTCACTAATACCATTGCCATTTCTTGTAGCTGCCCAAGCCAGAGGTGCTGCTTCCTTGAAGTGGGAATTCAAGGAATATAACCATGAGATTTTTTGGTGAAGGAGCTCTGGGGCAGCATATTGTTAAAATGACATGCCATCGTGCATAGGATTGTTAAAATGGCATGCAATCATGCATGGGTTTACAAACAACAAATCCTGAGCAGTCCCATCTGGAGATTATATGGCTCTCAATTGTTAAATGCCTTACTTCTGCTTCTATAAATTTTAAATGGAAATTATTAATTGAGCTTGAGCAAAGTTTTTAAAAAAATCATGAAAATCATTAAAACCATATAAATTATTTGGCTATAAAATATGTCTCAATCTGGGATATGTAAATGTCCTATTCCTCCTTTATTTCTTCAGGTTTTGCCCTACTGTTTTGGAATCATTGCATTCTCTGCCTGTCTGAACTTAATGGTCGTTTTTGGAATCAAGTACACAAACCATAAAATTTGAAGGCTCAATGATTGGCCTTGCCATTAGACCTATTGGTTTATTTTATTTAACCTGTTCTATTTTTGTTTTAGCTTAGTACATCAATACATATTTTAAGACTAATTAGCATATATATAACTTATAGAGTCATTATTAGGATTAACGATTTATTTTTTCAAAAACTCACAAAGTCATTACCATCAAGTTAGATCCATCTCATAACTGACCCTCCAGCAGGTCAGCTATGACTTTGTTCTGGGAAGCTATAAATCACATAGGAGGAGATTGCCATCTTTATTTGGTGTGTGCAAGCGGCCAGAGAGGTACTGCTTTGAGGTTAGCAATACAGCGTCCTAGGGGCTACATCACCAGTGCTCCCTCATGACTTATAAATGGTGAGCTAGTATAGTCCTTGGTTTTCTCCCATTCTGTACAGAGCATTCAGACAATCCTGTGCAGTCAAAGTCAGTAGTCATCATTTCAAGAAGTCTCTTCAACTGAAAGCCCGAAGAAATTCACATCTCATAAACATGCATTCAAACTATTAAAAAACAAAAAAACCCAAACCCTCAAATTACATTTGTTCAACAACCCGTTCATTTCCTGTATGTCTTGAAGACTTCTTCCAGTTCACGAATCATCCCCCTAATGCTCATGTTAGCAGTGTGAGGCTGTTTTAATTCATAAGAGAGTTGAGCTAAAGAATTAGTGTTGATGGTGGTCCTCAAGCTGATTTTTACTAATGGAGACTCCATGTGTGTGGCATAGAATTGCTCGATAGGACTTTAAAGGTCGTTTAGAAGCAGATCACCAGCCTCTCTTCCAAGTTGCCTCCAGATAGGAGCAAGCCTTGGGACTAATAAAGAGCCTAGTCCTTGTGGCGGTGTGCTCTGGAATCAATCCCAACCCAAGGGAATCCTGTTTAACAGAATAATGCTGCTCCTTAGGGTTTTCTAGGTTGTAACGGCACATAACAACAATAACATGCCATGATAGGTAGGGAAGCAGAAGTGGCATCCACTTCCTAAACAACACGTCTCCGGAAACTCTAGGAACTTAGATAAATGTCGATAGTCATAGAGGGGCTTCAGGCCTTTTATTCATAGGGTTTCAATGAGTCATGCTTGACTTGAAGGCAGTCAACAACAACAACAACAACAAACTTTACCAGAACAGATTTCCAGTTATTTTCTCACGCAGGGAGGTTGGTGAGTTCAAACTGCTGGCTTTATTTATAAGCTGAGTGCTTGTCTATTGTACTACCAGGGCTTCTAAAAAAGGCTTAGAGTTGGTGATTTTTTTTTAAAGGCTTTACTTTCAAGGTGACTACTTATTCAAGTATCCATTAGTCCTGACCCCATTTAGCTGAAACATCTGAACAATTATAATCTCTGTTGTATGCATTTGAATGAGAACCAACTGATATCTGACCCTCCAGTGGGTTTTCAGAGGCAGTAAATCACACAGGAGAAGGTTGTCCATCTTTCCTCTTACAGAGTAGCTGCTGCATTCAAACCGTGTGTCCTGTTGACAGTGCAGCTCCTTACCACTGGGCCACCAAAATTTTTATTTATTTATATATATATATATTGTTCTTGTTATGTGTTGTCAAGTCAAAACTGACTCATAGCTGACCCTCCAGCAGTTTTCAGAGACAGTAAATTACACAGGATATTGCCCATCTTTCTCTTGCAGAGTAGCTGGTGATTTCAAACTCTGTGCCTTTGGCATTGCAATACAGCTTCTTACTACCAGGCTACTAGATATATATCTTTGTGTCTATGTTGTTGTTGTTGTTATGTGCCATCAACTCAAGTACTACTCTTAGTAACCCTATGAACAAAAGATCTGAACCCTGTTCTATCCTACACCATCCTCACACTTCCTGACATACAAGAGCCCATTGCAGCAGTCACCGGGTCAGTCCACCTGACTGAGGGTCTTCCTCTCCTTTACTAATCCTCCACCCTTCCAGCATCATGTTCCTCTCCAAGGAATAGCACTCCCAGCAATATGTCCAAAGTATGTGAGGCGAAGCCTCATCATTCTTGCCTCCAAAGAGCACTCTGGGTGCACCCTCTCCAACAGATATCTATTCATTTTCTTGGCCATCCATAGGATGTTCAGTGCTCTTCTCCAACACCACAACTCAAAGGCATCAATTTTTTTGCTGTCATTCTTACTCATTGTCCAGGTCTCAGATGCATAGCTAGTAATCAGAAAGACCATGGCTTGAATCAGATGCATCTTTATTCCTAAAAGTGACTCGCTCAATAATTTGGAAAAGTCCTTACCTACAGATTTTCCCCAGTGCAACGTGTTTCCTATTTTCTGACTGCTTGTACCAAGGATGTTAATTGTACATCCAAGCAAGATGAAGCTATTGACAGTTTCAATCTCCTCTCCATCTATCATAACATAGTCTGTTAGTCCAGTGGTAAGAATCTTTGTTTTCTTGATATTGAGACACAGTTCATACTGAAGGCTGCATTCCTTGATCTTCTGCAACAAGTGCTTTAAATCCTCCTCACTAATAAGGATGACTGAAGAAGAATTAAAGCCTTTGAGTTATGGTGCTGAAGAAGAGTACCTAACATACCACTGACTGACAAGAAAACAAACAGGTCTGTCCTGGAGAGGAGGAAACCAGCTTGTTCCTTTGAGATTTTTGAAATCTGACTAACATATTTTGGACATGTTGCAGGAAGGATCAGTCCTGGGAGAAGAGTAAAGGGTTAGCACAGAAGAAGATGACCCTAGATGAGATGGATTGATGCAGTGACTGTGGCAGTGGGGTCAGATGTGTCTGAAACTGTGTCTCAGGATAGTGCAAGGTGCAGAGCCACTGTTCATAGAGTCACTAGTTGAATTCATAGAGCATAACAACTTTAAAATATTTTCACTTAATTACCAAATATTTTTAAGCAAATTCTAATGAAACTCTTTGTGGATAAGTACTCTTTGCTCTTCTTAATCCATTGGAATGGATACTTTTGCGTTCAGTGGTGAGAGCCCTGGTTACTTTGAGTAGCACTGTTCTAAACTGTAGCAAAGAAAGGGATATGGGGTGTTTGGGAGTAAAACAAAGAAATAGTAAATATGATGCGTGAAATTGGCTGAATATGTCAAATAAAAGCAGAGGTTATTCTGCGATATGTTCCGATCCTCGGTAATTTGATAAGCACTCTGCAGACCATAAATTTAAAACAATTCATGTTGTTATTGCTCCAGCATGCTCAATAGTAAATCCATCTGGCAGCAGTGTCAGTTCAGTTCACTCAAAGTAAATACATACCATTTTGCCCAAAGACTGGTATCCGAAGTAGATTCGTTCTATAGTTTCAGGGAACTAGTTTCTCAAATCTCATGGTTGTTGCTATTAGCATCTGTGTGTACATACATTCAGATATTAGCCAAAGCAATAATATCTGAACCATAAAGCAGCCTCACCAAGGGTTCATAAATATGACCTCTCCGCCCAATCATTTTCAACTCATATTTGTCCCTTTAGCAGCTTCCAAAATGATGTTTTCAACTCCCATTACACCCTAAGAATTTGCTTGGATGAGTGAAATCAGTTGCAACCTTCTCTGCCAAAATATGGTGCCACACCCTTGGCAGGTAGGCAATGCTGTCTTCATATGTTTGCAAGATTACTGCGCATTAGCACTTTTGTCCTCCAGGGAGCACCCTGCCCTGCCCCCTCAGTTTACGGTGCAGTGATGCCCCCTCAGTTTATGGTGCAGTGATGCCACAGGCAGTCTTGTTCTAAAACTGAAATGGCAATGTGAGGGCACCCCCCAACTTGTATACGCAGAGGTCTTTGATATAAAATGATACAGTAACTGGGTCATTATTAAACTCTAAAAGACTCTCTAGGCAATGTAGTGGCAGAAATGTTGAAGTGGTAGGGTGGGTAGAATGACTGCTACAATTTCCATTGCACTTTTTCTAAAAAAAAAGAAAAAAAATAGAAGAAAGAAAGAAAAATATTTAGATAGACCACGTCAAATTAACAGCCTCTGAATCTTTTCTGAAGAAAGTCAGCACCACTTTGGTGGCCCCGAAACACTCCTACTCCTCCACCCCTCTGGGAGTTCAAGATCTCCAAGATTAGATGAGCCCAAGAATAGTCTTACCCCACCCAGCCACTCTATCAGCAAGCATCTGTGGACTGAGAATCTGCTGTCATCCTGAAACATTATGATGTCCTGAATGGCCTCAGGGACCCCTTGTGGGTTTGGTCACACAAGCTAAGAGTGCCAGGTCACTCACTGAGAGTAATGGTACAGGAGCATTCCAAGAGCTTGGAGTAGACCTGCCCTCCTGCCCCTCTGTTTTAACTTGGCCAATTTCCAGTGGTCCTTGTCATATTTATCTATTCCTGGTGCAACAGAAATACTACAAATGGATACATTTGACAAAAAGAAATGTTTTGGTTTTCAGTTTTTTTAACAATTTAAGAGGCTAGAGATCTGAATTCAGGCTGCCAGCTCCAGGGGGATGCTTTCTCTCTTTATTGATTCTGAAATAAGATCCTTGTTTCCTTTCAATATTGTTCATTGGAGATCTACATATATCTTGTCAATGTTCCTCTTCTGAATGTAGGAGGTTCTCGGCACAGGGGCCTTAAGCTCAAAATCACACTTGGCTTTCAGTTGGTGGTTTGGTTTGTTTTTTAGTTGTTCATCTTGATGAACTACTTATTTCTCCTTTTAACCCTTATAAGATAAAATGTGGTGCAGACTTCACCCCTTAATACCATTTTATCAGATCAAGTCTGTGACTTGGGGTGACATCTGACTTCCTTTAACTTCACAAGAGGGAAAGAGAATCAAGATCAATGTCCCAAGATTTCCATGAGACAGGTTTTACCTTCCAACTTTTTTACTTATTCTGGTAACAGCTGTCCCTTTCGCAACCCTTTCCGCTTTTCCACTGCAGTTGATATTATATTGAAATGACCACACAGAACTCCTAAATCAGACTCATGTATATGGGAAGCAAGGTTACAATTTAGGCTCAGGAATTCCCGGAATACAGTTCTGTAATCAGAACAACCTTTTCTTGGCTGGGCCCTCGGGCAGATTTCTCTCTGGCCTCAGCCTGACGTTTGCCTTGCTTGAGCAAGTATTAAAAGTTCTGTTGATAAATGACCAGAGGCATCCCACTGTGCCAATAAGCCGTAGATTGAAGGTGCTCAGCTCCCATCTGTGACTTGGGAAGTCCACTGTGCCTTATCTTGCTAGTCTTTTGATTCTGTTGCCACTGTTTCTCTGCCACTGCTTCTCATCATCTCTCGTGTCTGGTATTAAAGCTTTCTTTCTGTCTCTAGGATGTTCTCAGAAAGGATTCCAAGTTCAATCAATGTGGCTGATTCTCAATTCTTTTCTCCTCAATTGTTGTTGTTGTTGTTGTTGTTATGTGCCGTCGAGTCGCCTACGACTCATAGCGACCCTATATACAACAGCCCTAAACTCCGCTCTGTCCTGTGCCAATCGCACTGTCTCCGACACTCCCATCCCAATTATCCCAGTCACTGAATCAATCCACCTCAGTTGTTAGATTCCCCCATTCCACCTCTGAGATAACTCCTTTTAAATCTAGTGAAATAATTTAAAACTAACCATTCCTCTACTGAGTCTCCTATATATCTTATTTCCCTGGTTCTAACCCCAGAGGAGAACTGTGCATCTTATTTGTATTATTGCTGTTAGATCATGATGTGCTGTTGAGCCAGAACTAACTCACAGCTGACTCTTCAGCTGGTTTTCAGAGGCTGTAAAATGCATCACAGATCTTCCAACCTCCCATCTTTCTCTCATGGAGCAGTTACTAGATTTGAATCATCTGCCTTTGGGCTGTCAGTGCAACGCTTTACGCCCTGAGCCATCAGAGCTCCCTATTTGTATATTGTTGCTGTGGTTGTTGTGTACCATCGAGCCAGAACTGACTCATTGCTGACTCTCTGGAGTGTTTTCAGAGGAGATTGCCCATCCTTTTCCCACATTTATATAATAGCAAGGCCAGATCCCCTTCTTGAGCCACAAGCACCTCATTTTCCTAGCCCCTCTCTGTCATTTGATAGCCATTACAAAGACTGTGACTAGAAAGAAGGTCCATATTAGGCAAATTCACTGCATGGCAGGGATACAGTTTAATCCATGACAGGCCTCCTAGTCAGCTTCCTGTTTTCCTCAAGAAGATATGACTCCTCCCAGCAACTGCATTTCTCAACCCCGTGACTCTCATATCACTAGCTATGGGATAAATACTGAAAGTGTAGAGATTACTGTCCTACTCCATTGTCCTGTTTTCTGAATGATAAGTTCTCATAACCGCTGCCCTACTTCATTAAACTGTGGCTTTTGTTTAATAAATATTTGTTGGATAAGGACTTACCAAAAGATATAGATAGCTATTGGTGTCTTCCAGTCTGGAGTGATGGAAACCAAAAGCTTATGGAAGCAACTAGTTCAGAAGACCAATGGACCTCATGCACCACAGCCTGTTCTAGCCTGAAACCAAGAGAACTACATGGTGCTTGATGACCACGGCTGACAGCTCTGTTCTGGGTGGAATGAGAGAAAAATTGAGAACAACATTTAAATTCATGAGAAAGACCAAACTTGCTGGACTGATAGAGACTGGAAGAACCCCTGAGACTTTTGCCCTAAAACACCCTTTTAACCTGTAACTTAGCTACCCATGGAGATCATCTTTCAGCTAAACAATACTGTGGCCAATAAAATAAACAGTAACGCCTACAAGGAATGTGCAGCTTAGGAGGTTAAAAGACAAAAGCAAAGATGGGAAGGTGAAGTGGGATCAGGAAACTAGGGGGTTGGAAATGGAAAAAACAAGGTGAAGAAATTGCTGGCTCATTGTGATAATAGCAAGTAATTTTAAGAAATATTTGAGTATGACTTGTTGAAGGGGAAATTAATTTGTTCTGAAAAGTATCACCAAAAGCACAATAAATATTTTTTTTTAAATTAATGAATGACCTAGAAGGATAAACACTTACTAATCTTTAAAACTAGAAAAGTCTCTCTTAAATAATATTTAAAACTCTAACTAGGTATTACGATGGGAAAGACAGTATATAATAAGTGAGTGATCAGCCCAATATCACTAAAGAAAGGAAGAGGCAGATATGTAGAGAATGATTAAAGGCAATCAGAACTGGGAGGAAGTAGGAAGAGTTTGAGTTAGGAAAGTTTCAACCTGGTTGTTTGGTTGTTTGACGGACCTGATATATGCTCTGTGTTTAATATTAATAAAATCAGATACAACTCTGATGATAATGAATACATTTGTGCAGTGTTCTGCGTAAGTAGAAATGGCATGTCCCTCTTTTACTTTAGATGAAACTGGAGATAGTATTCATAAAAAGACTTGACCTGAAGCAATAATGCGTAACACATTTAAACATATCCAAATTAATTTCATTGTCAGTGCTCCACCAAAGAGCTTTTGATTCTTGTGCAATCACCCCTGTGTTAAGTTAGTCAAGTGAAGAGGCAATCCCCATAGCATCGAATATTCAAGAAAATAATTTAAAAATTAAAGTATACCCTTGAGTTGATTGCAATTGCATCTTTAGTTTCATGGGTCTCAATTGTTTAAGCAGCCACAATGACACTACATATTTACTACACAAAAGCTCAACAGAACACAGTAGTTTTCTCTTTTCTTTCTCCCCCCCCCCTTTTTTTAACTGAATGACATTGCTTAAGGAATACAAGTCTTTGCAGTTGTGTTCTTGACAATAAAAGGCCAATACTGTGATTTTTTTTACTTGCTAAATTTTGTTCCTGTGTCAAATATAACCATCACTTGGAAAAGAAACCCACTGTGCAAATTCTTTACTGGTAGCCCTAGCACATTTGCTGATATAATCTGGCAAATATTTTCACTCAAATATGGGGGCATTTAGATCTTCTTCAGTCTTCTGCCTTTGCCCATTTTTCTGCCGAAGATAACAACTCATCTAGAGTCAATAAAAAGTTAAATCAAATCTAAATCTTTTAACCTGCCTTGTTATTCAGCCTCTATTTTTTTAAGATACTCCTGGATTGGGGTGGGGGCGGGGAAGTAACTGATTTTCACATTACAGAATGATGGCACAATCTGTGCATGTTATTTCTTTCCCCTCTAAATTGTAGATTTGAGAAGGTAAAAAGAGGCATCAACTGCAACCTCGACCTCCGTTCTAAAGGTCCAAGAGCCATATACCTTCAGAGAGAAATGGGTAAAAGCACAGAAAGAGAGGAAGGCTAAGAGCAGTTGGTGTGAGAAATTCCTGCTTCCAATAATCACTAACAAGTAGTTTAGTAGACGGTGTTTCTTTAATGTAACTCTGGAAAACAGTATTTTCAACTGGTGAAAGCCCTTTCAGTCAGTGGGGATGCTGTTTTGTAACTGCTAAATACAGTGTATGAGAATTGTTTTTTCAAACTTGTTTATAACTCACATGTATGTCTATGTGATTTTCATAGGGGTAAAAAATTAAAAACGTAGTATAGGGAGCATTAATTGACTTCTTACATTGTGATTAAGTTATACATCCAACCTATAAGGAAAAAAGTCGTGGAGCATCAAAACCCCTTTGGTGTCTTCTAGAATTTTCATACTGCTGTTTTCTTTACTACAGTGACATTAGGACATTTCTCTATTTCTTCAGTTATGTACCACAAGATAGAGGAGTTGTTTTGCACTTGGGATCAGATTGAATTAATTTAAAAAAAAAAAAAAACAACAACCCCAAAAACAACAAAACACACCTTCTCTCTAAGTATCATACACTGTAGTGGAAAATGCTCACACCATGGAAAGTCTGGGGACTGAAACCTAATGGAGATCTTCAGGGACTCTCCCTCAAGAATATGATTTCACCCAGTGGAATAGTTTTCAGGAAACGTTTCATGGACTAATTATAGTTCATTGATTTGTCACCTTGGTCTTGGTGTTAGTGTTGGTGTTGAGATGATTCCAGTTCATGGTGATCCTATGCACAGCAGACCAAAAAGCTGCCCAGTTCGGGACCATCTTCACAATGTCTGTTATACTTCCTCCTGTTATTGTAACCACTGTGGAAATCCAATCTCATTGAAGATCTTCCTCATTTTTCACTGACCCTTCACATTACCAAGCATGTAAATGAGAGGAAATCATGCCATCCTCACTTCTGTTTTTATAGGCACTCAATTATTTATTCATAGCAAATACCCTTTTGTAAATAAAATTTTACTTTTATTGTGATTTTAATGGACAGAGAAGTTAGATTTTCATTCCTTCATTCATTCATTGTTGTACATTTTACCCCCTTGTCTTCCCTCACTCCTCCCACAGTTCACTTCTTTTTAAAAATATTCATTCATTGTTGCACAATTAGCTGCCACCCCTAGACCTCCTTGCAATAATTTATCTCATGTATTAGGCACATTCTAGCTGCACTTCTTTCAAGACTGTTGTTTTTCTGGCAATCCATGGTGTAGTCAATATTCTTCTACTATAGTTATAAAAAGGGAGCTTTGGTGGCCTAGTGGCAAGAAGCTACACTGTAATGGTGAAGGCATGTGGTTCGGGACCACCAGCTGCTCTGTGAGAGAAGGACAGGCAGTCTCCTCCCAAGTTATTAACTTGCTTCTGAAAACCCACCAGAGGGTCAGCTATGTGTTGGTGCCTAATCGACGGTACACAACAACAACAACAACATACCCATAAAGAAACAAAGGTAATGTCATGAGGACAGCCAAGTCTGTCTTCAACCAGCTTCACAAAGAGAACTGTCTCTATCAATAACATCAAAAGTCACAGACAGCTGTAAGATCAGACATATACCACCCACACCCATGCTCTTACACCTACTTCTGTTAATCATTGTGTCCAACGTTTGTGTCAAGTTGACTTGCAGACATAACTTTAGTCACAGTTGTTTATTAGGAAGGTAAGTTGAGGGTGGGAGAGGCAAAGGATAGCACACAGTGAAACTCCAGGTTTAGTCCAGCAGTCCCCAGACAGAGCAACAAGATACAATTCCAAAATTAGTTCAAACAGCTTCTCAGTCAAAAAAGTTCAATCGAGCTGCACAAATGCAAAAAGCCTCTGATTTCCTCAGTGTCCAACAAGCATTATCTCATAGCAGACACTAGGTAGCTTTTCCTTCAATCATCCAGCAAGCAGAACCTTTAATTCTAGCCTCACCTCCAGGGCTCCATCAGGCTACACTTCACCAGAGTCTCTACAGTTCTGTTAACTCTCTAGCTTGTGTTTATCTCACAGCTGTTAATGATTTAGACACATATATCCATAAAGTAGAATTGAGAACCTAGAAATCCACTCATCTCCTATAGTCAACTGATTTTTGACCAGGAGATGAAATCAGTTAAGTGGGGAAATGAAAGCCTCTTTAACAAATAGTGTTGGCAAAACTGGAAAACTAAATAAAGAAAACTCAACAAAGACCCACATATCTACACCTTGCACAAAAATCAAGTCAAAGTGAATCAAGGACCTAGAAGAAAAACCAAGGACTATAAACTCTATCAGAGAGACGCTTAGAAAAACTCTAGAAGCCCTAATCCACAATATGAACAGTCTTCCAAGAATCTTGAGAAACCTACAACTAGGAGAAAATGAAATAGATGAATGGGACCTTCTAAGAATCAAATCCCTATGCACATGAAAAAAATTATCCAACAGGGTAAAAAGGAAACTCACAGATTTGGAAAAAATATTTGGTAGTAGCATATCTGATAAGGGACTCATATTTAAAATTATAAAATACTCCAGCAACTCAAACAAGAAAAAGGTAAACAACCCAATTGCAAAATGAGCATAGGATATGAGTAAACACTTTGCCAAAGAAGACATTCAGATGACAAACACACACATGAAGAAATGTTCAAAATTTCTAGCTATCAGAGAGATACAAATAAAAACAACTATGAGGTATTATCTCATACCAGCAACAATAACAGAGTTCAGCAGAGCAGCAAATAACAAATGCTAGCAAGGGGTTGTGAAGAGATTAGAACCCTGCTGGTGGGAATATCGAATGGTGCAACCATTATGGAAGATGTTATGGCATTTTCTCAGAAAGTTGGAAATAGAAATATTGTTTGATCCAGTAATTTTACTTCAAGGAATTTACCCTAAAGAAACCAGAGCTGCCACAAAACAGGTATATCTACACCCATGTTTGTTGCTGTGTTGTTTACAGTAATAAAGAGATGGAAGCAACCCAAATGCCCATCAACAAATGAATAGATACAAAACTATGGTATATTCACATAATGGAATACTGTGCAGCTCTGTACTCATCTGAATTTGCTCTTAGGAATAAGGTTTTTAAGATTTTCTAACTCCTTTATATTTATTTATATTTTATGAATTTTTAGCATGAATATTTATTTGAAATTAATATTTAAACAATTTGACTGTAACATGTTTTTTAGTTTCAAAAAAATGCAGTTCAAAACAAAACAATAGCTTTTAGTCCTTAAATTTTTCTTGCCTATTAATGACATAATTCAATCAAAAATAACATTATAGCCATGCTTAATTTACTACAGAAGAAGTAATGCCCAAAATGTTCATCCAGTTTGGATTACAAAGAAATTTTACATAAATCTTTGAAGATTTATACATACAAATGAAACTCTTCAAATAGGTAACTGATAGACTTAATTTCAAGTTAATTTGTAAGTCTAAACCTTTTCTTACCTGCAGCACTGGACTTTGTGCTGAACAGTGATGGCCATTTTTTCCTCAAAGGATATCTTTCTCCACCTCTTCTTTGTGAAAGATTTTATTTAATCTTCTAAATGTACCTATATTTTTAAAGGGGGAGGGATTGTTGAAAATAAGTTTGTGAAAACATTCATATTATGTAGATTTGCAAGTGTAATGAGTAGTTTTCAGGCAGTAAGACTTTTCATTAGCATTTAATATTGGGATCTCTTTGCAACTTGCTTGATTCTCTTTTAAGATCCATATTGTATTCACTTTTCTTTCAATTCTTTATTCTGTGGCTATTGGCTTGGATGATTTTGGTTCTGTTCAACAATGGATGCTTTGAGTAGTGAACTTCAATGCATAATTATCCAGTGAAATCATAGTGTGGTGATGAGATGACAAAAAGCCAACTTATTTTGAAAAACTAAAAATAATACTATATTATAGGAATTAATCCATGTATGACTATTCTAATATCTGACTTTATCTTGATCACTTTACTTGTGTTTATAAACTATAACTTTAAATAAAAAATTAAAAAGATAATCACTTGTTATGTATCTTTAAATAGCATTTGCATTTTTTAAAAAAGCAGTGAATGAACCTGATATTTTAGTGAAATTAATAAAATACATAATTCTTTTGAAGTAAGTAAAATATTGATAATAATTTCTTCAAAGACACTTGTTTGTCATTTTAGTTAAGAGATTTTCTACTTATAAAAAACAAAAGAAAACAGTACAATGGTATTTCACTGGAATAAGCATTTTTTATTTTGGTTCATTTGATAAGAAAATAATATATGAAATAATTTTTATTTGCAATTTGGTGGCTTACATTTGTTAAAACATTTTTGGTAGGTGGAGCTTTCTAATTTTTTTTTTTTTAAATATGCAATCTTTAGTTGAAGCAGTCATTCTATTTGTACTGGTGAGTTAAATAACTTGAACGAAACTTTTGTCTTACCTCGTGAGTGAGAGCTGAAAGGCAGGATTAAATATTTACAATGAGCCAGTGCTTTCAATCTAGTTTTTGAAGTAGTATTATGTCTTCTTATCTGAAGAGAGGAGATTGCCCATGTTTCTCCCACAGACTAAGTGGTGGATTCGAACCATGTGCCTTTGAGTAAAGGATAAAAATAAAACTAATTCTTGAGGGATGGTTGCTAGACTTCAAGTATTCCTCATTCATTTATGTGGAAATGTGTTTATGTTCATTTTCTTTATGTATAATGTTGCCCAGTCAATTTTTATAGCACTACAGCCAATTTGCTACCTGGCTTGGCATGCATTTTAAACATTGCCAATTGCTCAACCCAACCAGTAGAGTAGTCCTGATGTACATTCTAAGAAGAGCTCTTCTGAGGGGTTTTTTTTTTTGGATTTTTTATTCGATGTGACACACTGATATTTATTAACAAATTTGGTTCAACAGCAATAAAAAAAAAATACAGCAAAAAATACAGTAGGAAAAAAACATGTTTGCTTTGTTTATATTAGCATTGAGGGTAATATTAAAAAAATTTAAAGCAGACAAATAAAATCTAATTCAAAAGAATCTTATGTGGGCAGTGCCTTTAAATACTGGAAATGCTCTTGGTTTTTAATAAAAATAATTCGTTTAGCATTTATTTAAATCCATTTTAATCAAATTAGCATAATTCAGGAAAGACATTGTCATCATGTGTTTTCCCATAACGCTTTATTAATTGCGTCTTTCGAAAGGAATCGTTTCTCAGATCCTACAATCTACCAAAGTGCTCATGAAAACACTGTAAAGTAGCTTTGAGACATATGCAGAAATCTGAATTATGATAGGGTCCCTCTGCATTTCCCTTCCCTTTCCCAGAGGCAAAATCCTCCTGTCTTTGCCAAGTAATAAGTTGACTGTTCACCTGGATTGAGGTTCACAATTTAAAATAGCTTGTTGGGAAACATCTGAAGGGCCTTAGCCATCATCAGATCTAGCTATTTTATCAATTGTTTTTACACACCAGATTCTTTATTAATGCAGGCTGATTGAGTAAGATGAGGGAGGGCAAAGTTTAGATCAGTTGTTCATAGGGTCTTTATGGGTTATAGTCAACTTGATGTCAGCTCCCAACAACAATTAAGTAAGTACCTCACAAGAACATTTGACGTAAATTGAACTGTTTTCTTCCTGGAAACCAGAAGGTCAGCTTTCTCAGTGGGATTCTTTTGGAGAAGGTGACACCAAAAGTGATTGTCTACAATATGTATGTTTTTGCAAAAAGGTATTATTGTTATTAAAAATAGACATGTAGTTAGTTATAACAACAAAAATATCTTTTATAAACTCATTTTACATTACAATGCTAAAATTCTATGCTAATATAATGCACTCCGGTTATAAATTAAGACTACAGCCTTCAGGGAGCTCTGGTGGCCTAGTGGTTCTGGATTCAGTTAACACGCTGAGCTTTGTTATTTCATTTAGTTTTTGTGTTGTAGCAAGCAGCAAGTATATACCTCAGGATCTATTGGAATGTTTGGGTTTTACAACGGTGAATTTTACAGATTTTTCTTGTCTGTTTTATACTGGAACTTAAGTTGGTGGTGAGAACCACCTTCTCAAAGATCTTTTGTTGTTGTTTGTTTCTGAGTGTTTCTCATTTATATCATAATTTTCAAGTATACATGCTTTTTATACATCAGGGATTTTCCATCATATTACCTCCTTCTTCTAAGTTACCCCTATTTCATAGTTTGATATTGTTTGCTAGGCACTGTACTCAGTGCTTATTAATGCTTACACCAACCCGGGAGTGTGTATAAATGCCACACATACACCTACTCAGACACATGATGTGTTCTAGATTCGTAGATTTTTAAAAAGCAAACAGTACTTCAGTCAGTATGCAGATCAAGTCTGACTCTGAAGTACATACTCCTGTCTAAGTTCATACTCTTTATTTTTTTTTACCACTTGTTTATGGGCTTTGAGTTGTCAGGTGTTTTGTGTTGTGTTTTTTTTTTCTTGATATTTAAATTTTCACCTGACTTATTCACATAACTTAAATATAAGATTAAGTAATTGTGACTTTAAAATCCTTTCTGACATGTACTTTATTTGAAAATGAATAGATCATATTAATCCAAACAATATTATTTTACCTGGGGGAGTATCAGTTTGTTGGGAATTCCCCCCCCCATTTTTGTTGTCTCTTAAATGAAATCTTAAATAATAGATATAATTAAGAAAAATACAACTCAATATTACGTCAGGTAACTCAATACAACAAAACTTCTCATCTAGCCCCAGAAGAGCACAGGCCTACGTCTGCCTTGTTTGTTAGTGCCAGCTAAGATTGGTGCTTTGAGCTCACTGAGCAGTTCCTTAAAAGAAAGTCTTAGTACTATGCTTCCACAGAGATTGCAGCCAAGAAAATCCAATGGAACCACTTTAGTCTGTAACACGTGGGGTCTCCCATCAAGTCAGGGATGAGATCACCAGCAGCTCTCACAACCTAGTCTGTGTGAGTTGTGCCTCTGGTGGTTCAAATCTATCAGCTGCTTCATGGGAGAGGGTTGGGCAATCCCCTGTTAAAATTTATAGCTTTGTAACTCCAGTTGAGGGATCTCTGTGAATTGCAACCAACTCCACAGCCGTGAGTGGCAACAGCAACTTTGTCTAGTGACAGTGATTAACTGGAGTGACAAAAGCCTTGTATTGGAGACATCTCATATGTATTATTTCTAACTTGGCAAAGATTATGAGCTTTGATTTTACCACCTAAATTAGAAATGCTTTTAGAAGTTCTCTGGACCAAGACACTGTAACTCCTTCAGAGCAATATGCTAATACTCTCCTTCTTCCATGTTGTTGTTGTTATGTGCTGTTAAGTCACCTGCAACTCATAGCGATCGTATGTATAACATCTCTGAACCCTGCTCTATCCTGAGTCAACCTTCTTGTCTCTGACACACCTATCCCCATCACCCCAGACACCAAGACAATCCTTCTCATCAATGGTTTTCCTCTCTTGCACTGTCCCTCCACTCTTCCAAGCATGACGTCCTTCTCCAAGGACTGGTCCCTCATTGCAGCATGCCTAAAGTCTGTCAGATGGAGCTTCAGAATTACCTCCAGTGAGCAGCCCAGTTTCACCCTCTTTAGGACAAACCTGTTTGCTCTCCTAGCAGTCCATGGTATATTTCATACTCTCATACTCTTCTCTAGCACCAGTGCTCAAAGACATCAGTTCTCCTCTATCATCCCTAGTCATTGTCCAGCTTTCTGATGCATAGCATGCAATTGCAAAGACCACTTTCAGTGTTAAGGATTATTCTATTAGATCTGCTTTGGGTTCTTCTGTTTGTTTTTACATCTTGATTGTTGCATCTTGGCATCTTCCTGTGCTTGGACGTTACATAACAACAGATCTAGTTAGGTTCTATTTCTAGACTTTTCTGTCTTTTGGGCACATAATGTCCCTGAGGTTATAGAAAATAAGATATTAAAGAACATTACTGATAGAAAGTGAAGATTGCTCCCACTGAGGTGTCAGAAGTCGTGTGAGATGTGGACAGGTGCACTCATTCAATTTAAAATCATTTTTTGCTTTATTCTCTAACTTCCCTATCTTTTTTCTGAGTGTTTGTGTATACAGCTCTAACTGACAACTCTGAAAATGGGTGCTTTTTTCTTAACAACATAGCTATTTGTCTCTTATCTACCCAGTTGGACGAAGATCCTTGTCAATTTTCAAAGTTCTCAAATAATAAAAAAGACATTTATATTCAATAGGGTTTCAGCACTTTGTACATCAAACTTTACAAAAGAAGTAAGTCAGAAACAAATAATAAAGTCACAAAATGTCTTTTCCTATTGGGATTATTATCTTCATTCTTTCTTACAGATCTTCTCATTTCGGTTGCTTAGCTCTCTCTTGAACTTGAAAATCATTTTATCAGTGATGTCTAGTTTCTAACCTAGATTATTCCTGACCACTTACTGGAAGGAAGAGACAAGGAATAGTAATTATAAACCCAGCAGGTTTGAATAGCCACCATTAGACAATTCTAACCAGCACACTTTTAAGATAGGTACTGTTTTCAACTTCACTCTACAAGCAGCTCAGAATTAGTCTGATTTTTAGAGTGAGAATTTCCCCCCTTTCGTGTTTGAGGATGCTTCAGTCTACATCTTAGATATACAGGCAAGATGCTAATCAACAGCATAGTTATTAAATTAGTGAACTAGAAGAGAGGCTGACGCAGAGTGTGACAATTCAGCTATCTCTCCTTGAACAAAGCATTTCCACATCAGATTTCTCGTCTGCCAGCACAGAGGAGACTGGAAAATAACACCTGGAAAGAGGAGCCCCACCCAGGCTCCCTGAGATCTCTTGGCATTCCTGCTGAAGCTGTTAAGAAGCCTGGAATGTCGGGATAGCCAGGGAGCAGCACTGTAGTCAAGGTGGGTTTGTGCTCACGGGCACTGCTCTGTTCTTTCCCACCTGGCTGGTCCTCATCCACCCCATTGTAAACTTTCCTGTTACTGCTCGTTTGCGCCACCTTCATGTCTTCTTGGCATTTCTTTAATCAGAGGGACTAGAAGTAGGAAAGCATTTCTTTGAGGTTTAAGTGATGTCAGTAATTGGCAGTAAGATAAAGGGAAACTAATCTGAGATTATCAGTGAGACAATGGTCTTTTCCTTTTATATGATAGCCCCCATTTCCATTGGCTTTACTTAGAATGTTCCCCTATTTTCTACCCTTCGAAGAAGACAGTCACATTTTCATAGGAAAACATTTTCTAACCAGCTTCACTTTTGGAACCTAGATTTCAGAACTCCTCACATGAGTCTGTCTCGAAGTCTGAGCCCTCTTGTATATGTGGCGTTAAGTTCAGAATCACCCCTATTTATACAGCCTTTGGCAGTTTGGGCAATGTGTTTTGTCACCTGTTTGCTGTCTGATGAAGAGCTGGAAAGTTTATGAAGAAATAGAAAATATGACTTTGAGCCCTTGACATTTTAAAATAAATGTACATATTGTTAGTGACAGATTGCTAAACTTGGCTTTAGAGACTTAGCTCTGTTCCTTGCCAAAAGTAATCCAGATGTGCATAATTTATCCGGCTGCCATATGTGCGCTGACATGTCTCTCTGTAATCAACTGTCTGTTCAGTATGGTTACAGTTAAATGTTCTTTTTTATCCACAATCTTTTGCAATGGTTCTGACTTGATAAATTATTTTCAATGGAACGACTCCTCAAAAAACAACGCACATTCCATTTGGCCTTACACCTGAGTGACCAGACATGCCAAGTGTCTAGTTCAGATTCTCGCTGGGGCCATGTGTATCGCAAGGGGGAATGTCTAGTATACCAACTTTAATGTGATTTCATTTTGATGAGTTTCTTAGATGTCTGGAATGGAAGGTATCCATACCCAATTAAATATCTGTGAAGCAATATGACAAAAGGAAAGTTTCTAATGAAGCAATTTGTTTTACAAAGAAATTGGCCAAATGAAGTCTTGCTGCAGGTGAAATAAATATGTAGTGAGGGTGCATTTCAGTTTTCTTGCTTACTCATTTATCTTCTATGTGATGAGTGGGCTGCATTGATGACTTTCATGTGGCTTTTTAATTTAATTTAATTTAATTTTATACTGATCTACTTACAAAGTTCATATACATTGTTTTTCAATACATACACATGGCTTATACTGTTTAACTGAGTGTCACATCATATCTTTTTTGAAAAAAGGGCATCATTTTTTTCTAAATTTTAGAAAATTGCATATATGATAGGGAATATCACTTCTCTCTTGTCCTTTTAAAAACTGATAATAAAATATCTTGAAAGTATTTAGACCGCTTGGTGATAGTATTTCCATAGCAAGTGTACTACCCCTGAGAGATATTTACCTTGAAGCCATGTCCTTGTTCTTTGTGCTCGGTGACACTGAGCCACTATCATGTCTAGACAGGGGATGTTGTCAACCATGTGTGTCCTTGTTTATGTTTGTCCACAGCTGCAATTAGGTTTTTCACACTCTGCCCATCTGTGGAGGCTGGCTGTGCACTGACCTTGGCCAGTTCAAAATCTGTTCACCCAAGCCCATGTGTGGCGAGAACTCAGAGGCCAGATGGTAGTGCTGATGATGAGGAACTGTTTTGCTAGTGATTGTGACTGATAGTAACCAACCTATCCTGTCACCAGTATGATTTAAAAGGCCTAGTCCTGAGACATTGGCTCAGAGTCAGGGAAAATACAACCAGAGATAAAAAGGGGTTGAGTGGCAGTGTGGGGCATGCATTCTTTGTTATTATTTGTAGCCCCTATGTAACTCTTACTTTCTAATCAGCTCCCACTCTCCTTGATACAGTTCAGTAGGAGGATCTGAACACTAAGGCACTTTAAAAATCACAGAGGCCTATAGGAGTACCAGATTTCCCAAATGAATGCTAAATCTCAGGTCTGACTTTTGGGGCAGGGGTAGGAGGGGAAGAGCCTACATTTGACAACAGCAAATCTGATTGAGACTACTCTGCTGTTACCCTTCCTGTGCTCATTTGTCATTTTGGAATTCTTTGTGAATGATTTGCAACTCTTCTTTCCAAATATAAGGCATTAAGTTGTATTTCCTACAAGCTGCTGATATATTTTATGATTGAAGACATTTATTTCTTTATTGGTCTATCTAAAGTTTTAACACACATAGACATTCAGTGCTACTTTTTCTTTAGGGAGAAGATTATTTTTAATGCTATTATCACCAGTATTATTATTACCTCCTATATTTGTTTAGTTTTATCTTCTTAAGTTCAAACTAATGAAATATTTCCAAATTGCTGCATTCAACCATATATAGAAACTTAATTTTTTTTCTACATTGAAGAATGTTAGAATGCTATATTAGTTCCAAAAGGATCATAATTCATTTAAAAAAAATGTTCCTAGAACTTTTCTAATGCCCTCTACAAATCTTCACATACTTTCAGCTTGTTGTCAGGAAGGCTTAGTCCATAGAAAAGTGCACCATACTTGGAAAGTTGGAGAGTCAGAGAAAGAAAGGCCCTCAAAGGATAGACTGACACAGTAATTGTAACAATGGCCTTAAGCACAGCACAGATTGTGAGGATGGCAAGAGACCTGGCAAGGTTTAGCTCTGTTGTACATAGAGTTGCTGTGAATTCGTGTAAACTCATTGCTGCCTAACAACAATTTTGAAAATAAAAAGAAGTATTAGAATAACAGCATGTATTAAGCATGAGTATAGTCCTAGATCCTGCTTTGAGTCTTTTTGATGGGTATTCGTTTAATCTTAAGTGGTCTGATAATGTGTATGTCATTACCAGCCTCATTTTAAAGATGTTAGGTGCCATCAAGCTGAGTATGACTCATAGCAACCCTATGAACAACAGATCTGAGCCCTGTCCTATCCTTTGCTATCCTCATCATATATGACACACTTGACCCCCTTGCTGCAGTCACTGCACTAGTCCATCTCATTGAGGGTCTTCCTGTCTTTCACTCACCCTTTACCTTTTGAAGCATAATGTCTCTCACCAAGGTATACCCTATTCTAACAACCTTTCCAAAGTATGTGTGGTAAAACTTAGAAATTCTTGCTTCCAAGAAGCATTCTGTCTGACTTCCTCCAAGAAATATGTTTGTTCTTTTGGTAGTCCATGGGGTGTTCGGTGTTCTTCTCCAGCACTACAGCTCAAAGGCATCAATTCTTCTTCTTTCATTCTTATTCATTGTTCAGTTTTCAGATGCATAGAAAGTGATTGAAAAAAACCATGGCTGGAATCAGGCATACTTTGGCCTTTAATCTGGCACCATTGCTCCTCAGTAGTTTGGAGAGGTGGAATTGTCCAGTACAACACATCTCCTGATCTCCTGATTGCTAGTACCAAGCATGTTGATCATGGGTCCAAGTGAACGGAAATTGTTGACAACTTCAATCATTTCTCCATCTGCTGTAATGTTGCTTATTAGTCCAGTGTTAAGAATTTTTATCTTCTTGATGTTGGGATATAACCTAAAAGCTGCAGTGCTTGATCTTCTGCACCAAGTGTTTCAAGTCTTCTTTACTTTCAACAAGCAAGGTTGTGTCATCTGTATAATGCAGCTTATTGATGTGTCTTAATCCAATACTGAATCCACATTCTTCTTTATCATAAAGTCCAAATTCTGGACTGGTTTGCTCAGATAGAGTATATTGGAAGAGAGGATACAGTGCTGATGCACACCTTTCCTGATTTGAAACCAGGCAGTGTTCCCTTGCTCATTTTAAGGGTAGGGATGAATAAGGGCAAATACTGTATAAAATCATTATTGTAGAATAAGAATGAGGATCCAAAGGCAGAGGAGGGTGGAAGCAGAGGGGTAAGGATGAGAGGGGAGCGTTTAATCATAGGATCGTACAATTTGATGGGGAAGGTGAAGGAAATGGGAAAGATCGGGCGTGGAAAAACAATATATTTGAACTTTGTAAATATACCAGTATAAAAAAATTATAGGGATGACTTATAGGAAATTTAATTATAGGAAATCCCTAAAGTCCTATAGCTCAGAAACGGCAGAGCTGAGAACCCAGGTACTGAGAACTCAGGTAGTGTGGTTCCAGAACCCATTTTCTAACTACACTGGCTTCCCTTCACCTAATTATACCAACACAAACATTGTTCATAGGGTCCCTATGAGTCTTAGTTGATGGCAATAACAGCTGTAGATGCTAACAATAATGTATCACAATAACAATAATGTATCACATTCAGAGCTTGTTCAGAATATCATTACAATTAGATGGCTTGATACTGATAAATATTTTAGGAAGAATTTTTTGGGGCTTTGGAAAATTGCTGTTGGGATAAAGGCACCACACAATGTAGTCTCTACTTAGCTTAGATTCACATCTCAGACGACAAATTTGGGACCTATTTGGACGACTTAACTCACCTGTCTAACCCACTCTTCAGAACTGGGCTACCTTCCAGTGGGAATGTACCTTATTTCAACAGCATATAAATTAGATACACTGGAGCAGACACAGCACACAGTCTCTCCTCTCAAGAAGCTCACAGAGAGTGGCCCCATATGGTCATAGTTAATTTTACATAAATGCTGCATGCATTGACTTCGAAATCTCTAGACTTGTACCCCAGCATTGAACTTTGCTCTTTATTTTTGGCCATGCAAAGAGCACAATGATTACATGTTACTTTTCTACAAGCTAATCTTTGTGAGATTTAGGGTGAGGGAGAGAAATTTTGTTTAATGAACTGTTGTTGTTGAGGACAGATACAGCAAAATATACACCAACTAAACAATTTCTGGGTATAATTTAGTGACATTGTTGCATTCTTTGAATTGTGCTGCCATTCTCACCTTCCTTTTCTATTCCTCTCACCTTTCCTTTTCTATTCCTCCCTTATTAATATAGTTTTATTGCCCTCTGAAGTTCCTATCTGGTCTTTCAAGTTGCCATTTGTAATTTAATCTTGCCTAGGTTGTTCTTAACAGAGCACAGTACTCAAGGCAGATCTTTTTTGCTAGTTATGCTAAGTTATAACTTGGTTTTAAGATGCTTCAAGGAATATTTTTGGTTTATGTTTTGAAGATTATCTCAGGGCAACAATTTTAAGGCTTCATCTATACTCTGTGGCTCCAGGAAATTATGTATGTGTGTATGTATGTTGTTGTTAGGTCCTGCCAAGTCAGGTATGACTCTTAGCAACACTATAGACACAAATCTGAATTCTGCCTTATCCTATGCCATCCTCGCCATGTCCAACACACCTAAGCCCATTGTTGTACTCACTGTGTCAGTCTGTCCCTTTGAAGGTCTTCCTCTCATTTGCTGACCCTCCACCTTTCCAAGTATGAAATCTCTTTCCAAGGAATAGCCTCACCTGCCACATGCGCAAAATATGTGAGATGAAGTTGCATCATCCTTGCCTCTAAGGAACACTCTTGCTGTACTTTCCTGAGATATATCTATTTGGTTTCTTGACAGTCCATAGGATTTTCAGTGCTTTTTTTTTCTAGCACCGCAACTTAAAGGCATCAGTTCTTTTTCTGTCATTGTTCAACTCTCAGATGTATAACAAATTATTTAAAAGACCATAGCCTAAATCAGGTGCACTTTAGTTCTCAAACTCACATCATTTCTCCTAAGTAACTTGAGAAGTCCCTGACAGTGGGCTTGCCCAGTGCAATATGTCTTCTGATATCCTGACTGCTGGTACAAAGACATCTTCTGATATCCTGACTGCTGGTGCAAACGGTGTTGTATTGTGGATATAAGTAAGGTGAAATTGTTGACAGTTTCGGCCTTTTCTTCATCTACTGTGGTGTTGTCCAGTGGTGAGGATTTTTGTCTTCTACATATTGAAATGCAATCTGTATTGAAGGCTATATTCTTTGATTCTTGACGGTGATTATTTCAAGTCCTCCTCACTGTCAGCAAATGAGGTTGAATCATTGGCATAGTGTAGATTGTTGCTGAGTCTTCCTCTGATCCTGATGCCACATTCTTCTTCATGGACTCCAGTTTCATGAATGATTTGCTCAGCATATGATTGAATAGGCATGGAGAAAGGACACAACTTTAACTGTATATAGCCCTGTACACCTTTTCTGTTTTAATTAGAAAATTGGTATAGTCCATCAGAATTAGAAACGCTGTTGTATATTTTTCTACTTTTGGTTAGGATTCATCTGTGAAATCTTTGAACAAAATGTTCATTAATGGTAGCCAAGCCCCATGAGTTCTTCAGGCCTCATGACAAAGGAATCAGTTGTTCATGGATGGCGTTAGCCATACATCCCACATCCTTATCCTTTTCCTGATGACTCTTCCCCCCTGTTGTTCCAGAAAACATAGAAAATGTATTGTTTCTTAGGTGGCTACTGTCAAGCTTCTACGATCCCAAGCTCTTTGCAATGACTAGAATAGAAGTAAAAAAGGCATTAGTAGGCCTGTTAACCAAGGTGTTCCTTGAAATCAGACCCTCCCTATACCTCCAAACCAAGGAGCCAAATCCTGTGAGGTGTCAAAACCAAAGCTACACTTATTCCATGCTTTTTCTCATATCACTATTAACTCCATTTCTCCCTCCTTTTCACCCCTTGTTGATGTTGTTGAGTTCCATTGAGTCAGAACCTACCGACCCATGGCTGACCTTCTAGAGGGCTTTCAGGGGCAGTAAACTGCATGGGAGGAGATTGTCTATCCTTCCCCCATGGAGCAGCTGGTGGATTTGAATTGTGTGCCTTTAGGATGGTAGCGCAGCTTCCTACCACTTCTCTCCAAATTGACCTTTTCTTGTACTTTTATTCAAGGGAGGTGTTTGTTATTTCATAACTGGCTTATTTCACTCAACCCAGTGACTGTTGTAGTGGTCTTGAGCAGGACAGAAATTTGCATAGGATTGCACAGGATAGGACAAGGTTCAGATTTATTGTTTATTCTCTGTGAAACATATTTGACTTGATGGCAACTAACAACAACAATATCTTCAAGCTCTGTTCATACTTTAATTTGTATCAAGACTTTGTTTCACCAGCATAGTTAGTAGTATTCTACTGTATGCACAGTTTATTTGTCTATTCTTCTTTTAAAGTGCATCTAACACATTTAATGGACTACTATGAGGAATGCTCTTTTGTACATAGGGTTTTCTGAAGCCTGTTATTAGCATAGAGTACTAGAGGAATGTCTACCTGTGTTTCATTGACTATACAAAGGCATTTGACTGAGTAGATCACAACAAATTTTGCTGAGCCTTGAGTGAATAGGAATCCAGAATATTTAATTGTGCTCCTGCGAAACCTTACACTTGGACGGTAAATTGCAAGGGAAGAGATTGCCCATCTTTCTACCACAGAGGAGCTGGTGGATTCGAACTGCTTTCTTGCCTTTGAGTTGGTAGTGCAATTCCTTATTCCTAAGGCCACCACCAGAACTAGGAAGAAGTAAATAGACAAATAATTATAACAGCAAGTGGTAATGATTATACTGGTAGTGTATACAGCATGATCTAAGAACTCAGAGTTTGGCAGTAAGTTTTGGTGAGTAATTGAGTAACTGAGCGAGGCTTAGGAAAATAGAACTTAAATGCAGAGAACTTACTTTAACTTACTGTTAAAGAGGTTCAGTCCCACCTGGAAGAGCCTGTGATTTTAAAAATGTTCATTTATTCCCTTAGTATTAATTGAGTGCCTACCATATACTGTGACAGGTTTGGAAGCAGGAGTGGCATCCACTTCCTAAATAACATGCCTCTAGAAACTCTCTGAACTTTGATAAATGTCGGTGGTTGTAGAGGAGCTTCAGGCCTTTTGTTCATAGGGTTGCTATGAGCCGTGCTCGACTTGAAGGCAATCAGCAACAACTATAAGCTGGGAAAGGTACTATGCATTAGAGATTACAATGGGAAAACTACGCTGACTATTCAGTAAAGGTCTTTGCATTTTCTCCAGTCAGATAATATAATGCAAAAATTTGATAGAACCATAGTAGATTTTCCTGCCAGTTATTTTACAGAAAATAAACACTTTTTAAATTGACTCTTCTAAAGTGCTAACTGCATAGCCTTTTTTATTTCAAAACTGTCTTCTTTGAATAAGTTAAGGAATTGAAAAATGATAAATTTATGTCCAGTTTACAGATGCTCATTTTCATGCTTGCAAGCAAGAAGCAGATACACATGTTTCTGAACTCTGAAGTTAGATAATCTGCTAGTACAGGTAGTTTAGGTTGCAAAGTAACTTTTAGACATCGTGAGCTTTCTGCATGTGTTTTTCATCACAAGACGGCTAGATTGCTGTAGATACTGAAGGAAATTGTCAGGGGGGCAGGAATCTCTTCTCTTCCCTCCCTACAGTGCAGTGTAAATGGCAGCGTATATTTTCAATCTCAGTAATAGTAACACCCAAGAAGCACTGCCTGCTTGGAGGAGTGAGAAAAATATTTTGATGTTTAGCAAATGCTATCCCAACAGGGAAAGGGGTGCCAATTTCCTGTTAGATGTCAAGTCAATCATTCCGACAGCAAGTAGTTATTGAGAAAATATGGCCAAATTTTGATCTATCAGCAATTTAAATACATACTTCTTTTCTAAATATAGTTTTCAATAAATCTAAGAAGTATTCAGAAGGAAATTGTTAAATTAGTAGTCCCTCTCTTTAGCCCCCACTCTCCAATATGTAAAATAAACTGTTTGAGTGGTTTCTTTTTTCACTTCTGTGTGTGTTTTTTTGCTGAAATTTAGTCTATTTTCTTCATATTGTAAAATAATTTATCATTAGATCAATGTGCAACGTTGTGGTTGTGGTTGTTGTTGTTATGTGCCATCGAGTCATTTGCGACTCATAGCGACCCTGTGTATAAGAGCCCTAAATGCCGTTCTGTCCTGTACCAACCTCGCTGTCTCAAACACATTCATTCCCACCACTCCACTCACAGAATTGATCCATCTTATCGAGGGTCTTCCTCTCCTGCGCCGTCCCTCCACTCTCCCAAACATAATGTCCCTCACCAAGGACCAGTCCCTCCTTGCAACATGCCCAAAATATGTCAGATGAAGCTTCAGAATCCTTGACTCCAAGTAGCAACCCAGCTTCACCCTCTCCAGGACAAACCTGTTTGTTCTCCTAGCAATCCATGGTATATTCAACACTCTTCTCCAGCATCACAGCTCAAAGGCATCAATTCTCTTTCTATCATCCCTATTCACTGTCCAACTCTCTGATGCATAGCACATAATTGCAGACTATGGCCTGGATCAGGCGCACCTTAGTCTCCAGCCTGACGTAGTTGCACTTCAGTACTCCTGAGAGGTTCCTCACAGCTGACTTTCCCAATGCAACTTATCTCCTGATTTCCTGGCTGCTGTTACCAAGAGTGTTGACTGTGGAGCCAAGTAAACTAAAACTGTTAACTATCTCAATCTCTTCACCATCCATACTGATGCTGCCAATTGGCCCAGTGGTGAGAATCTTTGTTTTCTTCATATTGAGCTTCAATCCCTATTGAAGACTGCAGTCCTTAAGTAAAGAAAAATAAATCATCATCCTATTGCCTAATAAAGGGCTTTTTAATCTCGGGCTCAAGGCGGTAGTTTGGACTGGGGAATTCTTTGTTGGAAGCGCTGTCTTGTACCCTGTATGATGGTTAACAGGATCCCTGCCCTTTACACATTAGATACTAGTGGCACCTCCTGAGTTGTGACAGCCTAAAATGTCTTCTGATGTGCCAAGTTCTCCCTAGCTCAGTTTGCTCTGATAAAAAGCTGCTGTCAATGTTGCATTTTCTATCAGTCTTCTTTCATACAAATATATCAATAATGTGACTCATTGCTGTCAGTCAGAACTGAGTCATAGCTGACTCTCTAGCTAGTTTTTAGAGGCTATAAATTATACAGGAAGATGTAACAACGAATGGATGGAAACCTAAAGTCTCTGTAAATTTCATTCAAATTAATTTAAAAAAGAAAAAGAAAAAAGTATACAGGAAGAGATGGCCAGCCCATCTTTCTCCCAAGGAGCAGCTAGAATACTCGAACCAGCTGACTTGGGTTTGGCAGTGCAACTCTTTATCCACTAGGTCTCCAGATAGATAGATAGCGATATATAGATGCTCTTTTGCAGAGATATAATAATTTTGTACATCATATAGTAGATTGGTCGTTTCGTTGCATAACATCTTCACTAATTTCTGCTGTTAATAGGACATCAGTATTATAATTTTTAATTCCTCATCTATCAGTTACATTTCTGTGGATAAGTTGCCATTGACATCCTTTAGTGCAAACTTTTTCTACTCCAGGGTTCCCTCCTAAAATGTGCCTGTGTTGCTTATAAATTTTGTTGCTGCCTCTGTTTTGAAAGTTGGGGTCTCACTTTTACATGAATAAAAATTGCCCTTTTCTGGGGGCAGGGGAAGCATCACTCATGTTGTCACTAAATAGGTAGTCTGTTCTCATGTAAAATGTGTGTGTTTACACATACAGCAAAGTGCCTCGTCATAGTGTGGTAGTTCGCCATACAGTCGGAGGACCCAGTCTCCCTCTGCTTTTTGTCTCCTTGTGTGCCTCTAGCTGTACGTGGCCCCTGGTGCAGAAGGCACCTAAGCTTTTGAAAAGATAGACATGGATCATTCTTCCTCTGCACTTGGTTTGGCTTTGTAACTTGGAACAACGCACATTCCTTTTTTTTTTAAAGGATACAAATATTAGAAAGTCATACTTACCAAGCAATATATAGTCTGAAAACCACTAATTATCTAGAAAAATTAATATAGTGGATAGCCTTAAACATAGGACTATTGAGATGTTTAGAAATTATATATATAGCACATCTAATGGTAAGAAACTGCACTGCAATCCCAAAGACAGTTCGAATCCACCATCTGCTCTGCAGAAGAAGGAAGGATCTCACGTGTGATTAGTGACCTCGGAAAACCCACTGGAGAGTTATCTCTGGGCCGGTTCTGACTCAGTGATACTCAATAACACCACCACAGCCCGGTTCCCAGGAGGCTCTGTTGGCAGAGTCCATAGCCAGTTGCCCTGTTGACCCAAAGACCATGCATCTCTGGTGGTGCGAATCCCTCAGTGGTCTGAGGGAGAAAGATGAGCAGGCTTCTTCAATTGTGATGTATATTCAGAAACCCAATGAGGGTTTATATGAATTGAAACCAACTTCGCAGCAGTTGGAATGAAAACTGAGTAAATAAATCTCAGTTCTTGACACAAGAGTAAGTACTCAATGGTAACAACACTGTGGTTTCTATTTCTTTAAACCAGCACTGTGTAGTGGAAATATAATGAAAGTCATAAACGCAAGCCCCCCATGTTATTTAGATTTTCTGATATCCACATTCAAAACCAAAACAAAGCCAAGTAAAATTCATTTTAATGCTTTGTGTAGCCAAATATAATCAAATATTATTATTTAAACCTGTCTTCTATAATAAATATTATTATTTATGAAGTATTTACATTGTCATACTAAGTTTCTCACATCAGCTGTGTGTCTTACACGTACTCAGTAAACTCCAACCCAAACTTACTGCTGTCGAGGCAGACCTGGTTTCCATGGCTGTAAATCAAACGGGCAGTGCTTGCCCATCTTTCTCCCACAGAATGACTTACGTTTGAACCTCCAGTGAGGAGCAGTCTTTGGGTTAGAGCACAGCCTCCTGTGAACTATGCTACCAGAGCTCCCTCTTCTACTTAAGGCACCTCACAGTTGAGACTGCCATGCTCAAGTCCTCAGTGACCACATGTAGCTAGTGGCCATGTTGGACAGCACAGCTCCAAGCAGTATATGAGAGAAGGTAGGTAAATACTTGTGTTTTAGTACCAGTTATTAAACATAATGAAGATGCCTCAAAGTTGAAATAATTCTAGTTAGCCTTTCCCCAGTGGAGAAAGATGGACCGTCTCTTCTCATGCAATTTACCGCCTCTGAAAACCCACTGGAGGGTCAGCTGTGGGTCGGTGCCCACTCGAAAGTACCCAACAAGAAGTTACCCCTTGAGGAAACTCTGGCAGCCTAGTGGTTAAGGAGCCATGCTGCCAACCCAAAGCCAGGACCTATTATTTCAAGTAACATAGCAACTTCCCCTAATGAGTTTTTTTTAGTTGCCTTACTATTGCTTAAACACTGTATACATTAAGGGGGGCCAGGGAACTGGCAGGGAGTGAGAAGGAGTCATCAATTGCATCATTCCATTTGAATCATGCCCTTTGGATCATTCTTTCTTTCTGAGGACTGATTCCATCCTCTGTATTTGAGGATCCTACACAAAACTCCTGGCCCCTCTTTTTCACTTGCCTGGCCTGTGCTCTGGTTGGAGGAGGGGAAGCAGGTCTTGAAGAACAGCTCTTGGTCGTGACGTGCAGCACCCATGCACTTTCAAAGGAGAAAGTGCTGTCTCTGAATTTTCCAAAGAAAGTCAAAGAAAGAAATGTATTATAAGATTCTGACTCATTGAGCCAAATGGGCAAGATAAATGGGAAAACCAAAACCAATTTCTCTATGACCCTCTGTGAAATTCTGCTTGTGCCCTAAGAAAAATGTTAAAAATGATGTGGTCAGAGCAGGGAAGCTTGTGGCCCAGAAGACAGTATTGGAGGGAGAATTTCTAATTTTAAAAAGAAGCCTGCTAACATCATAGCCACCGCTAATAGCTGTATAAATATTAATAAAGCTTTAAACACCTCCCAAATTAGCTTTATTTTTGAATCAAAAGTGCAAGACATGGAAGTGGTAATTTGTGTTAGTCCGGCAGACACAAAATTAATTGAGATAAAAACAAGAAGTAGCAGGCGAACCCTTTAGGTGAAAAAAATTGTAAGTTATTCTAACTCATTTAGACAGTTTCAAGTGAAACGTAATAATGAGGACTGAGTTCACATTATTGAACGGGAGTTTGTCATATCTATTGATGTTCTTCAACACCAAAGTCAGAGTAGGAAAAGAAATTAAATTCCTATTCTGTGGTGTCATTTCTTGTTCTTGTACTTCATGCGAAAGCCATACTATTTCAAAGCTTTGCTTTTTGCCTCTTGTAGTGACTGGGGAGTTCAGGTGGCCTAAGTAGGAAACTAACTGCTAAGCCAAAGACATGTAGTTTGAATCCACCAGCTGCTCAGTGGGAAGAAGATGAATAACCTCCTTCTGTGCAAGTTTCTGCCTGTGAACAGCTGCTGATGGTCAGCTAGGACTTGGGTCTGACTCAGCAGCGCAGAACGAGAAGCACGCAGCTCTGTGCCCATTTCTGAGTTGGACAACAAGGACGGCAGAATCAGCGTGGCCATGGCAAACACAGGGAAGAGAAAGAATAAAGGTACCTCTTCCTGTATTTTATAGGGAGCTCTGGTGGCGTAATGGTAAAGAATTGTGTTACCAACCTAAAGACATGGGGTTTACATCTACAGTTCTACAGGAGAAAGTTGAGCAGTCTGGTGAATTTACAAACTCTGAAAACCCACTGAATGGTCAATTATGAGTTAGTTCCAACTCATACAACAACATAACAACAACTCATAACAACAACAACAACAACTGTATTTCATAGGGATTTTTTTACTGGGTAAAGGTACACTGCAAACCCAAAGGCAAGTGATTCAAATCCACTATCTGCTCCATGGGAGAAAGAGGCAGTCTCTTCCTGTACAATTTAGTGCCTCTAAAACCCACTGGAGAGTCAGCTCTGGGTAGTTTCTGACTCAGTGGCAAATAACAACAACAACAGTCTATTATGTGTTTCCCAGAACATTGTAGCCACACTGACAGCTGACGGTACTATACCCATATTTCTGTAGAGTTAGTTTTTCACTCCACCAAACCCTGACTTGAAGCAGGCTTGTAGTCCTTCAAAACATAAACCATTTGTACACATTATAGATGCAGCACCCTCCTGATGCTCTGCCTTCTACGGGCTTTACTATCAACTGTTGCTGATTCCTTAATTCTCTGCTCTTCAAAATATTCTATGTCTCATGCGTGAAGAATGTATTTTTGAAGCTTTGTAGAATGATACTACAGTCAATGGATTATTGGGAGGCCTAAGGAAACCAGATTGCTCAACTGGGAATTTAAACATAAAAGGACAAAACAAGCAACTTGAGAGGAAATACTTATAGAAACTGTGATTGTACAAGTCCTGCATTTCTCTACCCTTAGTCATTGTTCCAGTTCTTCCTCCAGTGGCCATTTTATTTCCTTGTTCTTTCTTCTCATGGCTTTTCTGTGACGGGACCTAGTTTTACGGTGTAATGTCCTTATTTTTTCACCCCTGGCCCAGCTTCTGTTCTGAAGCCTATGAATACAGAAAGGTCTCCTCTCTAAAATCATAGTCCCTTGGCCATATTTTCTTGTTATCCTGCAAGATAAAGAATCCTGGTGGCTCAGTGGTTAAACAGGCATCTGCAAATCAAAAGGTCAGCCGTTTGAACTTGCCAGCCCGTCAGTGCCAGCAAGATCTGGCTGTCTTCTCTTGTCAAGATTACCACCTGTGAAACCATATGAAGCAATTCTGCTCTGCCCTGTAGGGTTACTGTGAGTCAGAATCAACATGGGAGAAGTGGCGTAACAGCACAAAACCCTGATGGAGGCTGGTGGTTGTTAAGAAACATGTTTATCATTGTTGGAAATGGAAAATGTGAGCATAATGTTCCTTTCACACATTGAAATCAAGGTTATAAGTGTTTCTTTTCACAGAAGAACTTTTAACTACTACAAGTATTTGGTTATAAGTAGAATATGAAATGCATGCATGATTTCTCTGTGGACTTTGTTTTAACTTTATACTACCATCTGGTTGAGTAGTGCTAAAGGACCCAAATAATTAATACACACCCTATACAAATTTTTCTACACAATTAAGACAATGTATTATTGTCAATACTGTTGTTGTTGTTAGGTGCTGTCAGATCTAGTACAACTATAGTAACCCCATGATGAACAGATCTGAAGCTTGTTCTATCCTGTGCCTTCCTCACACTTCCTAACACACTAGAGCAGTCACTGTATCAATCCATATGTTTAAAGGTCTTTCTCTCCTTAACTGACCCTCAGTCTTTTCAAACATGATGTCCCCCTCCAAGGAATAGACTCTCTTAACAACATGTTCAAAGTATGTGACACGAAGCTTTATCATCTTTGGCTTCAAGGAGCATTTATGCTGCACTTTTGTCCAAGACATTTGTTTGTTCTTTTGGCGGTCCACAGGGTGTTCACCACGCTTCTCCAACATGACAGCTAAAGGGCATCAATTCTTCTGTCATCCTTACTCATCGTCTAGCTCTCAGATGCATAGCAAGTGATCAGAAGGAGCATGGCCTGATTCAGATACACCTTAGTCCTCAAATTGACACCATTGCACTGCCATAATTTAGAGAAGTTTCTGACTACAGACTTTGCTGTTGTAATATGTCTCTTCATTTCCTGACTGTTGGTACCACGGGTGTTGATTGTGGATCTAAGTAAGAAGAAATTTTTGACAATTTCAATCTTTTCTCCCTCTATCATGATAATGCCTATTGGTCCATTGGTAAGAATTTTTATTTTCTTCACGCTGAGATGCAATCCATACTGAAAACTATATTCTTTGATCTTCTGTGGCAAGCTTTTCAAGTCATCCTCACTTTTAGCAAGCAAGGTTGCATCAGCTACAGCTACTTAACGCAGGGTATTGATGAATCATCCTCCGATCTTTATACCACATTCTTCATAGATTTCAGTTTCACAAATAACTTGGTCAGCATAGAGACAGA
Source organism: Elephantulus edwardii (assembly GCF_000299155.1). NCBI lineage: Eukaryota > Metazoa > Chordata > Mammalia > Macroscelidea > Macroscelididae > Elephantulus > Elephantulus edwardii. The sequence continues at coordinate 13,137,633 of NW_006399829.1, forward strand.
ATAGATATGAAGAGCATATACAACCCTGACTCACCCCTTTCTTAATTTTAAAGGGTGAGGGACAGCACAGGAGAGGAGACCCTCGATGAGATAGATTGATTCCTTCACGGGGGTAATGGGATAGGTGTGTCAAAGACAGTAAGATTGGTAAGAGATAGAGCAGGGTTTAGGGCTGTTGTACATAGGGTCACTGTGAGTTGCAAGTGACTCTACAGCCCATAACAACAAAAACAACAGTGAGATTGTCACAGGTTAGGGTAGAGTTCAGAGCTGTTGTTCATAAGGTCATTAGTCATAGTTTTCAGCACATAACAACAAAACCAAGCTCTGTTTACACAACAGCGTCTTGGTCTAAATAGAGGTTTCACATAAGCACAGTTATGTGTTCCGGGATTCCTGTTTTGCTCAACATTAGCCATAACTTGTTATGATCCACACAGTCAAATACTTTTGCGTAGTCAATAAAGCACAAATAGACATTCTTCTGGTATTGTTTACTTTCAACCAGGATCCATCTGACATCAGCAATGACATCCCTGGTGCTACTGGCCTCTTCTCCTTGAACTTCTAGCCGATTTTGAATGATCTTCAGCAGTATTTTGTTTGCATGTGGTATTAATGATTTTTTTTTAAAAAATAATGTCCACATTCTGTTGGATCCTCTTTCTTGGGAATGGGGACAAATATGGTCCTCTTCAGTCAGTTGGCTAGACAGCTGTCCTCCCAGTTTCCTGGCATAGAGTGGTGAGCACATCCAGGATTGCAAATGTTAGACGAAGCATGACAATACATATCCCATCAATTCCTGAGGTGTTTTTGTTTTTGTTTTTGTTTTTTTTGCCAGTGCCTACAATGCAGGTTCAACTTCTTCCTTCATTACCATTGGCTCTTACTTGAAAATCTTCAGTATCAGTCAGTTCTTTTTGGTACAGTAACTGTGCATTCCCTCCATCTTTTTTTGATACTTTCTGGATCATTCAATATATTGCCCATAACATCCTTCAATATTGTGACTAGAATCTTAACTTTGTTTTTCAGTTTTTTTCAGCTTGAGAAATGCAGAGCAAGTTCTTCCATTTTTTATTATCCAATTCCAGCATTCTGCACATTCCATTTTAATGCTTTTCTTTGTCCTCTCGAGCTGTGCTTTGAAATCTTCTATTAAGCTCTTTTACTTCATTATGTTTTCCTTTAGTTTGGGTTCTGAATGTTCTAGTGTAGTTTTTAGAGTCTCTCCTGACATCTATTTCAGTTTTTTTCAGTCCCCTCTTTTTAATAACCTCTTCATGCACAACATCCTTGATGTCATCCCACAACTCATTTAGTGTTCTATCATTGGTGTTCAATGTTTCAAACATAATTCTTAAGATGATTTTGAAATTCAGGTGAAATAGACTCACAAGCATATTTTGGTTCTTAGTGCCTTGTTTTCATTTTCTTCAGCCTTGGTTCAAACTTGCACATGAGTAATAGATGGTCTGTTGTACAATCCTTCCCTGGCCTAGTTTTGACTACTGATACTGAGTTTCTCCAACGATTCCTTCCAAGCTGATTCCTATGCAGCCTATCAAGTAAGGGCCATATGCAAAGTTGCCATATGTGGTGATTTTTTTATTAATTTTAATGAACATTTACAGAGGTTTTGGATTTCCATTCATTCATTGTTGCATTTCCCCCCCCCCCAGTTCACTCCTCTCCTTGAAAAGTAAAATTCCTTCATTGGTATACAAGCCCCCCACCCCCTTACCCGAGTGCACTCCACTATGCAACCTTAATTCTGGACTCTTGTGATAACCATAATACCCTATCATATATCGCTTTTAAACTGTTCTCTCCCTCATCTGTTTCAATGTAGTATACATAATATATCTAGTTTTTCTCAGTCTTACCCCAACCCTGATGTCAGTCATATTCTACAACAGTGGTACAATGCAGTATTTGTCTTTTTTGTGACTGAGACATTTTACTCAGCAGAACATCCTCCACGGTCACCCATTTTTAATAATATTGCAAGAATTCCTTGTTTTTCAATACAGCATAGTATTCCATTGTGTGAATATACCACAGCTTCTCTATCCATTTGTTTGTTGATGGGCACTTAGGTTGTTTCCAACTCCTTGCTATTGTGAACAAAGCCTCGATAAACATGGGCGTGCATATGTCTCTTTGGGGTTTATTCCCAGTATTGTAATTGCTGAGTCAAATGGTATCTCTGTTTGCACTTTTTTGAGAAAGCGCTACACCACTTTCCACAGTCGTTGCCCCATTTTACACAAGTGTAAAATGGTGCCATTTGTGTTTTTTTAAAAGGCATTTGCAGTGACTAAATCATTGAACAGACAAAATTCATTCATTCTATTTCCAGCCTCATTTCTGTCACCAAGTCCATACTTTTGGACAGCCGTCATTGCTTCCAACTTTTGCATTCCAGTCATCAGTTATCATTAGCATATCTTGATTGCATGTTTGGTCAATTTCAGACTGCAAGATTTGGTAAAAATGTTTTGATTTCCTCCTATTTAGCTAAAGCTGTAGGAGGATATATTTGAATAATAGTCATGTTAGCAGGTCTTCCAAAAACTAATATAAAATTAAAAAGCTAAAAAATTTTAAAAAGAACAACAGGTCTTCCATGTATGGGTATGGATAATATCCTATCACTCATAACAATTAAACAAGTAAATATAAAGCTAATCAAACAATTAAGTATAAAGCGAATCAAACAATTAAATTTTTAAAAGCTGAAGTCTCCTTTAATGATCACAATTTCAAGCCCTGGCTCCTGCCATCATATCCTGGAAGCAACCATGATTGAGATTTCAGTGTGTATCCTTTCAGACACTTTTAGCAGCTTCCTTACATGTTTACACGATCCGGAGAAAATGGGATGGTGATTGTAGTCTCTTTGTTTTTGCATAAGTGTTATCAAACTATTGTATTGTGATCTTCCAAACAAGTCATAAAATGCACAAGTTCATGCCATTATTTAACTACAGCTAGTTAAGCTATACTTGAAAATTATGGTTCATACCTTCTGTTGATTGGAACGCTAGTGGCTTAATGGTAAGGAGTTGTCCTGCCAGCCAAAAGCCATGTGTTTCAAATCTAAGAGCTATTCTCTGGGAGAAAGGCAGGCAGTCTCCTCCTCCCATGCAATTTACTACTCCTGAAAACCTACTGGACAGTGTGTTGTGAGTTGTTTTTGAGTGTGGTTCATAACAACAACAACAGCAACATTATGTTGAATGCAGAGTTTGGATAATCCCTGAGAAGTCACAAAATCTTTTTTGACTGATTTACAGCAGCAATATTAAAATGTTTCTGCTTCACAGTGCAGATGGTTATCAGAGTTGGAGAGAATGCCTGGTCAGGTAAATACTTCTTCTAAATTTTCTCTGTGAGTCTTAAAAATCCACTGTACTGCCACATTTAGAAATGCTCACTTGCTGACTTAATAATCTCTATTTCTTTTATACTGAGATAATTTTTCAATGACAGTGATTTTAAATGAGTATAAAACAACCACAATTATGACTTCAGGAAAAGTAGAAGTGAATGAGTGTGAGTGTCTTTGAGAAGATAGCTGTAGAAAGAATGTCTGAAGATTTGAGTTTTGGACCAGAGATTAAGGGAGGGAGATGTGTTGAATCTTAAAAGGAGTTTGTTGCTAAAAGAAATTTCTTCAAGACTGATTCCCAAAGCTACCGTATCTCATCAGCTCCACTGTTGCCACCATCCTCTCACTTGCAGTTTATTTCAGGGGCTTATGTCTTTCTCCTTGGTTCCCACAATTCTACACTCTATCCTCTCATATTGACTCAAAAACCAAGTATTATCTAGTCCATTCCAACTCATACTGACTTTCCATCCCTTCCACCAGATATCTAAGGCTGTCAGTATTAACAAAGGAGCTCTGGTGGCCTAGTGGGCAAGAAGTTGTACAGCCAACACAAAGGCCAGTGGTTCAAATTCACCAGCTTCTCTAAGAGAGAAAGATCGGCTGCTCCTGTGTGATTTTCAGCCTCTGAAAACCTACTGGAGGGTCTGCTATGGGTCAGTTCTAAGTTAAAAGCAATGAGTTTGAGTTTGAAATCTTAGTGGGTGGAGACTGCCTGTCTTTCCCCATGGGGCAACTGGTAGTTTTGAACTGCTGACCTTTAGATCTTCATCAGCACTTCATCACCAGAGTGCCTTTTTCTGCTCCCTTCTCAAATCACTCTCTCATTCCTTCATTACCTTCTCACATATTACACAGCCATTAGTAAACTCAAGAGACCCATTTAAACCCAAGTTTGCTCAATAACTCCCTTGTTTCAAACTCTCCAGTGACTTTATCATCTTCCCTTTTATCTATAGGTCTTTCAACTGCAGACATACTGCTGACCTCCTGCCCTGCACCTCAGAGCCTGTACACCAGCCATTCCCTTTGCCCCGAAAACTCCATGACTCACTCCCTCAGGCCCTTGAAGAATCTTCACACCCTAAGTAGTCTTTCTCTGTTCCCATCTCAAGTCACTCCCTCATTCCTTCATTACCCTCTTACATACTACAGCCATTCATGTGTTTATTACCTAAACTTCCCCATAAAAAAGTAAATTCCACAAGAGAAGGATCTGTATTTATTTTTATTCTCTTTCCTTAAAATAATACTTGATATACCATCACTTTTCCGTATGTATGGATAATATTCTGTCACTCACAATGTTGTACTGCAGGTTAGAATTTGAAATTAACTTTTTGACTTTGAATGCAACACCATTCTTCTGTTTTTTCATTTCCAGCATAGTATACCATGTGATTATCTGACTTAAAGTGGCCAAAGCTAGTCCGTCTCATCTCACTAATGTCTAGAATGTTGATGTTCATGTGTTCCATTTCGTTTTTCACAATTTCTAGTTTTTCAACATTCAAGCTTCATACTTTCCATGTTCTAACTATTAAAGGATGTTTGCCATTCCTCCCCCTCCCCCATTTCAACTGGCTTCCAATGTGGACTGTACATCTAATACTATTAGAATGTTCATTGCTGTTTGTCAGAACCAGCTCATAAAAGACCCTCTAGAAGCTTTTAAGAGGCTGTAAATTGTGTGGGGGAGATTACCCATCTTTCTCCTACTGAGCTGCTGGCTGAGTCAAACCACCAGAGAGATGTAGCCTTTGGATTAACAGCATAACTCCTTACGGACGATGCCACCAGAGCTCTGTAGCTATCACAGAGGAGTGTAGTAAATACTTGTTGAAATAATAACCAACTTAGTACAAGTGAGTGAAAACAAAGATTAAAAATGAAATATGAAAGAGCTCCTTAAAAGAATTATTTTATTTTCTTAGAAAAGAGGGGATAAATAATGAATACTACATTAAAACAGGTGAAGAAAAGAACTGTTTTTAAAAAGGAATATATAGGCGAGCTCTGCTGACCTAGTGGCAAGAAGCTGCACTGCAATCCCAGAGGTTAGCTGTTGGAATCCACCAGATCCTCTATTGGAGAAGGAGGGACAATCTCTTTCTATACCAGTAAGGTCTGATTGGACAGTACACACACACACACACACACACACACTCAAGAATTTTTTTTTAAAGACAGAGTTTTTTTTAAAAAAAAAAAAGGAATATATGATTAGACATTATTTGTATGTCAGCAGTCCAGAATAAGGAGTACATAGCAAAGTGGACTGGGAGGGGAGGGAGGGGGAAAAAATTATGCAACTGTGAATGTTTGGGTGTTTTAAAGTGAACTAACTGGAAAGGAGGGAGAGGGAGGAAAATGTGCAACAATGAATGAATGAAAATTCTATTATTCTGTAAACTTTTATTAAAATCACAATTAAAAAATTTTAAAAAGAAAAGAATTATTGAACAGAAAAAAGGAAGCCAGTAAATAAAATGGAAAACAAGTAGACCATAACTGTAGGGTTTTCTGAGTTGTCATCAAGTTATAGGATTTTGAAGACCTTTCTTTGCTTTAAAGGATAACATCAAACTTGTGTCTATAAGGCCTTTTACACAGTGAGTATATTGCTATTTCATTAATAACAAGAGTTGATCCTTCCCCTTTCAATAGAAAACTAAATGCTTTTTGAGCAAAAGAACATCATGGGAATAGCATATTCTCTTTAATCAGGGATGCAATTCAATATTAGCGCCCCCTGCTTCATCACCTTCAAATATATTGCCAGTGTTCAAATTTTTATTTGTGAAGTAAACTATGCTGATGATCTTTTTTAAGGCTTCAGAGAGAACATTTGTTTCCTTAGGATTCACTCCAGAAATATCAGATAAAATACTGGAAAGTTTGAAGACAAGGCAGGGAAGGCAGGATGAATAACCATTTTTAATCTTATAAACATCTTTTCTCACTAAGGATCTCACATTTTCTTTCCCACTGGTAATTACAAGACTTCCCAGTACAGGGTCACTACATAATTTACTTTTCTTTTTTATTATTAATTTTAATGAAAAGTTAACAGAGATTTTGGATTTCCATTCATTCATTGTCGCACTTTTCTCCTTGTCCACCCCTCCCCTCCAGTTCACTCTTCTCTTTGAAAAGTAAAAGAAAAATTCTTTCATTGTTATACAATGCCTCCCCCCAAGTCCACTCCACTGTGCAGCCTTCATTCTGGACTCATGTCATGACAATAATACCTAATCATATATACCTTTTAAACAGTTCTCTTCCACATCTGTTTCAATGCATTATACATAATTTATCCCATCTTTCTCAGCCTCCCCCGCCCCACATCCTATGTCAGTCCTATTTTACAACAGTGGCTCTATGCAGTATTTGTCTTTTTGTGACTGAGATATTTCACTCAGCATAATGTCCTCTAGGGTCACCCATTTTGAATAATATTTAATGAGTTCCTTGTTTTTCAATGCAGCATAGTATTCCATTGTGTGAACAGACCACAGCTTCTCTATCCATTTGTTTGTTAATTCACTTTTCTTAAAAATGAAATCTTCCTTTTTAAAGTTATCTCTATGCTCTTTTTTTTTTTCCCCATGAAGCTGCACATTTCTTTGTTTTAAATAATAATATTTCTTTCTGCCAGGTGAGTTAGTGTGTCATTGTGTCATTCAGTCCATGTGTGTGACCAGTCACCATGATCATCATTGTCAAAAGCCTACCACATAAACAAAGGGTATCCTTTCATTTTTCGGTATTGCTCGGAAAGCTGGGCACTTATTGTCCCTGTAGCTCAAGGAGGGAACTCTGGCCGTCTAGTGCATAAGAATTATTGCAGCTTTGTTCACAATAGCAAGGAGTTGGAAACAACCTAAGTGCCCATCAACAAACGAATGGCTAGAGAAGCTGTGGTATATTCGCACAAT
>NW_006399829.1:13145802-13285757 GCF_000299155.1 Elephantulus edwardii
ACAGACAACTCAAATTCACTAGCTGCTCTGTGGAGAAAGATGGGCAATCCCCTTTCTTGTGATTTACAGTCTCTGAAAACTCTGGTGGGTCAGGTGGTACTCGGCTCCAACACGACAGCAATGAGGGGTTTTTTTCCAGTTCTTGTTGATCTTTTCCCCTAAGTGTGTTTGTCTACTTTATTGCTGTCATCTACCGTTCCAAAAACGCATTGCTTTTTCTCAAATGCTTTATTAACCATTGAGAAAAATAATAGCGTTTATAAATAACATTAAAAATAACATTTAGGAGGAGCTCTGTTGGCCTAGTGGCAAGGAGCTGCAACTACAATCCCAGAGGCGCACAGTTCGCATCCACCAGATGCTCTGCCGGGGAAGGAGGGACAATCTCCTCCTGTACCAGTCAGATCTAATTTGACGGTACACTCACATAAAAATAATAAAATTTAAAAAATAACAGTCACCTTTGAAGAACATGGAAGCAGCCCAAATGTCCAACCATAATTGCATAGTTCGAGAAATTTTGGTACATTCACATGATGGACTACTATGCAGCACACAGGAGCAATGATTTTGCAAATCACTACCTAACTTGGGAGAGACTGGAGAACAGTGCGCTGAGTGAACCAACTCAGGCTCATAAGGACAAATACTGTATAAGACCATTATTGTAGACATAGAAAGATGTATGAGGACCTAAGGTGGTAGGAGAGTAGGAGCAGAGAAGTGAGGACAGGCAGGGGGCTAATTGTAGGGTCACACAATTTGATAGGTAGAGGGAGCAGTAGGTAAAAGAAATGGGAAAGATCCAGTGTGAAAACAGTTATACACAAACTTTGTAAGTAAACAAATATAAAATAGAAATTTTATTTGGAAAAAATTGACAAAACACTATAATCCAACAATTTGTGTTAACCGAGCTCTGGTGATGTAGTGTGTAAGGACTTGGCACTGCCCACCCAAAGGCAATCAGCCCCAATCCACCAGCTGCTCCAGGGGGAGAGATGGGCAGTTTCCTTCCTCATGAAAAACTGCTGGAGGGTTAGCTCTGAGCCTGTTCTGCCTCAGCAACAACACGAGAGAGAGAAGCATAGGAAGGAGCCCTGGTGGTGTAGTAGGTTAAGTGCTAGGCTGCTAACTGGAACGTTGGTAGTTTGAATCCACCGCCTGTGCCCTAGGAGAAAGATGAGGGAGTATCCTCTCATTAGGATTTTATTCCTGGAAACCCAGTGAAGGGGGGCCATGAGTCAGAAGCAACTCAGTGGGATTGGCTTTGGCTTTTCGGTGTATGTATAGAGAAGGTCTCTGCATGGCAAAATGGTTTGAGCTAGGCTAATAACACTGTTTAATAGTTCAGAGAGCAGCACTGCAGAGGAAAGGCCAAGCAGTACGCTTCCATAACGATTACAGCCAAGACCACCTTATGGAGCCCAGTTCTGTTCTGTAATACTTCAAGTCAGCATTGACTTGATGGCAACTAATTTGAGGTTTGGTTGGGTTTGTTTTTGTTTTTTGGGGGGTGGTGTATCTATTAAGAAGGAAACAGATGTCTCATTTACCTCTTTTGACTATAATAGTTTCCCAGGCTTCACTTGTTTTTATGACCTTGACAGGTTTTTAGCATTACTTCCTAAGGATTTTTTGAAATGTCCTTCAAATGGGAGTTGTCTGACATTTCTCTCATGGCTACACTAGGAGGAAGATTATTGAAATTAAGTGATCCTGTCTTGTTGAAGAGGCACACTTTCAGCTTGGCTTGTGTGTGTTGACATTAAATTTGATCACCTGGCTGAGGTGGCATTTGTCAGATTCCTCCACTGCAAAGTTACTCTCTCTCCCTCCTCAGTACTTCTGTGGAACCAAGTCCCTGTGCATTCTTAAGAGTGATGCTATAGCTCCACTAGGATCAAGTATTGCTATGAATTATTTTGACTTCTCTTGTATATTTGTCTCTAATATCCCATTTTTTTCAATAATTTGTTTCTATCAGCATGGACTGTGGGTCATAATCCACTTTTGTCACTCAAACGACACCACCTGTGGCCAGCGGAGATCCTTTCAGTGGTCTCTGAGTCTCCGACATCCCTCATTATCGTGGGGGTGTGTTTGTGATTTGATGTACTTCCTTACCTCCTAGAACTACAGGCTATTCCAGGCTGGCAAGTATGCACTGAGATGATGTATAGATGAGCTATAGAAACATTTCTTTAAAGAACTCTTAGAAGAGCTCTGCTGGTGTATTCCATAGAACCACCTTGCTGGTGGTTCAGATCCACGAGCCACTCTTCAGGAAATGTGCTAGAGGGTCACTTATAGATCAGTTTGGACTCAGTGGCAATGCATAAATTTTACCCTAGTTACTTTTGATGGAGAATGGTATCCAAGACCAAGATCTCTGGTTGTGAGGTTTTCTCAATGCTACCAGGATATCACTGTCTCTTAGTTGACATATCAAGGTAAGTATATGTATTTCTACTAACTCTTGTATATTCACACATTTGTAAATGTTTGCATATGTAACCCTCTGTGTCTGCATTAAACTAAGCATGAGTTCCTACTAATGTCTCTAGATTTAGTTCATTCTCATACATATCCCTATAATTTTTTTTTCTAGCAATCTTTTCCTTAAAATTTTAAGTGATGGTAGTCGTGTGCATTGTTAACCCATACTCCCATGGAAAAAAAACGTTATCAGCTAGAGAACAATACTAGTATGCAGGGCCTTTAACTTTCAGTCTTAAAATGTCAGTTTAGTTCCACACTTAGTTAGGTTAGCACATTATGCTCTCACAACCATCAGTGAATTTGTTTAATGTGTTTGTACTACCTTTTTTTTTCTTGTGTGATTTTCTGGATTCTATTCAGAGATGCCCAGCACTCTTGTTTGTGTGTGTGTGTGTGTGTGTGTGTGTGTGTGTGTGTGTATTAAGATTTCCCATTTTTGTGTTCTGCAGTTCCATAGCATTGAAAAATGTCATTGTATTTGTCATTTCAGTATCATGGAAAATATTTTCATTATCTGTGGTGCTGGAGAAGAGTGTTTAGGGTACCATGGACTGCTAGGAAAACAAACAGATTCATCCTGGAAAGGGTTAAACCGGGTGGCTCCTTGGAGGCAAGGATTCTGAGGCTCCGTCTAACATACTTTGGACATGTTGTGAGGAGAGACCGGTCCTTGGAGAAGGACATCATGCTTGGGAGGGTGGAGGGACGGCGCAGGAGCGGAAGGCCCTCTATGAGGTGGATTGATTCAGTGACTGGGATAATCAGGATGGGAGTGTCAGAGACGGTGCGACTGGCACAGGACAGAGCAGAGTTTAGGGCTGTTGCACATAGAGTCGCTATGAGTCACAAGTGACCCGACGACACATAACAACAACAACAACAACCCTATAAAATCCCTGTCTATTCAGTTCTACCCTATCTTCCATGATCTATTGACAGCCACTGATCTTTACTTTAGTTAGGTACTGTATTTTTACGATTGAGTTTTGTGGTGTTTTTGTGGTGTTTTTTTCCCCTTTATCCTGGAAGAGAACTCTGATGGTGTAGGCTATACAGAGTTGGCAGCATCTCTCTGGCAGTTCAAATCCACCAGCAGTTCCTCAGGAGAAAGAACAGCAGTCTTCCCGTACTGGTTACTGCATCTAAAAACCCAGTGGAAGTTAAGTTATGAGTTGGTTCCCTACTTGACAACAATGAGGGAGTTTTTTTCAAAAATAAGGTCAATTGGGTGAAATAGATTCACACAGTCACTGGGGTTAAGGGAGTAAGTCAGAGATGGTGTGATCGGCTCAGGATAGGGCAGGGTTCAGAACTGTTTTGCACAGGGTCACTATGAGTCGTCATATACTTGATGGCCCATAACAACACAACAAGCACAACTGTGCTAATTTTTTAGCATTTTGAAGTAAGAAAAAAGTTAGTGTAGCCTATTTGCAAAAGTATCTCCTAGCAAGAGGGAGCAGTTGCCAAAGAAACATAGGAGGCCCATGCCATTTATATAAAGAATATGGGATAGTTTTGCTTTTGCTTTTTTCCAGAATGCCATATAATTAGGATCATATAATATTTAACTTTTTCAGCTATGTACTTTTACTTAGCAATATGTATTTAAAATTGAGCTATATCTTTTCTCAGTTGGGTAACTCATGTTTTTTTTTTAAATTTTTATTTATTTACTTATTCTTTTTATGTGTGTACCGTCAAATTGGATCTGACTGGTACAGGAGGCGATTGTTCCTCCTTCTTCAGCAGAGCATCTGGTGGATTTGAACTGCACACCTCTGGGATTACAGTGCAGTTTCCTACCACTAGGCCACCAGAGTTCACCGTAACTCACTATTTTTATCACTGAATAGTATTTCGTTATATGGACATACCACAGTTTGTTTATCCCTTTATCTATTGAAGGACATCTTAGACTGCTTTTGACAATTACAGATAAAGCTGCTATAAACAGCCATATGCAGGTTTTTGTGTGGACATAAGTTTTCAAATCAGTTGAATAAATACCTAAGAGTTTGCTTGCTAGATTGTATGTAGTTTTATAAGAAACTGCCAAATTATCTTTGAGAGTAACTGAACCTTTTTATTTTTAAATTTCATTTCCACCAGCAATAAATTCCTAATCCTGTTGCTTCACATCTTCACCAGCAATTGGTAGTGTCTGGGTTTTTTTTATTTTAGCCATTGTAATAATGGTAGCTCATTCTTCTTTTGATTTGCAATTTTCTAATAACAGGTTACATGAAGCATCTTTTTCTGTGGTTACTCGCCCTGTGTGTATCCTCTTTGATCAACTATATATATACAGAACTTTCACACCCTTTAAATTCATGTGTATTACTTGTAATCTTTCTGTGTATAAAGGAATACAGTAAAATAGTAAACCACAGCAAAGCAAAGGCAGGGGGGGGGGTGCGAAATGTTGTTGGTATGGAGACTGATTAAATTTAGAATTGGCTTTGGATTCAGAACTAACTTTACCCTCCAACCTTGTTATTCACTAGTCTTACAACTTTAGGCAGGAGTGCTGGTGGCCTAGTGGTAAGGAGGTGCACCACCAACCCAAAGGCACATCGTTTGAGCCCACCAGCTGCTCCTCTGGAGGAAAAGGAGCAGCCTTCTTCGGGTGATTTATAGCCTCTGGAGACTCTCTAGAGGGTCAGGTATGAGTCACTTCTGACTCACGGGCACACATCATGACTTCAGGAGATTGTATAATCTCTCAGGGCCTTTGTTTATTCAGGTTAAAATGACAATATCTGTACCTAAGATAACTAGAGGAAATGGACAAATTCCTTGAGCCGCACCCTCTGCCCAGATTGACAAGAATTTAATGAAAACATCAGGAGAGGCAGCACATCAAGTGCTAGAAATCAAGCAAGTGCTAGCAACCTTATCACAAAGTAAAAAAACAAATAAGCCACCCCAAACTCATTGCTTTCAGTCAGAACCAATGCATACTTGACCCTCCAGCTGGTTTTCAGAGGCTGTCAATCGCTTAAGCAGAGATAGCATTATCTTTCTCCTGAGGAAGCAGCTGATGAATTTGAACTGCCTGCTTTTGGATTGGCAAGACAACTTCTACCTACCCACTCTGCCAGTGGAGCACCTCTTATGCAATAGAAGGTGCAATTTGTAGACAAATTGTTGTACTATATATGTCATTTAGAAAGATCACTTCAGAGAAGAGGAATAAATTATCAGACTATTCTAAAAATGCAGGCAAAAATAATAACATCCTAAAAGATAGAATTGAAAATGAAATGGAGGGAACACCTGAAAAAGATATTGGGAAGATAAGAAGAGTAATACTAAAGATGACTAACTTTTTCTGAATGAGAGATTATACAATATTGATTGTCTTGATAATCAACACAGTCTTAAAATATGTGTGTAATAGCCCTTAGACACATTCTCTTTTCCAGAACCCTTTAACTCACATGTGCTGATTCCCCAGCAGAAGCCTCTGAAGAGAAAACCGCATTCCAGTCAAATGGGAAACCTTTGATATTTTCTGTCCTCATTAGTCAACAGATTGACTCTGACACACTTCTCTCTCTCTGTCTCTCTCTCTGTGTGTGTGTGTGTGTGTGTGTGTTGCTTCTGTTCATTGCATTGCTGAGCATTTTTGAGAGGCAGGACAATATGCTTGCTTGTCTAATGAAAATTGGAAAGTGAGTTTCTGCTTTATGGCATCACTGGCTCAGCAGCGAAAAGAACTGTACTGTTTCATCTTCCAATTCGAAGCTAAACAGAGCTGAGAGCTAATTCCCCTGTGTATTCATAAGCAAGAGTTAAATCCCTCCCAGTGTAATGTAGCACCAGATCGAAGTAAACAGACTATGATTTCAGTGCTAGACACAGCCTTGAGGCAGAAGAAATTACACTGTCATGCAGAGGATATGTAGCTGCTGCTATTTTGGTCCTTGAGTTCTTTGTTGTCACATACTTGAAGGCAATCCAGATGAGGAAGAGTGTTAACCAACAAAAGGAGAAAACTCCCTGCACATGGCTGGGGGGCTCTAACGAAAGAAGATAGCACAGTGCTATCTGAACACACCAGGAAGGGCCTCGTTTCACTACCCACTATATCTCCAGCTCCTCTGCTCATTCTTATTGGAAGCAAGTTGTTATCAGGAACGAAATGCAGCTTAGAGCTTAAAATTCATATTTGATCAAAAGATATATATCTGCCATTGGAAAAAAAAATCTAAAAAATCATCATTACTTTTTAAAGTTGCATTAGTTTGGGGGCACTTACCAGTGAGCTTAGTTAAAAATGGAACACTCTTGATAGCATCAGTATCATGAAGTTTTTAGTTAAGAGATGTATTATTTCAGAAACATTGTTCGCTCTCCACGTCTCTTTTTAGATACATACCAGATGTAATAGTTATACTTCCTATCAAAAGACTAATCGCATACTAATCAAACTGGCTATTTAAGTTTTACCACCCAAAATTGAAGGCAAAGTTGTTAAAAGAATACAAAGTCATTTCATCGATTCGTGAGAACAAATAGGGGAGAATGTAGTATACATTTTAAAGTCCTCTTAGCATTGGAATGATAGGCATTGATAACATATCTACAAAGAAAACTGCAGACTCAATTATGTGATAATGAATCATCTCAGGCTGGCATAATGAGATGCCAGGACTGTGCCATTTCTATGGTCTTCATTCATGGGAAAATTCATTCTGGCTTGGTGATTAAGTTTTCTTTAGTGTTTACTGGGTGCAGTGAATAACTGTTATCTTTTTACCTGCAGTATTTCTTCACTGTCTTCTGAGAATAATTTTTCCTATGCCCTTGGAGGTATTGCCCTGTCACAATTATTTTTGTAATTGTGCTAGGTTGTTTTTACAGAGGTCTTGTCCAGGCTCTGTGATGACTGAAGTGCTCTGCTGTTCTATGCTCCTCACCAAGAGGGGGGTAGGCAGTCAAGAAAAAATAGGAGAAAATACAACTAACACATTAAGAGAAGCATGCTAGGATGTTGATGGATTCTGACATGCTGAAGACACACTGGAGATAGGCCAGGTCCAATTGTCTCCTTTTTGTTCTGCCTTTCTTGACCTTTCAAAGGAACGACTCCAGACTACTTCTGTTTAAATCAGGTCCTCAACACTAGATTATACTTCCTAGAATACTAAGTTCATGTCATTGCCTTATTAAAATAGTGCCTATGACCACCCACCCTTACTCTAAACCTGCAAGCAATACGGTCAGAAAGTCCAAGGTTGAACTGTTGTTTTACAGTATTTTCTTAGTGAACGAGCCTCCTGCTCCCAGTGCCTGACTCACTAGGATCTTAGAAAACCACGGAACTTGCTTACTTTAGACCAATAAGTAGGATAGCAACGAC
Source organism: Elephantulus edwardii (assembly GCF_000299155.1). Classification (NCBI taxonomy): domain Eukaryota; kingdom Metazoa; phylum Chordata; class Mammalia; order Macroscelidea; family Macroscelididae; genus Elephantulus; species Elephantulus edwardii. The sequence continues at coordinate 13,153,673 of NW_006399829.1, forward strand.
TCATTGAGGGTACTCAGCCCCTAAGCGTGTCTGTCACAATTAGGCCCAGAACTAAAGACTCCTCTGCTCTTCTTAACTCAGAGATACACAACAACATGATGATGCTTCCTAGATATAGAGAGATGTGTGCGTGTGTGTGTGTGTGTGTGTGTGTGTGTGTGTGTGTATTTGTTGCTGTGTACCATCAAGTCATAACTGACTCATAGCTGACCCTCTAGCAGGTTTTCAGAGGCAGTTAATCACAAGGGAGGAAACTGCCCCCCTTTCTCACACATCCATGTTGTTAATGTGTTTTTAAGTACAGTCAAGATGACAGGCAAATGACTCTTTGAACAACAGATCTGAATCGTGTGTTTGCACACATGCTAGAAAATAGGAACACCTTAATCAGTACATGCAATTATTACAAACAAGGCTTTGACTATTTCTCAATATATTTCCAGGAATTGGATGCAACTTGCAATATGGCCAAATCATTGCGCTAACAAATAGAGATCTAACTGAGTTTACTACAGTCATTCTGAGAAAACTTGAAATGTGCTCTTAGTCTGAAATTTGGTTTGCCAAAATCCTGGCCACAGAGGTACAATTTAAAATCAACAAAACTCAAAAAAGGAATCATAAATCCAGAATTGTCTTAAATTTGTTAAAATTGGCTTAAAAGAAAATTATGTCAGAATTAAAAGGGATAGACGTTTTGAATTGTTAGATGTTTTATTATTTGCTATCATCTACAATTTGTAGAGATTTTTTAACACTTAATGTTAAAGATTTTATAACCAATATTTAAAGGTAAAACAGTGCTCTAATTTTAACTATCCCAACTAAATAAGCAGATTAGGACACCTGGTTTGAGAACATTATAGTTAATCGGTGTAATGTGTCAGATAAGAATGGAGGATTTTTTTCCTTTCTCTGATGCTGAACACTGTGCCATAGTTGTATCAAATACCATAATGGTTACCCACCATGGACAGTGTTTGGAGGAACTACCAGATTGATTCAGGTTTGGAAGCAAGAGTGGCATCCACTTCCTAAATCACATGCCTCTGGAAACTCAGTGAACATAGAGAAATTATGTTCGTCATAGAACAGGGTTCAGGTCTTTTGTTCATGGGGTCGCTATGAGTTGTATTGACTTGACAGCACTTGACCATTGCTAAGTGAGACTAATGTTATATTTTGGAGGAACATTCTTCTAAATTGTACATCCCTCTTCTGTCAATTTGCTATAGTGAGATAATCTGGGTTTGTTGTGATGCTGAACCTTGTGCCATTGGGGTGTCAAATGCCATAATGTTTGTCCAAGGTGAACAGTGTTTGGTGGAGCTTCAAATTTAAGACAAGTGTGGAAGCAGGAGTGGCATCTACTTCCTAAACCACATGTCTATGGAAACTCTATGAACTTGGAGAAAGGACGATAGTTATAGAAAGGCAGCATCAGGTCTTTTGTTCATAGAGTTGCTATGAGTCGTGTTTGACTCGACAACAATCAACAACAACAACAAAACTTACTTTGGACATATTGCAAGGAGTGACCATCCTTGGAGAGGGATATTATACCTGGAAGGATGGAGGGACAGTGCAAGAGAAGAAGACCCTCTGTGAGATGAATTGCTTCAGTGACTGGGGTAATGTAGGTAGGTGTGTCAGAGACAATAAGATGAGCACAGGATAGAGCTGGGTTCAGAGTGGTTGTACATTGGGTCATTATAAGTCGCCAGAAACCCAATGACACATAAGTCTACCTTTTAAAAAAAATCAATAGCTCAAATTGAGATTTGGCTTTTTGTGTGTGTCCTTTTTCCCCTTCAATATTTTTTAAGTAAAGTCTATAAATGATATTGATTTTCATTCAATCATCATATGTATTTTTATTTATAATGTGTTTTCTTGATCATCTTTTTCTAAATTAAAAATTAAATCAGGTTAGAAAGAAGACTTAAAAATGTAAAATCTGTTTAAGTCATGGAAGAGTTTATATATTAAAGGCACATATTTCATGCTCAATAAATTTCATGAATAAATCATAAGTTGAAGGAGTGAGATAATTATTAAAATACAATGTCAATGATCATGTCGAATCAATTGATACTGCGACTCTGAGCGATTTAATGTTAACTGTCTTCATGGTTATTTATAAAATGGTACTAATAGGCCATTCTTTTTTGTGGCACTGTTGTTAGGGCCCATCGAGTTGAGAGTGACCCTATGAACAAAATATCTGAACCCTGTTCTATCCTGTGCCATCTTCACACTTCCTGACACACAGGAATGCATTACAGCACTTACTGCTTCAATCCACCTGGTCGAGGGTCTTCCTCTCCTTCTCTGACCCTCTACCCTTCCCAGAATAATGTCATCCTTCAAGTAGTAGCCCCTCTTAGCAATATGCCCAAGTCACGTGAGGCCTCATCATTCTTGTCTCCAAAGATCACCCTAGCTGCACCCTCTTCAAGACATTTTGTTCATTCTCCTCGCTTTCTATGGGATGTTCAGTGCTCTTCTCCAGCCACAGCTCAAAGGCTTCACTTCTTTTTCTGCCATCCTTACTTATTGTCCAGCTCTCAATACATAGCAATTAATCAGTAAATGAAATAGTATTTCATTCTTTAAAAAAATGGAATAATATGTCTAGAAGTGTTTAGAAATTAGTAATAAATATCCCCACCTCCTAAGTTGGAAATTTACTCTTAATTTAAAAAATGGACATTTCCTTACTGAATAAAGACTTTTGGAGAGGCTAATAGATGAACTCTATTTGCATGACTTCTTGTATCTGTGGAAATCACTTCCCTAAAAGAAATGTCCATCTTTGCATTTGTCCTTGATCACCAATTCATATTTCTAGTTCAAGTGTTATGAAAAGTGTTACTCAAACCTATGGGGTCCCTAGGATCACTCTTCCTGTGGTGGTGGTTAGATACCATCAAGTCATCTATGACACATAGCAACCCTATGAACAACAGACCTGAACCTTGCCCTATCCTGCACCATCTTTACCATCTCTGCTATGCTCAAGTTCATTGTTATAGTTACTGTGTCAGGCAGTTCTGGTGAGGGTCTTCCTCTCTTGCTCTCATCCTTCGTTTTTCCCAGCGTGATGTCTCTTTCCAAAGCATACCCCCTCCTGACAACATGCCCAAGGTCTGTGAAATGAAGTGTCACTATCTTTGTGTCAATAAAGAGCACCCTAGTTGCACTTTCTCCGAGACAGAATTGTTTGTTCTGTTGTCCTTTTGGCATCCCCATGGTTTCTATTATAGAATTCTCCATAATTAAGCGGGATCCTAGAATGTGTGCCCTGAACTACAGGTTGTAAATCAGTGACTATCATTTACTCAGACCTTTCTTAAGAATCTGCCCTGGACATCTTGTCAGAAGGGCCAGACTTTGGAAAAAGACATCATCCTAAGAAGAATGAAGGGTCGGAGAAAGAGAGGATGTCTATAGAAGATAGATTCACACAGAGACAGTACACTGAGCTCCAGCATATCAGATACCTTGAGGATGACTCAGGACAGGGCAAGTTCATGTGTGTTCTTAATGGACCCTGACAGATGAATAGCCATGTGCCAGGAGAGGATGAGAGAAAGAAGAATGAACGTGTAAAGCAGGTAGGCCCAGAACTACTATTAGTAATACTATTCGGAGCATCATTACAAGCACCATAGCCATCTGGTGTATCTGGAGAAATGGCTTTCTAAGACAAAACCTTTTTCAGACTGAAACTGTATATGGAATTTCCCATGGAAAGACATAAAAGCCAAGCTACGAATTTAAAACAGAGTGGAGGAGGACCTGTTGTCATCCTGCTGACTGTGACCCACTGTGGTTTCTCAGGAATCTCAGGAGAGTGAAGGTTGGAAAAAAAAAGAGTAGAGAGGTGATTCTGAGCCAGGGGTAGGGGCTAGATCACACTTTTGACAGGCGTGGCTTGTCCTCATAGTCATTAGGCGTTGTCAAACATTTTAAAACAAATTGGTAGCATAAAATCTATTGGAAAGAGAGCCCTCCACACTCTTTAAGGTGGACCAGAGCATAAATAACAGAGAGGCCTGTCAATTGGTATTCTAAAAGTCCAGATGTTAAAAGTGGAGCAGACAACTTTCCTGCATGGATCTTGAGTGACAGCTTCTCTGCCCAAACCACACAACCTTTATTCAAAGGATTTCAGGTTTTGAAGAATTTGTCCATGAGTTTCTAATTCAGTTGTCTTCCCAAGTATTTGTTAGTTGCCATCAAGTGGGTGCCAACCCCTGGTGACCTTGGGTATGTTACAATGACATGTTGCCCCGTGATCGTTGGTGGGTTTGAGCCCATTTGCATGACTGTCTTACCAGTTCATCTCCCTGAGGGCTTCACTCCTTCTCATTGACATGTTTGTCAAGCTTGATGCTCTTTTCTAGTGATGAGTCTTTCCTGGACACTTGTCTTAAGTAAGGGAATCAAAGTCTAACAGTCTTACTTCTAAAGGGCACCTGAGTTGCTTTTCTTCCAGGATTGATTTACTGATTTTTCTATTAGTAAGCCAATATATTCAGAAATACTTACTGACACCACAGGTCTAACACAACAGTGTGTCTGACAGGTGGTTAGGCCAGAGAGGATGTAAAACATTTTATGATGTAAGGGGAAGAATCACATTCCTTCTCAGTAGCCATTGCCTTTAAAATAAACCAACCAAAAACCCCATGCTTCCTTTCATTTCTACCTAGAGCAAAGCCATTGGGAAATTTTTGCTGAACAACCTGGATATATGCACTTGGCACTCATATCCTCACTCTGACTTTGGTTTTCCAAACAAATCAGACTCGGAGTTCATTAGCTATGAATTTCAGACTTTTTGTTTTCCTGGTTGCCCTCAGTAGACATTTTCTATTTGGATTGTAGACTGTTAGCATATTCCACCCAGAGCTGAAAGCATTTCATCAGAGGTGGAGTGGATAATGCAATATCCAATGGATGGAATTATTGCCTCTGTAGAGTTGGAAGTACTAGTTTTTAAAGGAGCATATGATTGCAATAATATTTTAATAGCCAGGACATATTTTTTCTCGTACAGAGCCTGTAGTCAGCCCAGACTCTGTAGCCTTGAGGAAGTCATTAACCCATCCTGTCCTCAGTCCTTCTAGCTTGACAATAAGGGTCACACCTGCCTCCTGTTTATGGTAATTATGGCTAATATGATGTTAAATTAAATTTATAAGCAATGTTGTAGTTGAAATTCAAGGTGACCTGGTTGTTTTGCAGATGTATTTTGAAGAAAGACAAAAGAACCATTGACAAGAAAGTTGTCTATATCAAAATCATATTAAACACCCTTTGGAAAAAATATGTTCCCTTGGAGTTTGCATGTTTGACCCTTAGTACTTCTGTTTTAGCAATAAAATATGTAGCCTGACCATTCTATAAATAGATTTTGAATTTATATTGCCAGAGAAAACACGATTTGATGAGAGTGAAGAGGGTTTTCCTGAGGGGCTGAGTTAATTGGCTTATATATTATTGTCTTGTTTGTGTCTCACTTCTTCCCTTGGCTTTCAAGCCTTTGAGGAGAACGTTACTTTCTCCAACCGAATGTGCTCTTGGCCAGCTTCAGCAAAGGAGTGACCAAGTCGGCCCCACACTCGCTGGCAGGGATGCTGCAGTAAGTGGAGTAAAGTAAGATCCTGAGGAGATTCTGGCTTGGACAGTAGAAGTTACAAAGTGAAAACAAGCACAGGCCCTTGCTCCATGATGGAGCCCAGGCCATTTGATAATCACTTTCCAGTGCATCTTGTAAAGCTGTTTATACAGCCATTTCTCTGCATGGTTTGAACAAGATCTTCCCACACACCCCTTATTATTATATGAGTGGGAGCCAGAGCTTCTAGAAGATACTTTAGTACCCCTCCCATCTGGTCAAGTGCTGTTTCTGAACTTTACCCTGAGACCCTGTTGGACATGGTGGTAAACCATTTTTGCTCTGAGAATTTAGAATACTTAGTAGATATAGTTACCAGCTTTGCTGTAGTAACCTTTTTGAACTGTCTTATATCATGTGCTTCCTTTGTGGGAAAAACAGTCATAGAATCCAAGCTTTTAGAGCCACAATTATTTAATCATAAGCCTAAAAGGAATGTGATTATCTTTAACAAAACTTGTGATATTATGCAAATTACAGCTATTTTATTCAAGATGGGATTGTTGCCCCTGTATTGATGACTCCATCATTCACTAAGTTACTGCCTTTGAGTTGAAATGGACAGCTGACTCTCCAGTGGGCTTGCAAAGGCTGTAAATTGTACAGGAGGAGATTGATTACCCATCCTTGTCCCCAGAGACAGCGTCATACCAGGTATTTTATTCTTTCATCCCACTGTAACTTTATTGTTATTAGATGTTCTCAGAATCAACCGGAAATCATAGCCACCCCATGAACCACAAACTGCCTTATCCGACACCATGCTCATTATCTCTAACATGTTCAAAGCCATTTCTACACTGACTGTGTCAATCTAGCTCTTGGAGAGTCTTCTTATGTTTCATTCTACTTTTCCCAGCATGATGTTTGATAGCATTCACCATCCTTGCCTCTTGAGAAACACGCTGGCTGCACTTTCTCCAGGATGGATTTGGTTGTTCTTTTGGCAGTCCATGGGAAAATTAATACTTTTCTCCAAGACCACAGTTCAAATGCACCAATTCTTCTTAGGTTATAGCCTTATTCATTGCCCAACTTTTAGATGCATAGGAAGCAATTGAAAAATATCATGGATTGAGTCAGGCACACCTTAATCTTTAAACTGATATCCTTGCTCTTGAGAACTTTGGAGAGGTCCTTGACAACAGGTTTCCCTAGTACAACCACGCACATTGGTGTTGATTTGTACAGCAAACAGACTGAATAGGTATTCTTTTATAATGTTAGTGCTGGAACATTAAATGTGCTCTGTTTCACCTGTTCAAATGTGAGCTTTCTTCCCTTGTGAGCAGTACAAGTGTATATTATTAGGATGACCTGTCCACCTATTTTTTAACGTTTTATTGTAGTTTGAATGGAAGAGTTTAAAAGCAACTGAAACAATTTATAGACATTTTGTTTCATAACATTATTTTCAATCCTCTCAGTGTTATAACTGTGCTTTCTGCTTCCGACCTGAGTTCCTTTTCCAAAGACATATCTTTCCTGCCTTCTAAATTTTGTTTTGGGGGGAAAATGCTCCCATTTTCATCTCCTGTGTTACCCTTGTTCCAAGTAAGTTCCTCTTGGGTATTGTTCAGTTTAGAGACCTCACTATTGTTGACTGAAAGGCAATCTCTGCGAGTGGGTTCCGTTCCAAGTTTGAAAGGCTATAGTTGGAGGATTCTGTCAAACCAATAAGATGGTGTCCAATTTTAAAACATGAATACTGACTGTGTAATACCGTTACCCAGGAAGAATTTGCTTTTGGTGTTAGACAAGCCCGAATAAGATTTAATGCATGACAAAATTTAAATATGACAAATTTTGAAGTATACACACAAAAACAACATTTTGTCCAAACTTTTCAGTAAGGTAGAGGAAAACAAATGTGAAGTTGGGTCATCTGCTTTAATGGCGTGCCATCTCAGCCAGTTGATCTTGTCATTTTATACATGTAGTTTGTGCTCTGTTGTGGTTTCCTGTCCTGTGGTTGATAGTGTTGTGGATAGTAAAATAACAAAAGTTAAAAAGTAAATATATCTTTCAAAAGAAACTGCTAGCCAAATTTGGCAATATGTTTACCTTGTAAAGAATTTTACAGTTCTCCTAAAGTGGCTGTGTTTTTTAACACCATTATAATATATTCCATAGAAACCTCACATCCAATGAGTTATTGAATGATAGAAACGTAACAGGTGTATAGCTTATAATACAGAAATGTATAGCTTGTCTTCCAAATGTATCTAATTTCTTCTGGGCTTCTTCTTGTTTCCAGTGCTTTAATTTTCCTTAATAATCTTTTAGGTCATTATTTCCAGTTCAAGAGTGAGAACTCCTAAAGACAAGGGATGTATATAGATATAAGGATGGAAGTGTGACTGGCACCTCTTCCCTGCTACCCTGATTGCCAGATCCCATCCTCTCAATGGTTAGTCTCCTGTCAGTCACCGTTGGTAGTGTCAGAACTTCAGTATGGATCCACGTTGGAAGATCTTAAACTAGACTTAGAAGCCTCAGGGAATGGTAGAAAAACTTTGAATGTCTAACATCTTGAAAGAAATTGTAAAAAGTGTCAGTCAGGGCTCTTGATTGTGCCACAATGCAAAGAATTCCTTCATTTTTCCAAATGATTTTATAATTCAGAAATTGATTATAAATTTATGGCAATGATAATGACAAAGAAAACATATGTCTCAATATCTGATTTTCCCTGACGGCACATCAGTGAAATGTCGTCTGTTGTTTGTTTAATACACACACACACACACACACACACACACACACACACAGACCAGTCTATTTATATAACTTAAAGGTATATTTATAATATTTATATGATTTTTTATAGACTATCCCATGTACATGTATAGAATGAAATAGAATAAAGGAGAAATATCTTTTTCAAAATTTATTTCAAGGCTTATCCTTGAGTTCTGCTAGGCTCTCAGATTGACACAGGGGCTGTCACAATGGGCTTAAGCCCGTTAGAAATGATGAGGATGGCGCAGGATAAGGCAAAGTTTAGATCTGTTATTCATGGCTTCACTTCTACAAGTTGTAGGCAACTCAGTGACACCTAACAACAACTTGGTGGAATTTGGTTATAAATATATATTTCTGTTTGGGAACTCTGGTGGCATAGTCCATAAAGAATTGCTCTGCTTAAAAAAAAGTAGCAACTCTTTGGTGGTTCATATCTTTTGGATAAAGACAGTCTCTTCCTGTGAAATTTTCAGCTTCCAAAACCCAGTGAATCTGCAAAGACAGGACTATAGTGGGCATAGTTCAATGAGATTAATTCTATAAAACATGGCAGACAATGACAAGATTGAAATTGTTTACAGCTTCAGTTTGCTTGGCTTCATAATCAGTAGTCTTTGTACCAGCAGCCAGGAAATCAAAAGATGAATTGTGTTGGGAAAGTCTGCTGTCAGGGACCTCTCCAGAGTACTGAGGAGCAATAATGTTAGTCTGGAGACTAAGGTGCACATGAACCAGGGCATGGTCTTTGCAGTACATTAGAAAGCTGGAGAATGATTAGGGATGATAGAGAATATGATGCCTTTGAGCTGTAGGGCTGCAAAATAATATTGAATATACGATGGACTGCTAGGAGAAAAAACAGGTTTGTCTTGGAGAAGGTGAAACTGGGGGATTCTGAAGCTTCATCTTACATAATTTGGGCATGTTGCAAGGAAAAGCCAGTCCTGGGAGAGGAACATCACGCTTGAAAGGGTGGAGGGAGAGTGCAAGATAGGAAGATCCTGAATGAGATGGATTGACTCAGTGACTGGGGAAGTGGGGCTAAGTGGGTTAGAGACAATGAGGTTGGCTCAGGATAGTGCAGGGTTCAGGTAACAAGTGACTTGACAGTACTTAACAACAACAGTAATGGAAGTGATTGCATGAAACACAGCGTGAATGAAGGATAGTGTGAAAAACAATGTATATGAACTTTGTATGCAAACCAGTATAAAATAATTTTTCAAAACCCAAACCTGCTAGAGGGTTAACTAGGAGTCAGTTCTGACTCAGTGATGAGTCAGTGGGTGGTAGTTCTGCTGGAGATTTTACTTCTGTTACAAAACTTGTCCTTATAATTAGATAAACAGAATTTTATCTTGAGGCTGAAAAATATGAGTTAAAATTTGGAAATCCTCTGCCAGGCCACCACAAGGGTATTGGCGAAGATACACTTTAAAATAAATCTCTTTATATTGTGTCTAGACTGCTAGGACTAACTGAATCTGCTCTTCAGAGAATCAGATTAAGCCTCAAGTCTTCTGTCTTCATTATGCCTTTATCGAGGGCATGGTGTTTGCATAAAGTACACTTTCCACAGTATCTCTCAGCAAAGTCTAAATAAGAAAAGACCTTTTATGAGTTATAGTAAAGTCATTACATTCACATCTTAAGGGCTTCATATATGCTGTCATTAAAACATCCCTTTGTTGTTAGCAGTTCAAATTGCTATGTTTTAAATTAATTAGACAGATAGTATATATTCAGTTAGCTACTAAGGTCTGATTAATTTGCATTTCTAGGTATTGGTTAAGCAATTGAAATAGACTATTAAATTTAAAAAACCATTTCTATGGTATGCAGTAGTTTAAGGATTAGAGTGGATAATTTAATCCCTAATGAAAGCTCTTTAATATTAGCAAAATTTGCAAAGCTTCAAATAAAAGTGTTCATATTGATGCCAGAAATAATGGAAAGTAATAATGGGTTTGTTTTAATGTACTGGCCTACCACGGTGTGCCATTGAGTTTAAAGCCTAATTATTTTTAAGACTATAACTACTCTCATGAAATATTGCAAATACAAATGATTCTTTTAAATGATTGACATCTGTTTTTCAAATGTAGTTCATTTCTAAGGGAGCTGTGGTGGTAAGAAGCTGTGCTGTGATCTCAAAGGTACGCGATTCAAATCCACTAGCTGATCCACAGAGAGATTGCGCTCTGCCCTATCCTGAGCCATTCCTACCTGGCATATTTGAGCCCATTGCTGTTTTCCATCTGTCAGTCCATCTTGTTGAGGGTCTTCCTTTCTTTTGTTGTTCTCCCCACCTTTCCGGCATGATGCCCCTTTCCAAGGAATAATCTCTCCTCCAGTATGTGAGATGAAGTGTTGTGATGTTTGCCTCCAAGGAGCTGTCTGGCTGCACTTTTCCCAAAACATACCTGTTTGTACTTTTGGCTATCCCTGGGATATTCAGTACTTTTCTCCAATACCACAGCTCAAAGGATCAGTTCTGGCATCCTTATTCCCTGTCCAGCTCTCAGATACATAGCAAAATACTTGCTGGAAAGCAATTGAGTCATAGGTATTTAGTATTTGGAGAAGTTTTCACTTGTAGTTGAAAAAAAAAATCTATGTTTTATTTCAACTTTTTAAATATTTGTATTTCTTTTTCTTCTTTTAACAAAATGGTGTAATAGGCTCAATATCATTTACAGTATCATTAGAACTACTGTAACCTAAAAAATTTTAGTAAATTATTTATAAGTTGATGTTCCCCAGAGTTTTTCTTTTCAGTTTTAAGTATTCAAGACACAAAATAAGAACACATGTTCTTATTTATATAGTTTGCTTACACATAATGACTGTGCTGCAATCCCAAAGGCAGGCAGTCAGAATTCACCAGCTGCTCTCTGAGAGAAGGATGGACAGTCTCCTCCTGTGCAGTTTATTGTCTCCGAAACCCAATGGAGGGTCAGCTATGGGTCAGTTGCAGCATGTAAATTTCTATTTAAAAACCAGATTATCCTTTGGAACTTTATCTTGAAATAGTGTAGGAATGTGCTGTAATTTTGTTTCTCTAAAACATATATCTTTAAGATGGGTGTTTCATGTTAAGATAATTTTTACTTGTAATTTGTTGTATTGTATATTTGTTATAGCGCTAAAGAATAAATATATAAAGACTAAGGTATGCCTAGTGAGCTCAGGTGGCCTAGTGGCAAGAATGTGGCTACAATCCCGAAGGCATGTTGTTGTTCGAGGCCACTAGCTGCTCTGTGGAAGAAGGATGGGCAGTCTCCTCCCGTGAGATTAACTGACTCTGAAAACCTGCCAGAGGGTCAGCTATGACTTGGGTTTTAACTTGACAGTACACAACAACAACAACAACTTGTTCTATTAAATAAAACATCTTAATTTCATTTCTGAACTCAAATGCTAGAATATTTTGACACTTAAAAATTAATAATAGATAAAAATTATTCTGAAAAATAGTAAGTTTTTTGTAACTATTTGTTGTAAATGTGCCATCGAGTCAGAACCTACTCATACCTGACACCCTAGCAGGTTGTCAGAGGCTGTACGTTGTGCAGGAGGAGATGGCACGCCTTCCTCCTGAAGAACAGCTGGCCGATCTGAGCTGCTTGACTTCGGACTGACAGCGCAGCTCCTTACCCACAAGGAGATCAGAGACCAGCACAGCCCTTTATCCCTTCTGCCGTGTTAATCACGCGACAGCTCTAACAGGTGCTCCTTGCTCTACAAAGCTGTACAGAGAGGAAATTCGGATAAAAACCAAATCTTGTCATGATAGCAGTCTCAAAGTCTTTTCCATGCCTGAGTAAACAGTAAAGAAAATGAAGTGTTTTCATTTACTCAGTATTCCAATATGTGGAAATGTGGCAATTAAGAACTGGACTGTCTGCTAAGATTTTATCGAAAAATCAAAAAATATTCTGACATTATTACCAGTGCCAGTAATACAGTTATAAAGTAATTCATTAATTGACAGAATCTCACGTGAAATTTTGAAAACGTGGCAAGTGCTGTGGAGTCATTCCTTAACATGTAGTTTGTAGAAGGTATATTTCATGAGATGTCTTTTTGCTTGGAAACGTAGGGTCAACAAAAGAAAAGGTGACATCCAGGGAGGTGGATTGACACAGTGACTGAGGACAGCAGAGAGGGTCAGGATGGTGTAGGTAGGGAAAGCTTCCATCTGTTCTCTGACTCGATGACACCTCACAATGACATCTTTGTAAATAGTCTGATGCTTCTCTGGAGTCCTAGATTACATACTGCACCTTATTGTTACTGTTTTCCTTTTATTTTCTGTCTTTACTGATAAGTGGGGAGACATTAGCTAACTTTTTCAATTATTATTACTTAAGTGAATGTTTAACAGGCCTATTATTAGGGATCTCTGGTGCCCTAGTGGTAAGAAGCTGTGCTGCAATCACAATGATGCATGGTTCGAATCCATCAACTGCTCCATGAAGGGGAAAAGATGGGCAATCTCCTCTGTGCCTTTGATAACTTTTTGGAGGATCAGCTATGGGTCATAGATACATTTCCTTTTGTAGATACTCAGATGATATTGAGAGGAAAAAATATGACTTTACTAAAACAAACAAAACCTTACTGGTAATTGTGAAGTATGTTTCACCTTTCCTATTGTGAAAACGGAAATAAAGTAAGAATGATTAATAATATAGACACCCAGCTTTCAAATATCCAGTGATAACAATGAGTTGTTGTTTCATGCTATGAGGCATCCTGAATAACAATTATCAGATTTTAAATAGTAACCCCTATTTCTCAGACATTGTGCCTTCCACATTTTTTCCCTTTATGAAGATATCTTAAAATAAACTTCATCACTATATATCTTCAAATGTTTCTAAAAGTTTCTAAATTTATTGGCAGATCTTGAATATACTTTTTTATAGAAGATAAATGAAAACTTGGTAATACATCTGACTTTGGAAAAAAAATAATCATCTCAGGTATACTTAATGAAAGAGTCATACTTTCCCTTCTGTAACATTTCTGGTGACCAAATGCCTCCTAACTGTATTTAATTAATTTTATGATTGCCTAAGGAAGTCTATTACAAGAATATGTGTTTCATTCTAAGATAATCAAGGATTTTTTATAATTATTTTAAAAACAAAATGAATCATATTTTGGCTTACATGTCACCCATTAATCCTGTATGGGAATCCAATTACTGTGTCTGTACACTTTTTCCTCCAGACAGTTCCTTTATTTGATATCATAGTTCATCTGGGTTTAGACTTCTCCCTGTATGTTTATTAGGAAAAGTGTGCACTGATTTTGTAAAGTTATCAAAAGGACCATGTAATTGAAAATTTTTGATAACATAAAATAAATTTTTTTAAATTATTTCATTGAAGACTTTTTTTATTATCTTATTTACAAAATTCAAATACATTGTTTTTCACATTGAAGACTTTTTGTAAAGAAGTTTAACTTGCCCTGAGGATCAGTGAAGAAGAAGAAGACCCTTATTGATATGGATTGACATGGTGATTACAGCAGCGGGTTTTAATGTGTCAGAGATGGTGAAGATGGCACAGGGCCAGGTTCAGGTTGGCTACTCATAGAGTCATTGAGAGTCATACTTGACTTGATGACACCTAACAACAACCATTCTCTTCTAGAAGGCATTTTTTTCTAAAGAATACACACATTTTTGTTGGGTATAACTTCAATATTTTAAATGAAAGATTTCAACTATTTATTTCTTTATGACTTAATTTTACAAAGTTGAGTTTTTTCCAGATGTTCCAAATAATTTTTTATAAAATTTTTACTTTATACTGGTTTACTTACAAAGTTTGTATACATTGTTTTTGACACCAGATCTCTCCCCTTTCATTTGCTCACCCCTCCCTCCACCCATCAAATTGTGTGACCCTATGATTAAACGCTATCCCCTCCTCTCCTATCTGGTCCCTTCCCCTCCCTGAATCCTTATACACATTCTACCATAATGGTCCTATACAGTATTTGTCCTTATGGGACTGAGTTAGTTTGCTTAGAATAATGCCCTCCAGTCCATACCAAGTTAGGTAATAATTTACCAAATCATTGCTCCTGAGAGCTGTGTAATATTCCATTGTGTGAATGTACCATAATTTCTCAGTCCATTCCATTGTGTTTAGGCATTTATAGTCTGCTTCCATATTCTTGCTGTGGTGAATAATGCTGCTGTGAATATTGCTGTACAATTTTCTGTTTATGCCTCAGTTCTCATTTTCTCAAGGTATATTCCAAGCACCAGTATTTGGGTCATGTGGAATTTTTATGTTCACCTTTTTTGAGGAAATACTAAACTGCCAACCCCACCAACAATATATAAGAGTTCGTATCTTGCCACATCTTCTCCAACATTCATTACTTGCTGCCCTGCTAAACTTTGCCACCGCTACTGGAGTCAGATGGTATCTCATTGTGGTTTTGATTTGCATCTCTTTTATTGACAATGGTTTTGAGCATTTCCTCATGTGTCTGTTGGCCATCCAAATGTCCTCCTCTGTGAAAAGTCCTTCCATGTCTCTCACCCATTTCATAAATGGATTATCAGTCTTTTTTCTTCTGGCGGCCTAGGAGTACCCTGTAAACTTTTGTTATATGAGACTCTTGTCTGAGATGGTATTGTCAAATGTTTGTTCCCAGTCAGTAGGTTTTCTTTTCACTCTGCTGAAAAATGGGGGGTTTTTATTAGCACAAAGATTTAATCTTCAGACTGTCCCATTCATCAGTTTTATTATTTTCAGACTGTACATTTCTAGCTGTATTTGGCAGTCTTATTATACCATAGACGACGCCTTCCAGGCTTGATCTCCATTTGTCTCTTGTGAACTTTATGGTTTGGGCTTTCTTCCCAGGTCTCTGATCCACCTTGAGGTGTTTTTTGTGTATGGTATGAGATGTGGATGCTGTTTCAGTTTTCTGCAGGTAACAGTCCAATTTTGCCAACAGCATTTCTTAAAGAGGTTGTAATTTCCCCATTTATTTCGTTGTCAAATATCAGTTGATCATAGATAGATAGGTCCATTTCTGGGTTCTCAATTTGGCTCCATTGGTCTATGTGCCTGTCACTGTACCGGTACCATGCTGTTTTGGTTATTACTGCTGCGTAGTCGGTTTTGAAGTCAAGGAGTGCTATGCCTCCCACTTCATTTTTGTTCTTCAGAAGTGCTTTGTTTATTCAGAGTCTCTTTCCTCTCCAAATAAACTTGACAATTTCCCTTTCAATCTACTTGGAATATTAATTTGGTATCTGGATTAGGATTGCATTGAACATATAGCTTGCTTTTGGTAGGATTATCATTTTCACAATATTGAGTCTCTCTATCCATCAACAGGGAACATTTTCCCATTTATTTAGGTCTTTTATGGTGTCTTGCAAAAATGTTCTGTAGTTTTCTTTTGATGAGTCTTTTTTGTTTCTAGTTAGGCTTACTTCCAAGTGTCTCAGTGCATGGTTGGCCATTGTAAATGGCATTCCTTTCTTGGTTTCCTTCACTGAGTTCCCTTTGTTACTGTAGAGGAATCCCACTGATTTTTTTTATATTAATCTTGTATCCTCCACTCTACTAAATTTTTCTACTAGCTCTAACAGTTTTTTGTTGAGTCCTTGTGGATTTCTGTGTACACTACCATATTATCTGCATATAGCAACAGTTTAACCATCTCTTTGCTGATTGGGATGCCTTTTATTTCCTCCTCTTGTCATATTGCCCTAGCAAGTGCTTCCAATGCCATATTGAATAAAAGTGGTCACAGTGGGCATCCTTGTCTGGTCCCTGTTTACAAGGAAAAGGCTTTTAGTCTTTCTCCATTGAGAATGATATTGGCTCTGTTGAGAATGATATTGGCACACACACACATATGCTTTTCACTATGATGAGAAAATTCCCTTCTATTCAAATTAAGGGCTGTTGGGTTTTTCAAATGTCTTTTCTTCATCAGTTGCTAAGATCATGTGTTTTTTGTTATTTGCCTTGTTAATATGGTGAATTACATTTTTGTTACATGATTGTTTTTCTTATGTTGAACAATCCATGCAGATAATAATTTGTTCCCAGTACATTCTTCACAGTGGAAGAAGAGAGTGATTCAAAACAATTGTTGTTTTTGTTGGGTACCATAAGATTGTAACCAAACATTAGCTAAGTTGCAACCTACCCAGCTGAGGCAGTAAATCACATGGAAAGAAGTTGCCCATCTTTCTTCCATGTAGCAGCTGGTGGATTTGAACCATGTGCTTTTGGGATTTCAGGGATTTTTCTTAGCACTAGGCCATCAGAGCTCCCTTCAAATTAACTTGTTGTTATGTGCCATTGATTTGCTTGCGAGTCATAGCAATCCTATGTACAAGAGCTCTTAACCCAGCTTTATCCTGTGCCAACCTCATTGTCTCTGACACACCTATTCCCACTACCCTAAGCACTGAATTAATCCATCTCATTGAGGATCTTCCTCTCCTACACTGTCCCACCACCCTCCCAAACATGATGTCCCTCTCCAAGCGAGAGCGGGAGCACATGCATGTGCAGGACAGGGGTGGGGGTGGGGGGATAGAGGTATAATTGGGCAAATTTATTTCATTTCTAGGAGGCGAGTTTGAAAACAAGTCCGTTATTTCTTAGACAGCAGTGGCAAAATATGTCAATCATTGTTTCTGCCTGTGATGTATTGTGGAAATTGTTTAATGGGAGAATGGGACACATCTACACAGATGTTGAATTAATATAGCATTTAATAAGCATTCCCGAAAGTATTTCCCCCTTGACTTCATGTAACACCAAAGCACAAATCACCTGCTTTATTTCCTCCAGACTCTTGCCTCTAAAGTGCAGCCAGTATTATGTAGAATAGGAAAATCCCTATTCTCCTAAGTACCATGTGATCTCTGTCCAGTGTTCTTGAATAAAATAGAGTGAAAATGTTTTCTTTAAGCACTCTTTCCAGATCTTCACATCATGAAATAGAATTTTGTCTAGTTAGCTACTTTGAATGGATGACCAAGATGACACTGGGACTAGATGCCATTACTTTAATGGTCAGGTTATCTTTCCTAAGTGTAAAAGAAAGGTAACTTTATGGTAATTCATTTTAGTTACTCTTATATGTCTCTTTTATTAATTATTCCTGATTATTGGGAAAATATCTGTGTGGCAGATTTTTTTTTCCTTATTTTGAGTATCACAAGAGTTACTTGAAGCTTTTGCTAACATATAATTTTTCATGCCTTCCAAACCTTCTTCTGGACTCCTCCTGGGACTGATTCAGTACTCTTTTCTTTGGAAGATAATTTCATCCACAATACACACCATCTGTCATGAGGTTACCTACTGGTCTAGGGGTGAGGATTTTTGTTTTTGAGCTGAACAGTAAATCACAGGAGGAGAATCAATGCATTTGAGTTGTGGTGTTGGAAAAGAGTGTTGAATATCCCATGGACTGCAAAACAATTGCTATGTTTTGGAGAAGGTGCAACCAGAATGTTTTCTGGAGGCACAGATGGAGAAACTTGGTCTCACATATTTGGACATGTCGTTGGGAGAGGCTATTCCTTGGAAATGGACTTCATGCTTGGAAAGGTAGAGATCAGCAAAGGAGAGGAAGACCTTGACTGAGATGGATTGGTACACAGTCTGTGGCAGTGGATGGTAAGGATGGTGCAGGATAGGACAGTGTTCCGATTTATTCTTTAAAGGGTCACTGTGAGTTGTACTTACAGTTATGCATAGTTACTTTAGCACACACTTGTGACCTGGGTCTCGGTATCAAAAGTATGTCTTGCTGTGAAGATGTTCAAATGAAAAAAATTTAAATTCTTAGTTCAACCTTGAGAGGACTTGTCAATACTTGGAAGAGGTGATCTAAAAGCCGCACCACCACACATGCTGCATGTATAGGTTGGGTTCCTTTCTAAAGATTTAAGCTTTCTCTCTCTACTTGCTTTCAGAGTGGTTTGCTGATGGTTCCTCGTGTGTATCACACCTTCATAGTAACTTAGTATGTTGACTCGAATCTTCCTAATCCATTTCACTCATTTATACTTCTAATTTCCCCCATTATCTTTAATATCACGTTTACCTCTTAATATCCTTGGGATGATAGAAGTGGCTTTACCTCATAGTTTCAATTACTTTGCCTTTTCCCAAATCGAAGAGATTCCTGCTACATCTAATTCTTTCCTTGATAATGTGTCTCATCTCTGCTTCAATCACCCAGAGGCTTTCCCATCATTCTCAAAGCCAAACCAATATTTCTTACAGTAGCATATAAGATTTTCTATAATCTTGTTCCTGCTTGTCTATTTGTTTTTTCCTTATCACACAGGCTTCCCTCAAATCAAACTTATTGCTGCCTCGGGACCTTTGGACTTGCTGATAATTCTAGTAATGTCTTTCCTCAGATCTAAGTGTGTCTGTCTTCAGACTTCAACTTAAATGGTTCTCCACCCATAACTGTTTAAAAATATAAAATGCCACAGGCACACAATCAAAAGACTCTCCTTTATTCCAAGTTTATTTCCTTCCAATGTTTTGTGTTCGTTTTCTTTTATGAAATGATGGTTATACTATGATGCTGGGTCACTTCAAAATCTCTTACCCCCTATATTTTAAAAACTGTTACTGTTGTTGTTGTTATGTGCCGTCAAATTTCAAGTCCTACACCACTCTTCTAAAACAGCCTGGGTATGTACTTCATTCTTGTGTCAAGCTTCTTCTTTATTGGTCCTTTTCCCACTTTTAGTACTGTCCCCAGTCCAGTCCACACACTTAGCAAGTTTTCCCTTGAAGAAGTTTTTGGCACTACCATTCTTTTATTCTGTAGTAGGTTAAGAGCTGCTAGCTGAACGGTCAGCAAGCCAAGCCCATCAACTGCTCCTCAGCAAGATGGATTAGCAGTGTGACTACACTAACGGGAGGGAGTGTATCAGAGATCCTGAGGAGGATGGAGGATCGGATCTGTTGTTTGTGGGATCTCTATGAGTTGTAGTCAATTGGACACCACCTAACAACAGCAGTTGTTCCTCTGGAGAGAGATCAAATAGTCTCCTCTTATTAAGATTTACAGTCTTAGAAATCCAGTGAAGGGTCACCATGAGTCAGAATCAACTCAAGGACACTATTGTTCTGTGCTGTTGAGTCTACTATACCTCACAGAGACCCTATGGACAGCAGATCTGAACCCTGCCCTATCCTATGCCATTTTCATTATCTCTGATATACTTGAGTGCATCGTTACAGTCACTGGACAGTAAATCCATCTTGCTGGAGGTCTTCCTCTCTTTCACTGACTCTCCACCTTTCCAAGCATTATGTGATTTTCCTGGCCTCTCCTGATAGCATGCCCCAGCTGAGAGTTGAAACTGCACCATTTTTAACCTCCAAAGAATGTGCTGGTTGCACTTTTTATTTCTTCTTTGGACAATCTATATGATATTCTGTATTCTTCTCTTGAGGTCCTCTTATTTTAAATGGCTTCTTACTTTGATCAAATTCTTATCTCTCAACTAGGAATATAAAGAGCAGCTCTTCAACTCCTGCTTCCCACCAACATTGTTGTTATTGTTACGTGCCATCAAGTGGACTGTGACTCATAGCGACCCTGTGTACAAGGGCCCTAAACTTTGCTCTGTCATGTGCCAACCTCATTGTCTCTGACACACCTACTCCCATTACCTCAGTTACTGAATCGATCCATCTCATTGAGCGTTTCTCTCTTGCACTGTCCCTCCACCTTTCCAAATATGATATCCCTCTCCAAGGACCGGTCCCTCCTTGTAACATGTCCAAAGTATGTCAGATGAAGCTCCAGAATCCTTGACTCCAAGGGGCAGTCTGGTTTCCCCTTCCCTAGGACAAACCTGTTTATTCCCCTAGAAGTCCATGGTATATTCAACACTCTTCTTCAGCACCACAGCTCAAAAACATCAATTCTCTATTTATCATTCCTAGTCATTGTCCAGCTCTCTAACACATAGCAAGCAATTGCGAAGACCATGGCCTGGATCAGGAGCACCTTAGTCTCCAGCCTGAAGTCATTGCTCTTCAGTACTCTGGAGAGGCCCATGACAGCCGACTTTCCCAATGCAATTTGTCTCCTGATTTCCTGGCTTCTAGTATCAAGAATATTGATTGTGGAGCCAAGTAAATTAAAACTGTTAACAATCTCCATCTCTTCACCATCCATAATGATGCTGCCAGTTGGCCCAGTGGTGAGAATCTTTGTTTTCTTGATGTTGAGCTTCAATCCATATTGAAGGCTGCAGTCCTTGACCTTGTGCAGCAAGCACTTCAGATCCTCCTCTGTTTTAGCTAGCAGGGTTGTGCATAATGCATTTTGTTGATGAATCTTCCTCCAATCCTGATGCCGCATTCCTCTTCATACAGCCCAGCCTTCTGGATGATTTATTCTATAGATAGATTGAAAAGGTATGGAGACAGACTACATCCTTGGCAGATACCCTTCCCAATTTTGAACCATGCGATGTCTCCTTGCTCTGTTCTGACATCTGCCTCTTAGTTCGATATAGGCTTCGTATAAGCACAATCAAATGTGCAGCCAAAGTTTGTTGTGGTCCACACAGTCAAAAGCCTTTCCATAGTCAATGAAACACAGATAGACATTTCTCTGGTACTCTCTGCTTTCAGCTAAGATGCATCTAACATTAGCTATAATATCCCTAGTACCACTGCTTCTTCTAAACCCTGCCTGCGCGTCTGATAGTTCTCTGTTGACGTGTTACTCCAGTCGTTTTTGGATCATTTTCAGCAGAATCTTCCTTGCATATGACGTTAATTATATTGTTTGATAATTTCCGCACTCTGTCGAGTCACCTTTCTTTGGAATGGGAACAAATATCGATTCTTCCAGTCTGCTGGCTAGGTGGCTATCCTCCAGATTTCCTGGCACAACTTAGTGAGCCCATCCAGGGCAGTGTTTGTTGAAATTGTCAGCTGGTATGCCAGCAATTCCTGGAGCCTGTTTTTGTTAATTCTTTCAGAGCAGCTTGAACTTCTTCCTTCATCACCACAGGCTCTTGCTTATACATTGTTTCATGAAATTCTTCTGTGTCAGCCAATTCCTTCTGGTACAGTGACTCTGTTTTCTCCTTCTTTTAGTGCTTCCTGAATAATTTAATATTTTGCCCAAAGCATCCTTTCTTTTTCGAATCCTTCAGCTTAAGAAATGCTGAGCAAGTTTAGACCTTTTGATTTTCTGACTCCAGCTTTTTACACATTTCGATAGAATACCTTGCTTGCTTTGTCATCCCAAGTTCCCCTTGGAAATTTCCTGTTCAACCCCTTAATTTCTTGATTTTTCCTTTAGCTTTGGCTTCTTTGCATGCTAATGCAATAATCAGAGTCTCATCTGACATCCATCTTGGTCTTTCCTTCCTCTTCTGCCTTTGTAATGACCTTTTGCATTCTTCATGGACAATACTCTTGATATCCTCCCACAGCTCACTAATTCCTCTCACAAAACACTGTGTTAAAGGTCTTACGTGCCTGCTTCAGTGGCTCTCCTTAATATTTAGAAATGTTTTTTTCACCTTATATTTTCTTCACTTTCAGAAGTCTTTGGAATATGAATACTCGATAACTTTTGCCATTATCATGAATAGATAATGCTGGAATATTGTGTTTGTGGCCTAGTGGCAAGAAACTCTGCTGCAATTTTGAAGGCACATGGTTTGAGGCCAGCAGCTACCTCACGGGAGAAGGATGGGCAGTCTCCCCCTCTGCAATTAAATTACCTCTAAAACCTGCCAGAGGTTCAGCCATGGTTGGGTTCCAACTCTATGTTACACAACAAAAACATTAACTTCTAATATATATATATATATATATAGTATGTCAGCCTGTTTCCCTGGAGATTGAGGGTTTTCTATACTCCCCAAATGAGATTTTAAACTTCTTGGGATCAGAATTGTGACTTTTCTTTAGTGTGCCTCTTCCAGGATGCTGGTGGAAGTAGTAATTATTTTTATAAATTAACTATTTACAACAGGTATGCTGGGAAATCTCATTGAGAGTCATTATCTAATTTAATGTAAACAAACTAAAGAAGTAACTATTTTATCCCCATTTCACATCATAGAAAATGCCTTAACAAAATTAACCAAGGTTGTACAAAAGCAAGTGAAAAAGCTCTAGTGTTGAGATTTGAACCTAGACAGTTGGACAAAAGAGTCTATATTCTAAATGATTGATTCCATAAATTTTTAGTACATATCAATGGTTATATGGTGTTTCTAGAGACAGAGATCCAGTTCTGCTCTTTACTTTCAGTGGTTTGAGTTCCAGTAAGAGTTGCCTCATAAAGAATATAAAATTCCAAGCAATGGAATAGCTGGGCCATATGGAATTTATCTGTTCAGCTTTTTGAGGAAGCGCCAAACTGGGTTCCAGAGTGGTTGTACCATTGTACAATCCCTCCACCAATGTAAGAATTCCTATCTCAGCACATCCTCTCCAACATTTATTTCTTGCTGTCCTGTTAAACATTGCCACTGCTACTAGATTGAGATGGTATCTCATTGTGGGTTTGATTTGCATCTCTCTTATTGCAGTGATTTGAAACATTTCTTCATATGTCAGTTGGCCATTTGAATATCTTCCTCTGTGAACTGTGGCTCAAACAGAAACTTATACACCAATCTTCATAGCAGCATCATACACCATCAAAAGAAAATGGAAATAGCCCAGATGTCCAACCACAAATGAATAGGTTGAGAAGTTGTGGTACATTCATACGATGGAATAGTACGTAGGACGCAGAAGCAATGATTTTGTAAATTACTACCTAACTTGGAGGGACTGGAGAGCACTATGCTGAGGGAACTCAGTCCCACAAGGATAAATACTGTATAAAACCATTATTGTAGAATGAGTATGAGGATCTAAGGTGGGAGGGAGAGAGGGTGGAAATAGAGCTGTGAGGATGGGGGAACAGAGTTTTAATCACAGGGTTGCATAATTCGATGGATGTGTGGCGTGAAGAAAATGGGAATGAAAAATAAGATAAAAAAAGAACATAATAATACTCCACATGTTGGTCAAAACCTCATTAAACTTTTTTGTTTTTTTTAAAAAAAAAACTAACAAACCAGGAACTCATTTGGAATTTAGGAAATGTTGGTTCATTTCATTTTTACTTACATACTTAATCCATTAAAGAGAAGAGGGTCTACAACACTCATCCTGGTGGTGAATGGAATAGGTAAACACTGGAAAAGAGAAGGCTTACTCAAGCCAGTTAACAACACTATTGAAATAATGTGGGACTGTTGAAGCACTTTCTATCAGGAAAGAGTGCAGAAATACTGTGCACATCTAAGAGGTTGATTTCACATAATTTGATTTTTGGATGGTTATGAAACTTGGAACAGTTCACCATTGATTATGTAAATTTACATAAATTATTACAAACAAACAGAGCTTCTAATGATAACTAACAAGTTGCTTCAAGTATACATATAAGTAACAACTGCCTCACACTTCAGAGTGTTTAATCCAAGAAGCAGAGAATGAATCTTTCTTGTTGTTTGATCCCAAGTCTCTAGTATTTAGGACTCTGCTTAAGAAAAAGCTTGTATTAGAGTCCTGTGGAGGGAAAAAGGTAAGAAAAGCTGTATCTGGCCAGATTCAGTGTGCAACCAGTACAAGCATGATAAAAATAAAACATGAAAAGCCAACAGTCTCATTCAACCAGGTGGTGAGCCATGCAATTGTAGTCTACAGGTATTTCACAATTTTATCACTTAAAATTCTTGGTTTAGCACTTGTCTACTGCTGAGTAAAGAGTGCATTTGTACTTGTTGGGATTCATAGTAGACCTCTCTGAAATAATTAATTCCCCTTTGGCAAATACCATATTCTGTACTTGAGCTAACTTTTCTGGGCTGTGGAGCCTCAGGGATTACACCTGAATTTCATTAAGGAAGTTTAAGTAATACACGAAGGAATCTTACCATTCACACACAATTGCCTTAGACTGGTTAAGACAAGATGAAGTGCAGTTTTTTTCGAAAGCTTTCTAGAGCCACCGCTTTCTTACTCCCCCTCCCCTCATTTGGGGGCATGGTGGTGACTTTCAGCACAATCCTACTGTCTGTAAATATTGGAAGACACCTTTTTCTTTTCCCCGTCTTGCTTGCTTAGCATTTTAGAGAGCTAAACACCAAAGACACTAGATTAATTTTTCCATACCACTCATTTGAAATGAATGTTGTTGCTGGATGACAAGTCAACTCCAGCTGATAGAGAGCCTGTGAACAACGGTTTGAAATCATGTCTTGCCCTGTGCCATTCTCATATCTCTGCTGCCATGCTTTGGTCCACTGGTAGAGTTACTGTGCCAATCCTTCTTGAGGGGCTTCTCTTTCCATGATCTTGTGTCTTTGATTCCTTATTCCAAGGATTGGCCCCTAACAAAATGCCCAAGGTCTGTGTGACCAAGCTTCCCCATTCTTGCCTCTAAGGAGCACTGTGTTTGCACGCACTTCAGGGAAGTTTGTTTGCTCTTTCAGCAGTCCATGTGATATTCAATACTGCAGTACTCTAACACCACAGTTCAAAGGCATTGACTCTTCTTCAGTCATCCTTACTCATTCACCAACTTTCAGCTATATAGGAAGCAGTTGAAATAGCTAGGAAAAGCAATAACAAAATACTCTTAATTACAAGTGAACTTATCTCACTTATCCAGAGAGAAAATCGTGCGATTTATTTATGTTCTAATCATAGCGATAGTCTGTATGGTTCATAGTCTTCAGAAGAGACTTTTTTGCATCCTGTGGTAAAATGCACTAGAAACTATAGAAGGTGGTTCTTCATGGGAGCCTTTGAGCCACATATGTGTTGTGTTATATTCAAATGCTCAATGTCTTCACCTTGTTCATTGAAGTCTTTCTTTGTTTTTCTTTAGAAACAGATTCCAACAAGAATTGTCTAATGGCTAAGCCAACATTTATGGTGATTCTAGGTCTTTGATCCACCCTGAAAGTAAATCAGAAAGCTTATCACTTGGTTTGTTTAAATAAAATTTTTCTTTTTAATGTGATTTTTATTTTATTATGATTTTAATGAGAATTTACAGAGAAGTTAAATTGTTGTTCATTCATTGTTACACATTTTACCCCTTCTCCCTCCTTTCCCCTCCCCCACTTCACTATTTTTAAAAAAATATTCGTTCATTGTTGCATAATTACTTCTCTCCCTCTCTACCCCCACTCCTCTTCACAATATACCTCTTAATCTGGGCTATGGTTGTATGTATAATGCCTATGTACTGTGTTGAAACAGATGAAAGAAAGAACTGTTTAAAAGGAATATAAGATTAGGCATTATATGTACAAAGTTTATTTCTTTTAAACTTCAGAAAATTTCATTTTGTGTCCTCATCCAAAATTAGACAGCCTTAGCTTCAAAATTAGAAAATAAAACTCTACTTTTTGCAATGTCATGGACAATTTATAACATAGACTGTATTTTAGTACAGGTTGAATGTGATATTCCTCATTTGTTCACTCAACAAATATTTATTGAGCATTTACTGTGTGCCAGGAACATGTTAGTGAATCAACAAATTCTAGTACTTGCTCTGTGAGTCATAAAAAGCCTTAAGAAAATTATTTACCACATGTAATCGTTTGTATTTATTTTTTTGGATAAATGGCTGTAACAGTGGTGCAGAAAATGTTTGTTTGGGGTTTTGTGTGTTTGTTTCTGGAAATTCTTGAGTCAAGCCCTCTACTGCTTAGCTAAAGCTGAGCTATCGTATGAAGATGATATTTCTAAGATTCCTGCCAAAGAGGATGTTAAGAAATAATAACTACAATTTGAATAGTTCTATAAATATTTCTAAGGAAATGTGCCAAGAAGATTCACACTAGCCTGGTTTTTATGGCAAGTAAAATATCCCCAGAAATTAATTACTCGTAGAAGTAAAATAAAACTCCTGTGGCTTTACATATTCAAAATCCTTTCCTTGTTGAGAATAGCTTTCTCACTGATGTGATCAGATTTTGTAATTAAAAATCAAAACAAAACAAAAAAACACCAAGAAAACATTGCCTGTAGTATAGGCTCTTTTCTTGCAAAACTAAAGAAAAAAGTAATTGTCACTCTGCAGTAATTTTATTCAAAAGGAACCGTGTGTTCTTTGGCACATGGAACTTTCCAGTTTTCAAATCCTTGTTCATGAAAATGTGATCGTGACATATCAGAAATTTGCCTCAGGTTAACATCAATTTAACATCTTATGTTCAAGGTTCCAATTAATTTAAAGAAATTGAATTATCTGTTTTGTTATAGAATCTCCTTCTTCATGAGCCATGGTATTAGGTTTGCTGTTCTTGGCATAGGGTGAGCTCTCAGTCCATGATTAGAGTTTGCTTTCCCCCTCCCCATGTCTCCCCATAACCATATCCCATGTGAGCATTCAGTTAGCAGATAGAAGAAGGTGAGAGTCAATGCAAGTTTTCAATTGTTATCCTCCCTTTCCCTTTTTCTTTCTAAAGAAAGGATCATTTGGGGTGAGCGATCTTTCCATTAGTTCCAGAAAAGTGCTCTCATGTTTTCCTAAAGATATCAAATCAGACTCCAGTTTAGCTCTTCACCCCATTTTATGTTTACTGATTTTAAGAAGAAAATAAAAGAGAGTGTGTGTGTGTGTGTGTGTGTGTGTGTGTGTGTGTGTGTTTATATGGAGCTCTGGTGGCAAGGAGTTGTACTGCCAATCATAAAAGACAATTTTAATCCTCTAGTGGATTTTCAGAGACAGGCAATGGCATGGGAGGAGGTCGCCCAGCGTTCTCCCATGGAACAGGTAGGGGATTTGAACCACGTGTCTTGAGGCTGACAGTGCAAGTCCTTGTCTCTAAGCCACGAGAGCTCCATATACATTGTATATTGCTGCTGTTATGTGCCGGTGAGTTGGAACTAACTAGTAGCTGGCCCTACAGTCAGTTTTCAGAGGTTGTAAATCAAATCGGAGGAGACTGCCCATCTTTCTCCTGCAGAGCACCTGGTAGATTTGAAATACACATGCCTTTGGATTGACGGTACAATTCCTTACCACTAAGCCACCAGAGTTCCGTAATAGATATGAGAAAACAGAGTGAAATATTTTGATAAGAATAAAACATTCCTGAATGGTTTGCTAAATAATACATAAAGCTTTATTATGAGTCACCATTATGCGCTGTATTCTATTTTTGGAGGCATAAAGTTTATGTGAATTGAGTTAAGGCCATACAGATTCTACAATGACAAGCAAAATTATTGATCAATCTAATTTTTGAGATGTCATCTTAATATATCCTTTAACATCAAATTCAAACAACTAAATTGTTCTGGAGAACTTTCCAGTACATGTTAACTATACTTTAAAAACAAGCAAACAGAAAGCAACTAAAATTCATTGTTACGTAGCTGAAACTGGCTCATAACTGACTGTCCAGTGGGTTTTCAGAGGCTGTTTGTTGTCTAGAGAAGATTGCTCATCCTGCAGGTTCAAACCACCCACTATCAGGTTGTTAGCAAAACTCCTTACCCACTCTGCCACTTAGATCACATCTGATTTTATCTTCATATACCTAGAGAAGTACCATAATCTTGATTTAGTTCAATACTACATTCGTTACTAATTTTAAAATCACACTTGGAAATTTTTTTTATCATTAGAGATTTCAGAATTTATAGAAATAATATGGGAAACTTTCATGTACCCTTCATCTAGTTTCTCCCAATGGTTATAATTTTTCTGTAACTATGGTACAAACCATGTTGTTGTTAGGTGCTGTCAAGCAAAGTGCAACTCAGTGATCTTATGAACAGCAGACCTGAACCCTATCCTCTCCTGTGCCATTCTCATCGTCTCGAACATACTTGAGCCCATTATTGCAGTCACCATGTCAGTTCATCTTATTGACGGTCTTCCCCTCTTTCACTGACCCTCCACCTTTCCAAGCATGATATCCTTCTCCAAATAGTAACCTCCCCTAGTAACGTGCACAAAGTATGTGAGACAACCATGGTCTCTTCAATTACTTATTGTGCACTTGAGAATTGGACAATGAAAAGGATGACAGCGGGTGGGGGCGGGGAGCAGGTGGGAAATTATGCCTTTGAATTGTGGTGTTGGAGAAGAGTACTGAATATCCAACGGCCTGCCAAAAGAACAAACAAATGTATCTTGCAGAAAGTACAACCAAAGTACTCCTTAGAGGCAAAGGTGGTGAAACTTCATCTCACATACTTTGGACATGTTGTTAGGAGGGACCATTCCTTGGAAAGGGACATCACACATGGAATGGTGGATATCAGCAAAAAAGAGGAACACCCTCCATGAGATGGGCTGACACAGTGACTGCAGCAGTGGGCTTAAGTATGTCAGAGATGATGAGGATGACACAGGATAAGACAGGTTTCAGGTCCATTGTTCACAGGGTCTCTATGAGTTGTATTCGACACAATGGTACCTAATAACTATAACAATATGGCACAGGCGCTGTGGCAGCACAGTCCACAGTGACCTGCACTGTTGACCTAAAGGCAAGGACTCTCTTAGGTATTTCTAATCCACCAGCACTGAGGGAGAAAGATGTGCAGTCTCCACCCATTGCACTAGATAACCTCACCCACCAGGCTGATGGAGGGTTGCTATGAATTGGAACAACTTGACGGCAATGAGTTTAAGGTTTTGATCATATACTATTGAAGCCAGAACATCAACATTGGTATAATATGGACGTCTGTGTCATTTTTATCACATGTGTAAATAAGTGTAACATACTGACACTCAGATTTCCCTTGTGCAACTGCTTTTTGGTGATCCTTAACCTCCACCATTCCTAACTAAGCATGAATTTCCCCCCTCTCTATTTAATACTGTCATCTGGAGAATATTATACAATAAAATATGTTAAGGCTTAAGTATACCATTGTATTTTGTTTTGCTTTCTATTCCCTCTTTTCATGTTTCAGGGATAAAGCTTAAAAGGCAGGAAGGAATAGAAGAGTTAATGGAAATTATAAACACAAGGACAAAGTGGGAAGACTACAGTTACAGTGTCAGTATTATCAGTGTCATAAAACAAAACATATATGGGTCATTAATTAGTAGAAAAAGGAGCTCTATAAACTTTCACTCAAATCCTAATATAAAAGTTACTATTATTCTGCTTTCAGTTTAAACAGTTCTTTCCTCTGTTCTTTTCATTCAACTGTTAAATTTTTGTATTAAAGTTTTTAATTCATTTATTACATTTTTCAATCCTAGAATTTCCATTTAATTCTTTTCTCTACTCTTTGTTTGTTGAGACTTCCTGTTGGTTGTAGATGTGTTTGTAATTGTTCAACGAAACATTTTCACAATGGCTGCTTCAACATCCTTGCCAGGTGATTCTCACATCTGTCACTTCTTGGTCCTGGTTTATGTTGATTGTCTTTACTTGTTCAAGTTAGGATTTTGTCGCTTCTTGGTGCAACAAGTGATTTTCAGTAGAACTGAGGATATGTTGGACATCATTTTCTGACTCTTACTTAAACCTTTTGTTTGAGCAGGCTCTCTCTGATAGTACTCAACCTTGTTACTATCAAATGGTATTGGAAGTGCAGATTAGCCAATTGTTTTTCATTAACACAGCAAAGATTGAGGGGAAGGCTCAGTGCTGAAGGGTTGGAATTTGCCTCCTGACAGCTTCTCACGTGAACGGACTAGGGTACAGTAGTGAAATTCCTGTCCCCACAAGGGCTCCTGCAAGGAGGGAGAAAAAAGGAGTATTTCCTTAACTCCAGACAGGGATGGATATCCAGCTTCCCCAAATATTCTCTCCTGGCTCCATGGGAAGGAGGATCATCACTGATTTTTAAAGGCCCTATTTGTTGTTTTGTTTTGTGTTGGTTTTTTGGGGTTCTTTTTTGGTTTTTGGGATTTGTTTATTTCAAGAAATGAGTCTTTCATTTATAAGTATTTCCTATGCCTGCCTTGGATTTTTTTTTTTTTTTTAGATCTGCATATCAGTATATATTTAGTTTTTGTCAGACTAGTTTTAACACAGCTCAGAGCTTACATTTTTTACTGGTGTTGTAGCATCACATTTGGGAACTGCTAATTTGCTTTTCAGATGTGAGAAGAAGAGAATAATTGCAAAGTGTGTTGTAGACGAGAGAGTTTAATGCTTTTCTAGGTATTTTGAAAAGCAGTGAAATTATAAGTCTGGTAGTTTGTGGTTTGTTGTGTTTTTGGTTGTTGGTTTTGTGTTTTTTTTTTTTCAAACAGAGGTGCTTAAATAGTGCTTAAATTCATACTTGATTCTTCAGTTTGTACCCACAGAGAGATACTGCTTTTTATTTTAGACTTTTGACAAAATTAATCTGTAAGATTGAATGGGCATGGGTAATAAATAGAATATATTATTATATATAATATATATATTACATATACAGAATATATAGGACTTAATTTTATATCCTGATAGAATTACATTTAACTGGCAGGTCTAATTTGAGATTCTGTAAACACACTCAGAAATTTTGACAATTCAGTGATTTTTATGGCCCAAATATACTGAACTGTTGCTGAACGTAATATTAATTGAGAACCCATTTAGATATCATTCCAACAAATGGTGGATTTATAGAGAACAGCCTGTGGTAGTTTTACAAGAAGTACTTTTGGTTGATAAGGCATTATTTGCCTAACATAAAGCTTTGAAGAAAAACAAAAAAGCTTCTTAAAAAGGAACACTACTACAGGAAATTATTTTAACAGTATCTCTTGATCAATGTAAATGCTATTTCATTTGCTTACCTGTGACATGCATGGCTGAGTTCATAAATAAAACCACTCCACTGTTAGAGGTCAAACTGATGCTGCTGTACTTCTCGACTAGACTAAAGGCATTATTGTTGCATAAAGCTTAAAAATAATATATTTATTTTAGTTGCATTTCAGAAAAGATTTCTCACTTTGCAATTAAAAGTTTACCAGTTTTATAAATTAAGTTGAAATATATCTTTTGTTTCTTTTCATTTTTCATTAAATTCAGTAGTGAACATGCCAGAAGCAATTAATTGACCATAACTTATTAAAGGATAAAAAAAAAGCAACTGTGTCACATGATATTTTTTTTTTTAAATAAATCTCTCTCTTGCCCTAATTTGCCCTACCCTCATTATCATAGAATTGTACAGATCACACCAAGTGCAAGAACAGGAATTATCATGAGTTGATCATTGTGGGTGTTTTGTTCTGATTTTTAAAAAAAATAAGAAAAAGGAGAAACTTTCTTATTTAGGTTTGTTACTTCCCTTCAACAACTTAGGGCCAGACTTTACGGTTTGTTTAGCTGTGAAGGGATGACAGACTTGGGGGATGGTGAGAGGAGCTTAGTTTTGGAATGTAAATACATGTAGAGCTTGCCTCCTTTTGTTTAGCATCTCTTTAAACTAAGACAAAAAAAATCAGTGAATGAATGAATAGCAGCATGGTGAAATACCTAAATGTTTGAGTTAAAATTTTTGGATGTTTGAAATCCTATTTGGATCTTTTTCCCAGATCGCCCCTGCTTTCATAGGCACTCAGCAGGAAACTTCATAGAGATGCACATTTGGCCAGAAGGTCTTTGACGGTGCCTTTTTCTTAACTTGTGCCTTTTCTTCTTTTGAAAAAAGTAATGGCTTAAGTCTGACTGAAGAACAATCTTTTTTGTATGTTCCTTATAAGAATTTACTTATGGTTCACAGATCTTTAGCCACCATCTATGTCTGCAATTCTTGGATTTAAAACAGCATATATCCTACTGCAGACTACAGGAAGCACCAAATTAAAGACTTAATGACATACAGGCTGGAAGAAGAAAAAAAGGCAAAAGGAGACAAATTATAAATCAGCCTCCCAAACCTCCAAAGTGAGAAGCTCAGGGGTTAAAACATATGAAAATTTGAGTCATTTTAATAAAAAGTCTTCGCATTTGGGTACATATTCAGCAGGTAACTTAATGGTAGAGTAGGGTTGAATCTTTATATAAAGTGTTTCTTCACCAGCCAGTAAGCCATCTTAATATATGAATATGTCAGGACTTCTAAATTCTGTTTTTAAACTATTTGCCCTCTTTTGCTAATTTTAAAATTACTTTGAGAAGCTTGACCACTCTGTGGTAGAGGTCTACCAAGGTAATTTCTTCATTATCTTGGCAGTTGGTTAATTGTCCTCCTCAGGTTTGTCTCTGCCAGTACTCAAGTCCCTTCCAATTTTCCTGACTTGTAAGAAAGTGCCAAGTGGCTTTTGTCTGTTGCTTAAGTTCTGGGGAAGGGAGCAAGAACAAGAGGCAGTGGGGGTTAATGGAAGGGTTAGAGAACAGATGGAATGGGAAGGGAAAGAAGGCCTTTTTAAAAACTAGTTTTCAAAAGACCCCAGTTACTGCTTCTGGCTCGTTTCTTCCAGCCTTCCCCTTGGGAGGGTTTCTTTCACAAAGGCCCTGATTCCCCTTAAACTCTTGACAGAACGCGCCCCTTCTGGGTGGTGGGGTGGGAATGTCTACGTGGGCTGGTGACAATGGGGCTGATAGCGAAGTGACAATAATCAGAGCGGGGCATGTCCTAGCTCCTCCGCCCCTTCACGCTGAGCTGCTGTGTCTGCTTCTTGAGGTGAGGTGGCTCAGTGCCTCTGCTGCTGGGAAGTCAGAAGGGCCTGGCAGGCAGGTTCCAAGGGGAAAACACATGAGCACTCTGGTTGCTCTCCCGTTCATTTCAGTTCATTGAAAGTTAATGCAGAAAAATTGGGCCGAGGTGCCTATGCTTATGTTTGAGTGCAATTCATGCACAAAACATTGAAGGGGGGAAAAGGATGAGAGGCCTAAACTTTGCCTGTGCTCACGGACATGATTTTAAGGTCAAATATACTGGTGAAAATTCCATACCCATTACAATCCTGATTGTTGTCATGGTTTTTCAATTCCAACAGAAAGCTAGAAGCAACACTAGGCAAAGGAGACAAAGACAGCACAAATCAAGTGCCAGAGTAGGCAAACGGAGAGGGCTTACCAGGTTCCAGGACCTGGGAAGTGTGCACTTTCTTCACTATTCTCTTTGCTTCACCTTGGCCAATGGGGTGAAATGGAACTTTTCATTTTGAAGAATTTATTTTAAAAGGGAGAGTGGGAACAGTGCAACTCCTTGTGGAAAATATTTTGAGAAGATATTTAGAAAGTAAACATTTGTCCCATTAAAAAAGGTAGAAGAAGTAGGGTGGGATGGTGAATCACTAACTATAAAGTGTGGCCTCATGAAGTTAACCTATAAAATAATGAGATGGAAAAACAAGCTTGCAATTCATGAAATCTGCATTGAGCTGTGATCACCCTCTGAGCAGGAAGGTGCTAGAGCCCAGTTATTACTGTTTGTGACTCTCCTACACTCCTTGCCACAGGCCTCCAGAGCTCCCTTTACATACATGTGGGGAAGGAAGTGTTAAAGCCAAGGACTGTCCCATACTTTGCTGGGTCCTGTACAAGGTGAAAGGGAACTCTGATAGCCTAGTGGGTAAAGAGTTGTCTTTCAACCCAAAGGCGGGCAGTTTGCATCCACCAGCTGCTCCAACGGAGGCCAATCTCTTCCCTTCCCATGCCTTTGAAAACCCATTGGAGAGTTGGTTCTTATTCCACAGCAATGAAGAGGAGGTGGAACTGAAAATGTGAGACTTTTATAAAAACAAATTACTCATTTAAAACAGTAACATCGGGGCGTTACACCAAGCAACTTCTGAACATGGCATCTCCTGCAATGGGACTCATGCAGCCAGACTCACAGGTTATCATATCCCCTCACCACACACACTATATAGAACCCATTGCCATGAGTTGATAATGAGCCTGCAGGACCTTAGTAGACTAGAACTACCGTAGGGTTCCCAAGCCTGAAAATTATTACGGTAGCAGACTGCTACATCTGTCTCTCACTAAGCAGTTTGTGGATTTGAACCGCAGACTCTTTGATTAGCAGCCACTGGATGCTTTTACTCACAGTGCCACCATCTCTACCACATACTTACTATCTGTCTCTACCTTCTAAGAATTTTGTGAAGATTATTTGGCAGACAATGACAAATCTATGTTAAAACAGTTCTAACAAATAGTTAATAAGAGAGTTCCACCTCTTCATTTCTTTTAGAGTTCAATATTTTATTTTCAAAAGAGATGGACAATACCTGCTTTCCTGTATCTTCCAGAGCTGTAATTTCAACTGAAGTCTTCAGGGATATAAAAAAATATTTTATAAGATGTGTGTTTCATTTTAGACTGGCTTACATAAATAGTGTTTTTAAAACATGATTACATTTATACAAAACTGATATTTTGTCAATGTTGCCCATGCTTTAAATGCTGGAAATGCTGCTTGAAATGGATAGCATCTAGTCTTAGCTGTGTTTATAAGATTATCTCAAAAGCAGTTAACCAGATTTCCTCCATTGCCTTTGGTAGAGTTCCTTCATTCATGTTCTCAAACTTTCTAATTAGGCAACTCTTTGTATCTCACGTTGTCGTCTTAGGTTAAAATTATTTCTTAAGAGTGAAATGAGATCATGAGATTTATCATGAAGAATCATTTAAATTGTTTCTCCCACCTAGAAAGAATAAGACTTCCAAATCAGAATACATTTTTCATTCTTTTTTTACAAAATAGATCTTTTTATGACAATAAGAGAAATGTGTTTCCTGCAAAAAAATAAAAAATGTGCATACACATCATAGAAAGAATGATGTGAGTCATAGAGAAAATGGAAACATTTTTTTAATAACGCAACTTTCTTTATGTAACAACGAAGTTTGCTAAAACATTTAAATTTTACATTTGTTTACCTCTAAAACAGTGTACAAAACTATGGAGTGTTTATTTGGACCAAATGAATACCTTCTATGATGAGCTCTTTCAAGACCACAGATCCTTCTAAAATAGGGATGTGATCTTACATGTTTAACCCTCCTGACAATTTCTTTTTTCAACCTTCAGCAAAGTATTATAATGAAATGTGCAAAGGGCTCGAGTCAGAAAATCAAAACGGCTGAACTTGCTCAGCATTTTTTAAGCTGAAGGCATTGAAAAACAAATTCAAGCCACAAGTTGTAATACTTAAGGATGCTTTGGGCAGAATATGAAATTATTCAGGAAGCACTAAAAGAAGATAGAAGGAGTATACAGAGTCACTATACTAGAAGAAATTGGCTGACACAGAAGAATTTCATGAAACAACATATGAGCAAGAGCCTGTGGTGATGAAGGAAGAAGTTCTAGCAGCTCTGAAAGAATTGGCAAAAAAACAAGGCTTCAGGAATTGACAGTATACCAACTGACATATTTCAACAAACAGACACTGCCCTGGATGTGCTCACTAAGTTGTGCCAAGAAATCTGGAGGACAGCCAGCTGGTCAACTGGCTGTAAGAGATCTTTATTTGTTCCCTTTCCATAAAAAGGTGACCTGACAGAAAGCAAAAATTATCAAATGATATCATTAATACCACATGCAAGCAAGATTCTGCTGAAAATTATCCAAAAACGACTGGAATAGCACATCAACAGAAAACTGCCAGAGATGCAAGCTGAGTTTAGAAGAGCCTGTGGTACTAGGGATATTACAACTAATGTTAGATGGATCTTGGCTAAAAGCAGAGAGTAACAAAGGAATATCTATTTGTCTTTCATTGATTATGCAAAGGCATTTGACTGTGTGAATCACAACAAACTGTGGCTGACTCTGAGAAGAATGGGAATCCCAGAACATTTATTTGATTGTCCTTATATGAAACCTATACTTGGACCAGGAGGCAGTCCTCAAAACAAAGCAAGAAGGCACTGCATGGTTCAAAATTGGGAAGGGGGTCTGCCAGGGATGTACTCTATCTCCATACCTTGTCAATCTATATGCAGAACAGATCATCTGGGAGGCTGGGCTGTATGAGGAATGTGGCATCAGGATTGGAGGAGGATTTATCAACAACCTGCGTTATACAAATGACATAACTCTGCTTGCTGAAATTGAGGAGGACCTGAAGTGCTTGCTGCAGAAGATCAAGGACTGCAGCTTTCAATATGGACTGAAGCTCAACATCAAGAAAACAGATTCTCACCACTGATCCGATTGGCAGCATTATGATAGATGGTGAAGAGATTGAGATTGTTAACAGCTTTATTTGTTTGGCTCCACAGTCAACACTCCTAGTATCAATAGCCAGGAAATCAAGAGACAAATTGCATTGGGAAAGTCAGCTCTCAGGGACCTCTCCAGAGTACTGAAGAGCAACAGTGTCAGTCTGGAGACTGAGGTGCACCTGATCCAGGCCATAGTCTTCACACTTGCTTACTTGCCTCAGAGACCTGGACAGTGACTAGGGATGATAGAGAATGGATGCCTTTGAGCTATGGTGCTGGAGAAGACTGTTGAATACACCATGGACTGCCAGGAGAACAAACAGGTTCGTCCTAGAGAGGGCGAAGCTAGGCTGCTCATTGGAGGCAAGGATTCTGAGGCTTTGTCTGACATACTTTGAGTATGTTGCAAGGAGGTACTGATGCTTGGAGAGGGACATCATGCTTGGAAGGGCGGAGGGACAGAGAAAGAGAGGGAGACCATAGATAAGATGGACTGTTACAGTGACTGGGTAATGAGGATAGTTGTGTCAGAGACCACCATGTTGGCACAGAATAGAGCAGGTTTCAGGGCTGTTGTACATAGGGTCGCTATGAGTCGCAAGTGACTTGATAGCACATAACTACAACTGCTTAGTCATCTGTCCAATTTTTTTTTCATGTCTAGGATTTCACAAAGGGGCCTTGGGACAGGAGCTAGGGGAGGAGGAAAGTAGATAGTTCATATCAAGTTGCACTGGTAATCTAAAGGCTCTCATCTCCAGTAGTTCAAATCTACCTGCAACTTGTAGGAAGAAATAGGTGAATTCTCCTTCTCTTATGAGAAACTCAGTGGAGGTTCTCTGTGAGTTGAAACTGACTCAACAGCCATTGGTTTAAGTTTGAGATTTGAGGACTTGCCAGTATTAATGTGCTGGTTCTGCAGAACTGTGGTTGTGATCAATAAAATAACATGTGATAATTCCTTCAGAGTCCAGTGGCATCATCTGATGTTACTAGGGTGGAAAAATCTTGGAACTAACATACTCACAATGGGAGAAGACTGTCTGCCTTTCTCCCTCAGAGCAGCAGGTGTATTCAAACTGCTAGCCTTTTGCTTATCAGCCTAATCAGCAAAGCAAGGTTCCTTGGACTTAACATAGCGAGTTGCTGCTATTGTTGTTGTGATGTAACCTTGCAGTCATTCAGAGCCAAGCCTCGTGTATATATTGGTTTCCACATCAGATCCTTGAAACAAATATGAGGCAAGAGTTGTCAGGTATAAAGGCTGATTTTCTTGTTTATCTTGTCACCTAACCACTTAAGTAGTTTGAATGCAAGAATGCGGGAAATAATAGAAAGGTAAACAAACTAAAGATCTTTCAGCACTGGCAGTATCAGCTGGGATATTGTCTATCTTGACACTTCTTTGAGATTATCTGTGAAGGCCTTTAGATTGGTAGTTCATTGCCGAAATGTCAATCTTGCTTTATTTTAGAACTTATAATTGCTTTGACACTCATGGAGTAACTGTCAAATGGAAGGTGATTATTATTATTATTATGCATGGATTGTTTAGCAATTATTCAGTCTCCTCTTCTGGCTGATTTTCAGTCATTATTCGCCTATGCTTCTGGGAAGAAACGAGGTGGGGAAATATGTCTGACCTTTTTCTGGAGGGCTGCACGTTCCTTACTCCTGGTCTTCCAAAAGGATGCAAATCATTTCTCAACAGTCATCACCCTCCCTCTCTTTGTGGCCTTGTGTTTGTCTTAATCTTCCCACCCCACCCCCCACCTTCTTTTTGTTTTGTTTTTCCTTTGTAAAAAGAGATGGAAGAGAATCACCAGTCCCCCCTCCCCTTTCTTTTCTTGAGTGGTGGGCTGAGAAAGGAGGAAGAACCTTTGATTTTTGCCCTTTAGTAGGCTCTTTGATGACTAAAACGGTTAGATCATTGCTAAAATAATTTTGGAAATGCTCCCTACTCTCCCTGCTTGCCATATCTGTGGATTACTAAGGTTTGGTTTTATTGCCAAAAAAGGCTAATGTTGAGCCTCTGATTTTGACCCATTTTTCACCAAGTTTGTCTTAATGTAGAAATTACAGGATATAGTAGTCAAATGATTATTGTTCTTAAAGCAAACAACTCTGTGCATGCATACTGAATTCCACCTCAAATTTACTTTTGAGGTCCACAGCTCATTGGGACCAAGAAAAAAGCTCAGTGTTCTCCATTGTAACCTGATTTGTTGTTATCCACCAAATACAGTTACCATCTTTAGAGTGTGGGCTCAACAATTTAGTAATAATAATACAATGATTTTTTTAATTGAAAATATATTTTTGAAATAAAGTAAATGTTAGAAAACTAACCATTTTTACATAAAGGCAATGAATGGTAATTTTATGTGTGTTGGTAGGGGGGAAAGATCCCTGGTGCTCAGTCTGAAAGAGCACTGGTGACTTGATAGCGTGTTGTGCTGCCAGCTCAAAGGCTCATAGTTCAGATCTATCTGTTGCTCTACCGGGGAGAAAGATAAGCACTCACCTCCTGTGTAATTTACAGCCTTTGAACACCCACGAGAGGGTCAGCTGTGAGTCAGTTCCAACTGGACAGCCATGAGATGAGTTTGGTGGTGGTGGATCGGTGCTCATCGGAAGATCAGAGTGCCAGCCACTCCACAGGGAGCCCTGGTGGCCTAGTGATAAGGAGCTGTGTTGCCAAGCCGAAGGCATGCAGTTAGAATCCACCAGCTGCTCCGTAGGAGAAAGATAGGCAGTCTCCTCTCATGTGATATGCTGCCTCTGAAAACACCCACTAGAGGGTCAGCTGTGGGTCCTTTTCCACTCAACAGTCCTCAACAGCAGTCACTCTATGGGAGAACTGCTTCGTTCCACCGTGTCCTTATCAGGAACTGTGCGAGGCAGTTCCACCGTGTCCTTATCGGGAACTGTGCGGGACAGTTCCACCGGGTCCTTATTGGGAACTGTGTGAGGCAGTTCCACTGTGTCCTTATGGGACTACAGTGGGTTGGAATCGAGTTAGTGACAGTGGGTTTGGTTTTGCTTTGCTGGAAGAAAATAAGACCGATAAACTTTTACAAGTTTCTTGTCTGGAGCTTATGTCAGTACCACCATCTTGTCACAGGTGATGTTGTTAGTTGTGACCCCATGTACAACAAAAAATACTACCAACTTTTATCATTCTCATAATTGTTGGTTTGAGCCTATTATTGTAGCTCCTATATTAATCCTTCTTACTAAGTAAGAATCCTACTTACGGGGTCCAAAATCCATTGCAGTGATCACACAGACTTCTTGGAACCATATTCACAGTTATAGGGCTTATTAGGAAAGTTAACAGGCTATAATTCAGGTTAACAGCAAGATACAATCCCTCAGTTCAGTTAGGTTTTCAGTTAACAGCAAAATACAATGCCTGGTGCAGGAACCTTTGGCCCTGAAGAGCGTACGCTGTGTTCTGTGCTTCCTCTTCTTCTGGTGATGAGAGTCTCACTTTTTGCTACTGAAACCTGCTCAGTTTAATGGTGAGATTAGCCAGTTCCTTTGTGAGTAGTTAACACACCCTATATGAAATGAGAAAGAGATGGCTCACGCAGCTCTTGATGATGTAAGCAAGACACAGGTTTGCAGAGCAGGCAGAATTGAGGCAGCTGGATCAGATAAAAGACAGTGATCTCGGGAAGCCAAATTTGGGGCAACAGATCCACGGTCCTGCAATTGCCTAACTTGCATACAAAGCAACTGAAAGTACTGTGACTTGGATCAAGTGCACCTTAGACTTTAAACTGACATCCTCACTTTTTAGCACGTAAAGAAATCCTTGACAGCAGATTGTCCCAGTGGAACACATCTTTTGATTTCTTTAAAGACCCTTTGGAGTAGTTTTGTCCAATGAAGTATGTCATTGGATTTCTTGAGTGCTGCTTCCATGGATGTTGTTTATGGATTTAAGTAAAATGAAATCCTTGATTGCTTCAATCTTTATTCATTTATCATTATGTTACTTATAGATAAATTTGAGAGAATTTTTCTTTTCTCTTGAGTTTTTATCTACAAAGGCTGTAATGGTTGAACTTCATAAGTTAACGTCTTAAGTATTTTTTTCAGCAAAGTTGTATCATTTGAATATTACAGATTGTTAATGAGTCTTCTTCTAATCATGATGTCCAATGCCATTTTCTTCGTCATAAAGTCCAGTATCTCTTAGATTACTTGCTCAACAAACAGATTGAGTAAGTATAGTGAAAAGATGCAACCGTGATACACATCTTGTCTTAAACGACTACCTCTTTTTCTCTGTCCAAGCCCTAAATAAGCAAAAGTAAATGTTCTGGAATTGCTATTCATGATTGAGATTGTTCACAGTTTCAGTTTGCTTGTCTTCACAGTCAACACTCTTGGCACCAGCAGCCAGGTAATTAAAAGACGTTATCGTGTTGGGGAAAGTATGCTGTCAGAGACCTTTCCAAAGTACTGAAGAGCAATGATGTCAGTCTGGAGACTAAGGCACAACTGATACAAGCCATAGTCTTTGCAATCACTTGCTATGCATCAGAGAGCTGGACAATGACTAGGGATGCTAGAAGGAGAATTGATGCCTTTGAGCTGTGGTGTTGGAGAAGAGTATTGAATATACTCTGGACTGCTAAAAGAATGAACAGGTTCCTCTTGGAGAGGGCTAAACCAGGCTGTTCCTTGGAGACAAAGATGTTGAAGCTTTATCTCACATACTTTGAACACGTTGCAAGGAAGGTTCAATCCTTAGAGAGGGACATCATGTTTGAGAAGATGGAGGAACAGCTCAGGAGAGGAAGACCCTCGATGAAATGGATTGATTCAGTGACTAGGGTCATGGGGGTAGGTGTGTCAGAGACAATAAGATTGGCACAGGTTAGAGCAGGGTTTAGGGCTGTTATACATAGGGTTGCAATGAGTCACAGGTGACTCGAAGGCACATAACAACAACCACCCATAATCAAATGCTTTACATAGTCAGTAATCCTAGGTAAACATCATTCTGATATTCTCTGCTTTCAGTCAAGGTCCATTTGACATCAGGAATGATAACTCTCATATCTTCTTCTGAGTGTGACTTGGATTTCTGGCAGTTTTCTCTTGATGTAGGGCTGCAACTGGTGTTGAATTATCTTCCACAAAACTTGCGTGTGTGATTAATGAGACTCTGATAATTTCCACATTCTGTTGCTTCATCTTTCATTGGAATAGGCACAAATTTGAATTCTTCCATTTGGTTGGCCAAGTAGTCGCCTCTCAAATTCCTTTGTCTAGACAATCATGCACTTCTAGAGTTGCATCTGTTTGTTGAAACACCTTAATTGGTAGGCCAGTTAAATAGTTTAAAGCAACTCTGTGGACAGGGATGAATTTGGAGAAATCTAAAGAGAACTTAGACTACCAAAGATATGTGGGAATTAAAATGCATGTGCATCATCAGAGAAAGAGAGGACGGCCCTTAAGAAGATGAATTGAAACAATGACTGTAACAATGGGCTTGAACAAGTAAGAGATTGTGAGGACAATGCAGGGTACGTGGGACAAAGTTCAGTCAAAGTCATAGTTGACTTGATGACATACAACAACAACAAATATCTCTAGTACAAAGCACCTTTTCGTTTGGCTTTATATTTTGCTTATTCTGATGGAAATTTTATTTTTTCAGGAAAGCTGGATGTCAATTTCCAGGCTATATTATTTAAAAATTAGATCATTTTTAAAACACTGAAATAACTCTTTTATGTTTCCAGTGCTTGTTTCTTTTCATGAACATAAATCGTTAGTCCAGTCAGACACGATACTAGAGTGGCAATGCCAGGAAGCACAGTGGAGATCCAAAATGACTTCTTATTAATGACATTTTATTAACACAGACCTTAGCATTTTAATGTCTAGGAGGAAAGAAGACTGGAATATTAAGAGAGCCGGTTTCTGGAACAGTTTATAAGTGTTTGAGGGAAGTAAGCAAAACAAAGATGATGTCTAGGGACTGGTAAAAGGTTCCTGTGTCCCTGTGACAAAGGAGCAGCTCAGAATACACACGTGTGATTTGCTGCATCTGGTAGAAATGCTGCAGTTGTAGCTACAGGGCAGTCTCCGGCTTTGGGGAAGAAATGAGTAAAGACAGTGTAAAGAGCAACTCCTGATTAGTGAGCACAGTCACTTTTCCCAGCCCCTCCAGCACCTTCTAGCTCTGTGTAATGCCAGAAGCAAACAGGTCAAAGAGAGAACTTTTGTTTTGAAAGGAGGCATGTTTTGTCCTTTTAAAAGTTTGAATGACATCGGTACAAAGATTCCTACTCGTGTGCCACCTTAATAATCTGATAACCACAATTCACTAGCATCTAATGGGATGGATTTTAAAATGCCATCAATACAGACAGAGGTTTTGCTGCCCACTGTAGCAAATGTGGGCAACTTAAATAGTCTTTCACACTCTTCTCCATGGAGGGACCTCCCTGGCTTTCTTCACTCTCATAGGATGTTCATAAATGTTGTGTATTTGAATGCTTTTGGCATTTAAACAAGTTTTACCATTAATAGGAGAAAATCTATTTCTGAGTTAAAGAAATTATGTCACTCTTCTGCTGTATGGGATGTAAGCCTCTGCCGGACAATCTAAAGTTTGGCAACAGCAGAGCTGAATGAATTAGGAGTCAGTCCCTACACTTCTCCATGAATCACTAAGGTCCTCAAGTTCTAAGCTCATGTGTACCTTAACTGTCCCTCTCCAGAGAATAGTATTCAGTCTGTGTAATCTTCAGTTCCTCTTTCAAATGTAGACAGCAGACAAAACCTCCAATATTGAAAGCTGCTTTAGAAAAAAATAAATCCTTAAGATATGTTGGCTTATGTATCTTCTTTAAGCTCATGTGTGTGTTTCTCAGAGAAATCTGTTGGCCTCGTGGGTAGCAATGTTGTTGTTGTGTACTATAGTGTTGGAACCAACCAATAGCTGACCCTCCAGTAGGTTTTCAGAGGCAGTTAATCACACGGGAGGAGACTACCCAACCTTCTCCTGTGGAGCAGCTGGTGGCCTCGAACCACATGCCTTTGGAATTGCAGGGTAACTTCTTGCTGCTAGGCCACCAAAGTTTCCCTAAGGCAATGAGGGTGGGTGTGTCAGAGTCAGTGAAACTGGCTCAGGACAGGGCAGAGCTGTTGTACATAGAGTCACTATTAATTGCAAGCCATGCGACAGCACATAACAATAACAACAATAGTGAGTAGAAAGTTACACTGTCAACTCAACAGTGGATGGTTCAAATCCATAAGCTGCTCCGTGGGAGGAAGATGGGCAGTCTCCTCCTATGCAGTTTACAGCCTCTACGGCCTCTCTGGAGGGTCAGCCATGAGGTAGTTCCAACTAGATAGTCACGAGACTTTGTGTTTTGTTGTTATGTTTCTCAGAAGGCATGTCTTTGCAGAAAATGGAAGCATTGGCTGGTCCAAGAGGACAGT
This sequence comes from Elephantulus edwardii, assembly GCF_000299155.1. Classification (NCBI taxonomy): domain Eukaryota; kingdom Metazoa; phylum Chordata; class Mammalia; order Macroscelidea; family Macroscelididae; genus Elephantulus; species Elephantulus edwardii. The sequence goes on from NW_006399829.1 coordinate 13,197,769, forward strand.
ATTTTGCTACTATGGTGATAAGATTTTATACTTTTTTCGATAGCCTTAAAGACTTATGTTCAACGTACCTAAAGTAAAATAAAAAACAGTTAAGAATGTATTATCTCTGTATTTTAAAATGAAACAAAAGCTGATAAAATATATAAAAATTACTATTATTATTTTCCCTTCAAAAAACTGAAGGGAAAACATTTCCCCAAAGGTTAGGAGTAAAAGTCCTTTTAGAGAAAATTAATATCTCCGGTGAAGTAGAGAGAAAACTTGGATCATTTGTTTAAGGTGAATAATCAAGTCTATATAGACCTGTAGTTTAATTTCTTTTTTTTTTTCCCTGAGGAGAGGAGGAAACTTTAAAAAAAAAAAATCAAATACAACAAAATGAAATCAAGCAAGATAGTCCTGATGAGGTAATCTAATTTTCAGCAGGGAAATATATTTTTATTACATTTAACTTTCAAATTATTTACCTGGTGCAAAATCCCAAAGACACAGAGAGGTACATGGTAAAAAGGGCACCTGTGTTCCCTGACCTCATTAAAACAATGATGATGCTAATTTTATGTGAGTCCAGACTACATAAATGGAAGGAAAGCAGTGGGCATTATTCATGCTGCCTGAGCAGCCTTTTGTGATTCTGTTCAGCACCAAGTGTTAATTAAAATTGGAACAGTATGTTCTAGATCCTTAATTTTTGGAGGGTTTTTTTGATGATTGGATTTTTTTTAAAAATATTAGTTTATTTAGGAAGGTCTAATACATTGTTTTTCACACCAGATCTTTCCCATTTCCTTCGCCACTACCTCTTGTTTTTAAAATTTGTAGTTGAAATGTGACTGGGAGTCAAGACTCTCATGGCTTTGTGTTTTTAAGAAGTAAGAAGCTGGATTGAATGGAAAACGCCAAATGGGATTTTAATAAGAATAAGCATAGTTTGTAAATAGTATTTCTGATTCTGCATAGTTATTTATGCAGATGCACAAGCTTGTGCACTGGATCTTGGTATCAAAAGTGTTTCTTGGTGTGAATTATGTTCAAAAAAAATTTTAAATCCTTGCTTCTATTTCTAGAGGACTTGTCAATACTTGCAATGTTGTTGTGTACCATAGAGTCAGAACCGCCCCATAGCTGACCGTCCAGCAGGTTTTCAGAGGCAGTTAATCGCATGGGAGATTGGCCATCCTTCTCCCATGGAGCAGCCAATGGCTACAACCAAGTGCCCTTGGGATTGCAGCGCAGCTTCTTGCCACTAGGCCGCCAGAGCTCCCTAAATACTTGCAATACGTGATCTAAAACAGCAATGGGACGGGGAGCTCTGGTGGCCTAGTGGCAAGGAGCTGCAACTACAATCCCAGAGGTGCACGGCTTGAATCCACCAGATCCTCTGCCGGGGAAGGAAGGGCAATCTCCTTCTGTACCAGTCAGATCTGATTTGATGGTACACGCACACAAAAATAATAAAATAAATTTTTGGCTGGTCCGAGTGCAGTTACAGATTTCTTTGAAACAGCAATGGGACAATTAAAACAGACTTTCGGCGGGGTGAGGTGGGGGAGAAGAGGAACTAACTGGGGAGGGAGGGTAGAGAAAATAGTGCAACAATGAATGAATGGAAACTCAAAATCTCTGTAAATGTTCATTAAAATTAATAAAATTTAATTTAAAAAAAAAAAGGGAGTAGACAAAAGATGAGAACATTCAGTTAGATGCTCTGCCCTGAAACTGCCGGACAGAGAGCACTTGGCGGGGTCATCCTACTTTCTGTGATAATATATGTCTCCTGGGTTTTGCAGTGTACACAAGAGGACTAATTCAGCAAATAATGTTGGATACTAGAATGCATGGTGGGGGTGAGGTGTCGCACTTCCGCCACCTACCACTTGTGTGACATTTTCTAGATTGCTTAGCCTCACTAAGCATCAGCCTCGAAATGAAAACCAGAGAGAAAACATTTAAAAGGGTTATTCGGAAGCAGAAACATCACACATTCTGAACAACACATTGTGACACCACCTCGTCAAGTCCATTCCAATCATAGTGACCAGTACATGATAGTCAGTGAGTCTCTCTCTGTTTTTCTTCAGATTGTTGTTGTTAGGTGCCACTAAATCAAGTACAACACAGAGCAACGCCGTGAACAAAAGATCTGAACCCCGTTCTATCCTGAGCCATCCTCACACTTCTTGACACACAAGAGCCCATTATGACAGTCACTGTGTCAGTTCACCTGGTTGAGGGTCTTTCTCTCTTTTGCTGACCCTCCACCCTTCCCAGCATCATGTCCCTCTCCAAGGACTAGCCCCTCCTAGAAACATGCTCAAGTATGTGAGGCAAAGCCTCATCATCCTTGCCTCCAAAGCACTCTACAGCACTCTGGCTGTACCCGCTCCAAGACATATCTGTTTGTTCTTTTGGCTGTCCATGGGAAGTTCATTTTCTCCAGCGCCACAACTCAGAAGCATCAGTTCTTCTTCTGTCATCTTGATTCATTGTCCAGCACTCAGATGCATAGAAAGTGATCAGAAAGACCATGGCCTGAATCAGATGCATCTTAGTCCTCAAACTGACACCATTACTCCTCAATAATTTAGAGATGCCCCTAACTGCAGATTTTCCCAGTGCAATGTGTTTCCTTATTGCCTGATTGCTGGTACCAAGATATTAATTGTGGATCCAAGCAAGATGAAGCTGTTGATAGTTTCAATCTCTTCTGCACCCATCATGATGTTGCCTATCAGTCCAGTAGTAAGACTCTTTGTTTTCTTGACATTGAGATGCAGTCCATACTGAAAGCTGCATTCCTTGATCTTCTGCAACAAGTGCTTCAAGTCCTCCTCACTTTCAGCAGGCAAGTTTTTGTCATCTGTATAACACAGGTTATTGGTGAGTCTTCCTCCAATTGTGATGCTATACTCCTCTTCACAGCTTCTCAAATAATTTGTTCAGCATACAGATTAAATGGGTATGGAGAGAGAATACCCTGATGCACTCCATTCCTAATTTTAAGCCATATAATGTTCTCCTGCTCTGTTCACACGACAGTCACCTGGTCCAGGTATAGTTTCCACATCAGCACAATCAGGTGCTCTGGGATTCTTCTCATTGTTAGCCACAACTTGTCATGATCCACACAATTCAATGCCTTTATAGTCAGTAAAGCACAAATAGACATTCTTTTGGTATTCTTTACTTGCACCCAGGATCCATTGGACATCAGCAATGCTATCCATGGTGCCACAGCCTCTTCTAAATCCTGCTTGAAATGCTGGCAGTTCCCTATCTATGTCCTGTTCAAACCATTTTTGAATGATCCTCAACAGTGGTTTGCTTTCATGTGTTATTAATGATATTGTTTGATAGTTTCCACACTCAGTTAGGTTGCCTTTCTTAGAAATGGATCTCTTCTAATCCTTTGGCCAGGCAGCTGTCCTCCAAATTTCCTAGCATAGACTAATGAGCACATCCAAGGCTGCATCTGTTTATTGATACCAGTCAGTTGCTATCCCATCAATTCCTGGGGACTTTTTTTTTTGCCAGTGCCTTCAATGCAGCTTCCACTTCCTCCTTTATTACCCTTTGCTCCTGTTCATACACTGAAATAGACTTCTGTTATAATACCCTCACATATGTACTCCTTGCATACATACAGTCACACACATTTGCCAGTATCCACATAGAGAATCCTAACCACTCAGCTCTATTTACTAAATGTACTACTTACTGTTGTTGGAGGTCTTCAAGTTGATCTGACTCACGGTGACCTCAGTTAAGAGAGCAGAAATGCCTGTTATCTTTATGGAAGAAGCTCTTTTAGGTCTTTCTTCCCAAAGTGAATTTCAATTAGCAGCATTTTGGTGAAGAGTTGTTTGCTTAACTGTTTGCCACCAAGATTCCTCAAAATACTGCTGCTGCTGTTAGGTGGTGTTGAGTTGAGTATGACTCGAAAACAATCCTATGAACACCAGATCTGAACTCTTTCCTATCCTGTGCCGTCCTCACAATCTCTGGCACAAACTCAAGACCGTTGTTGCAGTCACTGAATCAAGCTGCATCGTTGAGAGTTGTCTTTTCCTTTGCCATCCGAGCATGATGTCCTTCACCCTGCAATAGCGTCTTCTAGCAACAAGCCCAAATTATGGCTCTTCCAAGTAATCTGTTAGTGCACGCAGCGAGTTCTGCTGCACAGAAGCAGCCATAGTTAAGAGTGGTGTCCCTGGAGCTTTGTCACCCGAGCCACTGGGCAAGTGATTTAATTTAAGGAACCTCTCCTTTCCTCAGCTTCATCATCTACACTATGACAATAATAATAGAACTCCCTTGTAGATTTTTGTGTGTGAGCTTTAAATGAATGAATATGTATGCTGAGAGCATTGTCCAATACTATGAAAAGTTCATTTTTTTAAGTATTTTTTTCACTGTTGGATATTTTCTTCCCCCATGCCTCACTTACCCCACAGTGCTGTGGGGTAAGCCCCTTGTTCTGGATTGTTGTCATACCTCATCTGTTCTAAGATGAACTGCCAACCCAAAGGCACATGGTTCAAATCCACCAATTGCTCCATGGGAGAAAGATGGGCAGTCTCCTCCAGTGAGAGATACTGTCTCTGAAAATCCCTGAAGGATCAGCTATGAATTGTTTCCACCTCAACAGCACATAGCAAGCGAACAACAATGAGCTAGGAGCATGGCAGGGTGGTCAGCGGCTCCACTGGTCACCAAAGGCAGGCTTTCATTGCATGTCCAGAAGTGAGGATTGAGCAAGGGTTTGCAGTGACTAGCAGAAAAGATGGAGAGATTTTTTTTTTTTTTTTGCTAACACTATGCTATTTTGTTTTGATCAAGAAATCTATTTATTTCTTAAACTTATTGACTCACTTGGGTTTAATTCTGGCAGATTTTTATATTTGATTCTTGCTTTTAATGAAATACTCTATGCAGCTTTAAAAAGGGTAGGGACATGACACAGATTGTATTTTTCTGAAGTTCTGAAGTCTAATTCCAGGCCAAAGGCAGTATATTCGCTGAGTGACATTTTAGTCTCGTTAGAATAGGAATACAAACATCACAGGTGAATTCTTTGGCAGCTCAGACCTGTTTCCATAGCTCAGACATTGTTTGGGGAAAACAGTTTGATTTTGAAGGGGATTTTCAAAATTCTCATGAAGACCTTCAGCCTCAATTTTGGATCTTCCTATGTGTTTTCTTTTTTATAACTCCTGTATGTGTGCCTCTTCCTCAAATTTGAAGCATAGAACTTGCTTCTACCATAGGTACGTGCATTTTATGCCATTCTCACTGCAGCCATTAGGTAAAACGCCATTGGGAATACCACATGCCCTGAGCTCCTTCTCCACCATGATGCTCTGTGTTTGCAACCTCTAAAATAGGCCAGTTCATGAACTACATTCTGAGTTACCCTTGGAAGCCACAAGCCTATTTGGGATATGTTTTACAATCCTTCCTTTCTTCCAAAAAAAGCTTCTGGTGCAAATCCAGAATGCTCACAGATTTTGTCTTTAAAGTACCATTCATTCTAAGAACAGAACATTTTCTGTTGACTAAACCAATTGTTGTGGAATCAGCCTCAATTCATAACAGCCCATGTGTGTCAATCGAACTGTGTGCTGTAGAGTTTTCAATGGCTGACTTTATTTTTTGCAGGTAGATCACTAGGTCTTTCCTGTAAGATGCTTCTAGGTGGACTCAAACTTACAACCTTTCAGTTTGTAGTCTTAACACATTAATATTTGTTTCACCCATAGACTGCCATTCTGTTGACCACAGAGTGGCAACACTAGTTGATGCTGAATCCAAAAATTATTGACTATGGGTCAATATGAGGTCTGATAACCAACCTACCCTTGGACTTTGTTTAAAGCAGTATCTGACTGTTGTTAGTGGTGGTGGTGGTGGTGGTTGTGTACTATTAAGTTGGAACCAACTCATAGCTAACCCTCCAGTGGGTTTTCAGAGGCAGTGTAAAATGCACAGGAGGAGATTGTCCATCTTTTTCTCATGGAGCAAGTAGTGGATCCGAACAACATGCCTTTGACTTAGCAGCTCATTTACTTACTACTAAAACACCAGAGCTTCCTGATAATCTGACTCGTCAGTGGAATTTGGAAAAAGAGACCCAGAATTGTTAGCAATGTTAAAGAGAATTTCAGAAACATATATTCCAGGGAAGCAAGCAGAGACCTGTGATGCAGAGCTTGTCAACTTTGTTGAAGAAATTTGCAAATATATGCATCTGTTAGCGATCAGTGTCTTGACTTAATAGGCAAGTTTAAAATTACTGATTATGCTGATGTGCTTCTGATTTCTTTTTGCAAAACAGATGAGTAGTTTTTATTCCAAAATTTGTTCCAAATCCAATTTTTTGGCAGTGCACTAGGTTTAGTCACAGTGTGAATAAAGTATGCTCCCCGTGTCTTGATTACTCTGCCTAAAATATCTCAACACAGTGTACATTTGGTCCTTCTTAGATTATTACAACTAATGTTCAGTATCAACAATGTCTTGTTTTAAACTAATGGGGTCGGGGGGAGGTAACTGGGACTCATTACCTGACTGACACCTCCCCAAAGTCAGGTCCATCCTGCCTGTTCCCGTCTTCTAAATGCAGAATTTTTGCCCTATCCCCTTCAACCCACTTCCTTTGTCCTTTCCTTTCAGTTTGGTGGTCCTCCAGTAATACTTAAAGGACTAGTGCAGTATCTCTTTCATCTTTGAATAAAGGACATCAGTGTTAAGCTGACTTTTGCCACATTCCATGTGTGTCCTGGATCTCCCTCCTTCTCTGTGCCAAGAACACATTTCTGAGTTCCTTATCTTTGTGCTTACCAGAATGGAAAAATTAAAACTGATGAACTGGAGTCTTGAGAGATATGTGGCCAATTTTTACCCACATTTTCCATAGAAGTGGCTTTTTCCCCACCAGTGACTCCTAATACGGAGACAGTTGTGGAGGATTTGAAGAGTCACTTGCTCCCTCTTGCACTTTAACTTGGTACCATGAAGTTGACTACAGCTCACAGTGACCCTGTGAACAACAGATCTGAACGTGGCCCTCATCTGCACCATCCTCACCACCCCTGTCATGCTAAAGCCCATTGTGGTAGCTCATCCTGTTGAAAGTCCTCCTCTCTTTTGCTGATCCTCGACCTTTCCCAGCATGCTGTGCCTCCATGGTCTGGTTCCTCCTGAAAATATGTCCAAAGTAAGTGAGCTGAATTGTCACCATCCTTCCTCTGAGGAGTTCTCTGGATGCACCGCCTCCATGACAGATTTGCTTGTTCTTTTGGCAGCCCGTAGTATGTTCAGTATTCTTTGCCAAAATCACAAATTCAGAGTCATCCTTGGGTATTGTCATCTGTAATAAACTTGAATCATAGAGTATAAATCATACCCTTATAAAGAGCCTTAAATAGGCCAGCATGAGAATCTAGCAGTAGTACAAGGTGTAACAGTGCTGGGAATCTGAGACAGAAACTTGAGCTCAGTTATTTGCCTCTGACCGCCAGAGGCTGGTAGTTCCATTTGCTCGCCTGGAAGATAAGCACTTGGGGATGTGTGCTCAGCCATTTGTTGACTCAAATTAAGCATTGCATGAAGCAGCGTTCAACCCTTAGGAAAAGTCAGTGGCCATGTTCTGGAGCCTTAAATACTGGAACAATAAACTTTCAAAAATGCTTTGATGCTCAAATTTAACAAAAAGTTGAAAGGGAATAAAGCCCTTCAAAACAAACCTAATACCCTGCCACTTATCATTGTTTTATTAATATGAAGGGTTTGATTTTTTTTTCCTTACAAGAAAATAAGGTAAAGGTCATTATTTTTGTAGCCTTCCATAGAAAGAGGAGGTTGGTAGCCTTCTAGAGTTCTGGGAATCAGATAGATTATGTAGTTTAGAAAACCTGTAGTGTGCTCAGCATGGAAAAAGAAAGAATGGTTTTAAAGCAGAAGTATATTGACGTCACCAATATATTTCTAATATCTTGACACAGGAACTTTGGCAACCAGGTTGGGTGTGTCGCAGATGGTGAGATTGGCCCAAGATAGGGCAAAGTACAGAGCCATTGTTGATAGGGTCACAATAAGTTGTCAACCAGACAGCATGTAGTAACAAACAAACAACACAGGCTATACCTCTAGTACAATAAATATTAGGAATTTGCATATGAAGAGCTTGTGACAAAGGAAGATAGTGGCCCTCTGCTCAATGGTACATGTGATCTATTAAGGTACACAATAAAAGGAAAAGGCAGGCAGTCTCCACCGATGCAATTTATAGCCTCAGAAACCCGCTAAAGGGTCAGCTGAGTTGATTCTGACTCGATAGGAGTAAGTAAGAAGAGAGTGAATGCATATGGAGAAGTGGAGTAGTGAGTGGAATGTGTACCTAACTATGCAGAGGAGTTTGGTGGTGGGCGGTCCCAGCTACATAATTTCAGGAGCCAGTGTAAAATAAACATATAAAGCTCTTTATTCATAAAATCAAGAAAAAGGTACCATTTTAAAAAGCTTTTTTCCATTTATCTCCTCTACTCAAGTAAGTGGTCATTTGTTTCATAGACTTTACTTACCAAACACATGCTCAATAATAAATTCTTTAAAAAACAAAAAAAAATGCAAACCATCACCTGCCAAGCATTAAACTCAGCATTGAGAGTCTTGAACTGGAGCCCCTTTTGAGTCTCTGCATGACTACACAGGATGTATACCTATGGAGCTCCCTCTGGGTATAATGTGATTACTATGAAATCTGATAGTCAACATAAACTTTTTTAAGGAGAGGCTGATATATAGAAATGTGAATAAGTGTGTATGACATAAAAGGGATGTTTCGATAAGTCTGTGTTTCCTATGGGAAGCTCTGTGACATAGTCATCAGTAGGGAATTACACAGCTAACCCATTGACTGTCCTCTCTGGTGGTTTAAAATCTCCATGAGAAAAAGATGGGCAGTCTCCTCCCATGCCATTTACTGCCTCAGGAACCCAGTGGAGGGCCAGCTATGAGTTGATTCTGACCCTATGGCAATGACAAATGAGATATTTTATAGATCTATATTCCCATATCTATCTATACAATAAATGGAGAAGCAGCATGTTTCCTGTATGGGATGAGAGAAAACAGGGCTTGAAAGACTTAGAATAGCTAATTTGATGAAATATACTTTTTATCATATATGTTGAACTTTACGAGGAGGATTGTGGCATCAGGATTGGAGGAAGACTCATCAACAACCTATGTTATGCAGATGCCACAACCTTGCTCGCAGAAACTGAGGACCTGAAACATTTGCTGCAGAAGGTCAAGGACACCATTCTTAAATATGGTTTGAATTTCAACATCAAGAAGACAAAGATTCTCACCACTGGACCAGTTGGCAGTACCATGTTAGATGGAGAAGAGATTGAGGTTGTTAACAATTTCAGCTTGTTTGGCTCCACAAACAACACTCTTGGCACAAACAAGAAATCAAAAAACTAATTTCTCTGGGTAGGGCTTCTGTCAGGAGCCTCTAAAAAGTGCTGAAGAGCAACAATGTCAGTCTGGAGTCTGAAGTACACCTGATTCAGACCACGGTCTTTGCAATTACTTGTTATGCATCAGAGAGCTGGACAATGACTAAAGATGACAGAAGAATGAAAGCCTTTGGGTTGTTATGCTGAAGAAGAGTATTGAACATACTCTTTAACAACATGATTTCCAAAAGAATAAACAGATTGATCCTGGCGAGGATGAAATCAGACTGCTCCTTGAAAACAAGGTTTTGTGTGTGTGTGTGTGTGTGTGTGTGTGTGTGTGTACCGTCAAATTGGATCTGACTGGTACAGGAGGAGATGTCCCTCCTTCTCCAGCAGAGATTCTGGTGGATTTGAACCACATACCTCTGGGATTGCAGTTTAGCTTCTTACCACTAGGCCACCAGAGCTCCCTGAAGGCAAAGATTTTGAAACTCCATTTCACATACTTTGAGAATGTGCTCAGAAGGGACCAGTCCCTGGAGAAGGCCATCATGACTGGAAGGCTGGATGGACAGCACAGGAGAGGAAGACTCCAGATAAGATGGATTGATATAGTGACTGGGATAATGGGGGTAGGTGTGTCAGATACAGTGAGATTGGGTCAGGATAGAGCAGACTTCTGAGCTATCATCAGAGGGCCATTATGAGTCACAGGTGACTTAATGGCATATTACAACCACAACATTTTAGAGTGCAACCTACGTGTTCTAAGAAACAAAAGTGGTGAAACTTCATCTTAGAAACTTTGGACATGTTTATCTGGACCCGTTACCAGAGAAAGACGTCATGCATGGTAAAAGAGAAAGACCCTAATGAGATGGCTCGACACAGTGGCTGCAATAAACAATGGATGAGAAGATGGAGCAGGACTAGGAATTTAGCATAGTTGTTTGTTGTTGTTGTTGTGTATTGTCGAGTTGGAGCTGGCTCTTCACTGACCCTCCAGTGGGTTTCAAAGGCAGTAAATCACATGGGAGGCTAGTGCTCCTCTTTCTCCCATGGAGCAGCTGGTGGATTCGAACCGCATGCCTTTGTGTTGCCAGTGTAACTCCTCACCACTACGCCACTTGTTGTGAACCAACTCATAGTTGACCCTCTCTGGTGGGTTTTCAGAGGCGCTTAATCACATGGGTGGAGATTGCCTGTCCTCCCGCAGAGCAGCTGGTAGATTTGAATCGCGTGCCTTTGGGTTTGCAGCACAGCTTCTTGCCATTAGGCCACCAGCCATGAGAGCTCCCTATGTAGTGTATATAGGATGACTGAAAGTTGGAACTGGCTTGATGAACCCAACAACAACAACAACAGCACTCCAGAGACAGACTGGGACATTTGTTAAACATTAGCTTCTGAATCTGTCATCCAATATATTTTAACATCCAGGGATTTATAGAAGCGTGAACATTTTTTCTTCATCCTTAAAATCCTTACTATGTTCTTTTTGCTTTTATTTTAAAGACACACTCAGTGTCTCCTGTAAGGGGTTTTAGGTCGTAGTGGCATCCAGGTGCTAACCCAGCTTCTGCCTGTAACGTAGCACATGCATGGAGGTTGTACACAACTGGGAGGCACTTGGTAGCTGGACTGACAAGTTATTTAACTTATCTGAGCCTCTTTTACTTTCATATTTAAACTAATACTGTGTCATCATTTTATATGTATATGTATATGTATATATATATGTATATATATATATATGTATGCATATATATATATGTATATTTAATATCTATCATTTAAATGCATATTTAGGAACTCTGGTGGGCTGCTCCTTGGGAAAAAGGTAAGCAGTCTACTCCTGTGCTATTAAAGCCTCTTAAGACTCACCAGAGGGTCAGCTGTGAGTTGGTTCTGACTCAACAGCAATGAGTTTGATGGTTTTTAGTATATGCATATTTATATACATGTATATTTCAGATTCAGAAAAGATTCTCCATTTTATTCTGCTTACTACTATGGTTGGGACCTCTTCTGGTAGGTTGTTGTTGCTGGTAAGTGCCATTGAGTCATAGACAACTCATAGCCACCCTATGAATAAAAGAACTGAACACCTGTATAACTTTCATCGTGTCTCCAAGTTCATAGGGTTTCCAGAGGCAGGCTGTTTCAGAAGTGGATGCAACTCCTGCTTCCCAGCTTGTTTTAATCGGGGAGCTCCACCAAACGCTGTTCACCATGGGTAACCATTAACGCGTTTGATGCATCAGTGTCACAGTGTTTAGCATCACAGCAACCACAGGTTACCCTGGACAGCAAATGGACAGACAAGTGCTGTACCACTTAGAAGAATGTTTGACCAAAAAACATTAAAACCAGGCCTGAGGGCCACAGATTAAAATCACCCACCTTTGGCTTGGTAGCAAAACTTTCTATCCACTAGGCCAACTGATCTCTCTCATTGTTGTTGTTGTTGGTACATGCCATCAAGTCATAGATGACTCATAGCGACCCTATGAATGAAGAGACCTGAACACTTACTAGTATAACTTTCATCCGTTTGCTGTATAAAGGTTACTCATGGTTGCTGTGATGCTGAACATTTCATTTATATAGAATACTCACACTAGTACCTTCTCACCTCCACCACCTCCACTATCCCCTCCCTTCCCTCCTATTACTACTACCCCCTCCACCACCACCTGCTCTGTCACTATCACATGTAACCAAATGACTGTAACTAAAGAAACCTTTTCAGAAGAATGTGAGTACTGTGTTAGTTTTCCTTGGGGAATAGATGGTGTAGTGAGTTGTAAAACGTTCATTTCTATTTCTTAGCCTATAGGCTTGCTCAAGGCTCTGTCACTCTTAAAGGAAAACAAATAAATAAGAGAGCTTCTTGAGTGATTGATTCCTCATTCCACAGTGTAGGTCTTCTATTCCCTTGATAGCCTGTTTGCTCTAAAAAAGATGCTTATTGAGCCCTCAGTCTGATAGACTGATTCTTTTCCACATCTTTTAATATGTATACTTTGCCCCTCGAAAGTTTTGGTCCTTTTAGTTTCTATTTTTGGTCTTTGTATTGAAAAGTCGATTGTTGTTATGTTTTGGAGGAACATTCTTCTAAGTGGTACAGCATTCTTCTGTCAATGTGTTGTACTGGCATAACCTGGGGCTGCTATGATGCTGAACCTTGTGCCATTGGGGTGTCAAATGCTATAACAGTTACCCATGGTGGTCAGTGTTTGATGTATCTCCCTATTTAAGACAGGTTTGGAAACAGGAGTGGCATCCACTTCCTAAACAACAGGCCTCTGGAAACTCTATGAACTTTGAGAAACGATGATAGTTATAGAAGGGCTTCAGGTCTTTTGTTCATAGGGTCACTGTGAGTTATGCTCAACTCGACGGCAATCAACAACAGTTTTGCCATTGCACAATTCTGATTCTCTTCTTATATTTCTTTATACTGTCTTTTATTACTCAGTGTTTTTTTATCCTACCTCTTAATCCTCTTATACGTTGTTGTTGTTATTGTTGTTCTTAGGTACCATCAAGTTGAGTATGACTCATAGCGATCTTGTGAACAACAGATCTGGACCCTGTTCTATCCTGTGCCGTCCTCACCATCTCCAATATGCATGAGCCCATTGCTGCAGTCACCATGTCAGTCCATCTCAATTGGGTCTTCCCTCTCTTCCACTGTCCCTGCAGCCTCAAAAACATGATTTCTTTTTCCAAGGACTAGCTACTTCTAGCCATCTCATATGCAAAGTATGAAAGATGAAGCTTTGTCATGTTTGCCTCCAAGGAGCTCTCCAGGTGCACCTTTTCCAAGATATACTTGTTTATTCTTTTGACAGTCCATGGGATATTCAATATTATTCGGCTCGGAGTTTTTATATCCTAAAGGATGAACATGCAAGTCTCCCTCTGATCCCTGTGCTTAAGTCTCCCTGTAATTCTGTGGTTTCGAAAAGATTCTTATTGTTGTTGATTACCTTCATGTCAAGCACGAATCATAGCGACCCTATGAACAAAAGGCCTGAAGCCCCTCTGCAACTATTGACATTTATCAAAGTTCATAAAATTTCTAGAAGCATGTGGTTTAAGAAGTAGATGCCATTTCTGCGTCCAGAAAAGTTCTTACTCAACTTTAAAACAGAATAGGTTTTATTTTCACATTATAAAAAGAAATTTTCACTTCACCAAAGAAGACATTCAGATGGCCAACAAACACATGAAGAAATGTTCAAAATCCCTAGCTCTAAGAGAGATGCAAATCAAAACAACTATGAAATATCATCTCACCCCAGTAAGAATAGCAAAATTTAACAAAACAGCAAATGCTGGCAAGGTTGTGGAGAAACTGGAACCCTTATTTACTGTTGGTGAGAGTGTAAAATGGTGCAACCACTGTGGAAAACAGTATGGAGCTTTCTCAAAAAGTTGCAAATAAAGATACCATTTGACCATTCCACCTCTGGGAATATACCCCAAAGAGACCATAACTGACACCCAAGCAGATATATGCACACCCATTTTTATCTCAGCTTTGTTCACAATAGCAAGGAGTTGGAAACAAACTAAGTGCCCATCAACAAACGAATGGCTAGAGAAGCTGTGGTATATTCACACAAACGACACTGCATTGAAAAACAAGGAAATCATGCAATATTATTCAAAATGGGTGACCCTGGAGGACATTATACTGAGTGAAATATCTCAACCACAAAAGGACGAATACTGCCTGGTGCAAAACGGGACTGACATCAGGGTTAGGGGGAGACTGAGAAAGATGGGTTCAATACTGCATTGAAACAGATGAGGGAGAAAACTGTTTAAAAGGGGTATGTGATTAGGTATTTTTATCATGACAGGAGTCCAGAATGAAGAGCTGCATAGGGGAGGGGGAGGGATTATAAAACAGTGAAAGAATTTTTCTTTTACTTTTCAAAGAGAAGAATGTACTTGGGAGAGAGAGGGGTGGGCAGGGAGAGAAGTGCAACAATGAATGAATGGAAATCCAACGTCTGTAAATTTTCATTGAGGTTAATAATTTAAAAATTTAAACAATTTTGCACATGATACAAAAAGAAATTAAAGACCTTTATCAACCTACCACTATTTTATTATATCCGGATTTCTAATATAACCAGCACCTTTTGTGGTTCCATCTATTTTCTCTAATTCACTGAGACCACTAGATGCTAACTGCAGAATATTCTTATAAATGTATTAAATCTTGATGAATCAACTGTATCATGCATAAATAAATAGCAGGTTTACTTACAATGTCATAAAATATGGTGGAAGTTGATAAAAATATAAGTAAATGATTTTAACATCTAATGACTTAGGGTCACTATGAGTCTCGCAAGAGACTTGATGGCATAGAACAACAACAGCAATTATTTTGATGATACCTACTGTCAGGAGACTCTCCAGAAGACTCTCTGAAGAACAATAATGTCAGTTTGAAGACAAAGGTGTGCCTAATTCAGGCCATGGTCCTCTGAATCACGTGCTATGCATCAGAGAGCTGGACAGTGAATAAGGGCAACAGATGTTGAATTCATACCTCTGAGTTGTGGTGCTGTAAAAGAGTACTACCGTCAAATGCTAATTGAACAAACATGTCTTGGAGAGGGTGCACCCAGAGTACTCCTACGAGGCAGGGATGGTCTTTGGTCATATAGTTAGGAGAGGCTATTCATCGGAGAGGGACATCATACTTGGAAAAATGGGGGGTCAGTGAAGGTGGTGAAGACCCCTAAGGACATGGATTGACATGGTTACTTCATCAATGAGGTTGAGTGTTTCAGAGATGATGAGGATGGTACAAGATAGGGAAGGGTTCACGCTGGCTGTTCATAGGGTCGCTGTGAGTCATACTTGAAGGCACTAACAACATTTTTGATACTTTTGAATTATGGAATAGTAAAGAATATAGAGCACACCATGCACTCTCAGAAAATGAACGGATCTGTTTTGAGGCCAAATGTTCTTTAGAAGCAAAGATAATGGGATTTCTTCTGTCATACTTTGAACATATTATCAGGACAGACCAGTTCCCTGGAGAAGGCTGTCATCTTTGGGCAAGTAGAAACTCCAAACTTAAACTCACTACAATAGACTCAGTTCACAGCGACCCTTTATCAAGTTTCTGAGACTATCAATCTTAACTAGGGGTGAACAGTCTGCTCACCTTTCTCCTGTGGAGCCTCTGGCAGATTTGAACCACCAGAGAATTGTACGTGTAGGGTAGCAGGGTGACCCGTTTGACTACGGCATCAGAGTTCCCTTGGTAGAGTCAGAGAGAAAGGAAGAGCTTCATCAAGATGAATTGGCCTGCAGGAACAGACCCAGCTAGAACAATTGTAAAGATGGTGCAGAATCAGGCAGTGTTTCGTTCTGTTGTACGTAGGGTCAGTATTAGTCAAAACTGACTGAACAGCTCCTACCACCACCACTTGAATAAAAAGCACTTGCTGAGATTTTCTTCCTCTTTACTTTTTATCCTTTTTCTCAGGGACGTTTCTTCCACTTGATGATTGCATTCTTGAAAGCGTACCAATTTGGATATTTGCTGACTCTCCTCTGACTCCAGATCCAAGTGCTCATCTGACTTCGCTTTACTTGAATTTCACAATAGCCCTTAATATCATCGTTATTCCAAATGAGCTTTACTATTTCTCTTCCCACCTCATGTTTGCTTTTTTGACAAGACCCTTCTCTTGGTGGTGTCCAGGGTCTCCTTAGATGCCATACCTGTTCCTCATACTTTTCTCTCCTTGCAAACAATGTGGAAGCATCAAGTCTTTTCATTTTATAATGGTTGCATCTGGTCTGCTGCCTGGTGCACAGTGGCAGGTCAGTATACACTTGACTGGTGGGCTGATTACCTTGATCAATTTATCGTAAGGGACTCAATTTCTAGTTAATTCTCAAATTTACTTTTTAGTCAACAACTTTTCAATCCTCCATCATTTATAAAATATTCCTCCTTCTATCCTACTGTATCAGTAATCTCCCCTTATATTTCTGCCAGAGTTGTCCTCTGAACACACCTTCTGCTTATGTCTAGATGAGCTGAGTATGGAGCCACAGTGCCTTGCACGCAGTAGCCTCAGAGGTAACATACGCAGGGGTGTGTTAAACTTAAATGGAGCCGTGCTAAGAAGGAAGGAAAGAGATGTGAGGAGGAGACAGATTGAGAGAAGGATTAGAAAGATAAAAGGAAAGGAACTGAAGGGCCAGGCCAGCCAGTCTGTCTGTGAACATTCCATTAGTCCTGGTGTTAGAGTGAATTAAACGTGTGCAGTTTGCTGGTGTCGATAGATACCTTTTCACCCTTCGGAAAAGAAAAATGTATTAGTCAAGAGATAAGGAAAGCAAGAGGGCTATAGGCTTCACTCACAGATATTTTATGAAGTCTTGTTCATAAAACAGAATTCTGGAGACTGAAAATGCCTTTGTGGAGCCCAGTTTCCATTGTACAAATGAGGAAACTGAGTCATAAGGAGGTTAAGTAGCTTTGCAGCCACTAGCTAATGATCAAACCAGTAGTAAAGCATAAGGCTCTTCATTCCTCTTCCAGGATGCCCATCAATAAATCACAATTTCTGTTTTCTAGGTGGCTCAAGCCTGCATTTAAAACTGAGA
Source organism: Elephantulus edwardii (assembly GCF_000299155.1). NCBI lineage: Eukaryota > Metazoa > Chordata > Mammalia > Macroscelidea > Macroscelididae > Elephantulus > Elephantulus edwardii. The sequence goes on from NW_006399829.1 coordinate 13,214,898, forward strand.
CATTAGAATGACGAAGTCTAAACATTTTCAGTCCCTTTTCAATTACAAGTTTTTGCAAGATTCACCTCAAGCTGTCTTCAGATGATTCTGCATGCAGGGAAATAGACTATAAAAATCAACTCAAACTCATTGCCACAAAGTTCATTTCAACTCATAGCAACACTTAGGCTAAAGTAGACCTTTCCTATAGGATATTACAAGGTTTTTCAAAAGCATATTGCCATGTTTTTCTCTCACAGAATCGTTACTCAGTGTACCACCAGGACTCCTGATGGAAATAGATTATTGTTGGTTTTTTTGTAGTTGTTGTTTGCTATTGGGTCAGAGCTGACCCATAGCAAACCCTCCAGCAGGTTTTCAGAAGCAGTTAATTGCATGAGAAGAGATTGCCCATCCTTCTCCTGTGTAGCATCTACTGGATTTGAACCACATGCCTTCAGGATTACAGTGCAGCTTCTTACCTATAGGCCACCAGAGCTCTCTATTCAGTTTTGTTTTAGAAGAAATTTCCATAGTCCATTTTTTTCTTTTGTTTTAAAAAAAAAAATTGTACTTCTCTCTGTGTTTCTATTATGGCCATCAAGCCAGAAAAAACTCATAGCTTCTCCATTTGTAAGGATGGGTGCCAAGGCTTTAAATTGCTTGGGGAAAAGATCACACAGGAGGGGATTGCCATCCTTCTCCTATGGAGCCACTGGGAGAGTTAGTCAGCCATAGAGGCTTTCTTGGTTTTAGATCTCTCACTGTACACATCTGTATGTATGCATCTCTCTCTCACTCTCAAGACGCACAATCACACACATATACATAGCATGTTGTTGTTCTTGTCAGGTGCTGTTGAGCTGACTCTGACTTTTGAGTTAGCAGGGCAATTCCCTATAGACCGTATGACCAGAGCTTCCTGAAAGAAATTGTCATTAGGAGCATAATTTGGAAAACAAAATGGGGTTGTTTTAGTTAAGTTGGGGTGATTTTGCTGCTCTCTTCTCTCTCATCTTCCCTCTTCTCTTCTCAAAATAAAGAATTTTTCCGAGAACACTTTTAAACCCAGTATATCAGAGTATATCCCAGGTTCTTTTCATTGCTCACATGCTACCATACTATGATTATATTATCTGTTGCCATGAGTAACTTTATGGAAATTTCTCAGTGATGGAGATTTAAAGAGAAAGGGAAAAGAAATGTTCTGGGAAGATGTACATGAGATAGTACATACACACACCTGTTTGATTCTAAAGTGATAGTTGTTGTGTGCTGTCAAATCTGAACCGACTCACGGATGACCCTTAGCAAGTTTACAGAGGTTGTAAATCAGAGGGGAAGAGATGGCCCATCTTTCTCCCATGGTGAAGCTGATTGATTTTTTACCCTTTGATTGGCAGTGCAGGTCCTTTCTACTCAGCCTCCAGAGTTCCCCTTATACACACTTATTGTTGTTATTATGAGTCAGCTGTGACTCAAGAGCAACCCTATACACAATAGCTCTGAACGCTGCCCTATCCATACAAAAAATAATCCTTAATGACTAGATTTCTTATCTTATTCACCTTTTCATAGCACCTAAAATAGAGACTGGCATAATACACCTTTACTTGGTGCAATTAAAAGTAATTTGTTAGTGGAAAACTTTTAGATTCATAAAACAAATGACAATCAGTTCATTAAAAGTTTTCTTGTACATCTAAATTAAACATTCTAGGGTTAGCCAGGTTTGATATGGCAAGAGGAACAAGGTAGGTAAATAAGAGTCTTTGAAGAGACTTTAAAAAATTTTTCATACAAGATACTGTTTGAAATGACTCAGGGACCTTACCTGTCCCTGAGCCATCTTCACAGCGTGTTTAAGCCCAAAGTTGGAATCACTGTGCCAATGCATCTGTTGAGAGTATTCTTCTTTTCCCTTTGCCCTTTATTTTTCCAAGCATTATGTCCTTTTCCCAGGACTAGCCCCTTCTAATAACATGCCCAAATTGTGTGAGACAAGGTCTCAGCATCATTGATTCCAAGAAACACTCTGTTTACAGTTCTAATATAGCAAACTTGTTTGTTCTTTTGGCAGTCCATGGTCTATTCAATACTCTTCACCAACACCACACTTCAAAGATACCCATTCTTCTCCAGTCTTCCTTATTTGTTGATCAACTTCACAACAATATGAAGCAATTGAAAATACTTTGGTTTGGGTCAGGCCTGTCTTCATTTTAAAATTGTAATCATGCTTGTTAGCACTCTAAGGAGGTCTTTGGCAGCAGATTATCCTAAGAGATCATCTTCACAATTATTTGACTACTCAACTGCTACTTCCATGGATCTTGACTCTGAATCCAAGTAAAATGGAACCACTGACAACTTCAGGCTTTTCTCCATTTATCATGAGGTTACCGGTTGGTCTAGTTGTGAGGATTTTTATTTTCTTGATGTTGAGGTCAGTCTATTCTGAAGGCTGTAATTTTTTCATCTTCTTCAATAAGTATTTCAAGTCATCCTCATTTTAAGCAAGCAAGTTTTTTGTGTTATCTACGTCACTTGGATTGTTGATGCATACACTTCAAATCCTGACACCACATTCTTATTCATATAGAATGGCTTCTTGAATTATTTGCTCAGCATACAGAATTGTTAGATATAATAAAAGGATATAACTCTAATGCATACCTTTCCTGATTTTAAACCATGCCTTATTGCCTTGTTCTGTTGTAATACCTACTTCTTGATCTCTCAAGAGGTAGTGTCTTCTGTTTTCTTACTGTGTGACAGATACCAGTTCAATCTTTTAGAAATTGGCTGTCTTTCATATAAGAAAGGCATTGTAAGGACTTTAGACTCATAGCGCACGCGTGTGTGTGTGTGTGTGTGTGTGTGTGTGTGTGTATGTAATGATAAGGAATCTATCAGAACTAAAGCATATTCATGTATTACTTTGTTCTTTTTCCCCATAGTAAACTCTAGCATGTAAAAATCAGATGAACACTTTATGCTACCAGTATTTATCCTTTTCCTCACATCCATTTAAATCCCCCTACTTTTCTTCTTTCCCTTCACCCTGGTCTTGAAATGAATTAATTGAATTAATGAAGAAAGCTTATGAGGCGATGAAGATGGACATTGTGGATTCCTCAGAATATAGTGACTTAATCAGATTGCTTTCGTAACATTTTGTTACTGCATCAAACATGTTAGTAGAAATGGAATAAGAACTGAGGAGTAACTTTACATACCAACCTCTCGGAGGAGGTAAGGCCTGGGTAGCACTGCATACAGTTGGAGCTCAAGTGGTGTAGTCTGTAGGAAGTCGTGTTGCCAGGCCGCACCTCCCTGGTGGTTCCAATCCACCAGCAGCTCCAGGGGAGAAAGAAGTATGTAGTCATATGTGACGTGGCCTTGTCCGTTAGGAAGAGTGCTGCTAGCCCATAGGCTGTAACCGGGATTAGAATCCACAAGATGCAGTCTGCCCCCATGTGACTTACAACCTCGGAAACTCAGTGGAGGATCAGCCGTGAGCTGATTCTGACTCAACAACAATGAATTTTAAGACTGAGTACTCATCCCAGCTCTTATCCACAAGGTCAAGCAAAACTCTCTCTTAAATTTTTGATAGGTCTCCAGCATCTTTCTTTCTCCCTCTTTTCAGCCTATCATAGATGTTAAGACAGCTAAACAGTCTAAAAATATACTTGTAGCTGACACAAGAAAAGCACTTGTTAGTTTCTCCTGTCTCCACTGGATACATAAACCCAAGGGCTGCTATAATGCTGAGTGTAGCCACACAGGCATTTACTCTGCTCTGGTGCTCGGAGGCTCCTCTCAATGCTGTGCCCCATTTCCCTTGCCATGCTCCCAGCTATTAGACAAGGCTGAGTGTGGGAGAATTGGCTTCTTTGCTTATTCCTTTAGATGCACTCTCAGAATGTACATCTAGAACACAAGTCTGTTCCAATTAACCTGAAAGATGGTAAAGTTCTACAGTTATGAAGGCATGTAACTTCCTTTTTTTAAATGACACTCCAGGTGACATCACAGTATTCCAGTTTGCAGGAGATTCCACTGGAGGCAGTAATGCTTCTGTTGGAGCACTTTTGTGGGTGTGTGGGAATCACTATGTCATTTAGTGGGCAGGGGTCAGAGAGTTAGTTTAGTACAAGGAAGAATTATTAGACAACTCTTGAGAAGCTCTGAATATTTTCGTTAAAAACTTGCAATTCCTTTGCCATCGACACTTCCCTGATAAGCTACTGAACTCTTCAGTATGAGTCATCTGTAGCTATTAACTTAGATATTTCCAGCAGCACTGCTTTATACAAACATTGAGCACTTGAGTGGGTGTGTCTGACAAAATACTGAAAGCTATGACTAGTGAGGAATCAAGGATTCAAAGCAAATATTTACTTCTGTGCCTTATACATGACCAATATAAATAGTAATTTGTTAAGACCATTTATTGCCTATCCCAGTATCTAGATACTAATACCATTTGAATCAAATAGCATTTTTAAAAAATCTTCCCAGTTTAAAGAATGGTTTCGTACCCATTGAGAACGAGGGGTTCCCCCCTCCCCGTTTAAATGGCTCTCATGCTGTTTAATGTTACCAGTATAATAGCTTCTAAGTAAATAATTCTAAAAATATTTCACAGCAAAGCAACTGGTACGTGGATGGTCTCAGTTTAACTTTGAGTTGGAATTTTTAAATGCATCCACACCGTTGGTGGTCTCTGCAAAGTCCCTTCAGACGGTCTGGGAATTGGGGGTCGAGGGGGGCAGAGTACAGACATTTTCATTTTCCTCATGCTAAATGTACATTATCAAGGTTCCAGTTTAAATGTGTCTGAGATAATTGGAGCCCTAGGAGGCACTTTGCTAAGCAACTAATTCAGCCCATCTTCCCCAGAGAGGATAATTGTTGTTCAAAAACAAAAAAAGTAAAATGCGTTGTTTTCTCATGTAATTATGTAACTGACATCTTTATATAATAATACATTTGGGTGGTCTGTCCCTGAAACACTTGGTTTGTTAGGAAACATTACAGTTTCCACAAGTAATCACCTACTCCTAAATATTATGAAAGAATTCAGTATTCTTACATTGCATCATTGCATTAGTCAGAAGTTAAACTTTCTAAATGAGCTTGGCACTGGAAAAGGCTTCTAGGTTTTTGGGCTATTTTACCCTCCTTAGATTATGTGAAGGAAAAGATTTCTGAGGTACAATACTATATGTCAGAAAGTTAAAAAGCAACGACGCTCAGATCATGTTGAAGAAAAGGACAAAGCCCCCAAAATCGCTAGGTTTGGAGGAAGATTTTTTTCCCTCCTTTTCCTCCCAGTGATCCGCTCTCCATGTGGTTCTTAAGGCACCTTTCAGTTATCCCCCCCCACTGGACTGGGGTGGGCTTCTTGTGGCAGGGAACCACAAATATCTTGACAATGGACACATTGCCATTCAAATGAAATTCCTTTTAATCCACATTGGTAATAAGGTTCTGTGCCTTGCTGATTAAAAAGTACCACACTTAACAAAAGTGAAGTGGGTTTTCCTTCCCCCTCCCCAAAATCAGTTCTTTGGGGCTGGTAACTGCCTTGGTCTTGAGGAAACGCCCATCACTAATCCCAAAATCAGCCAGGACCTGACTTAACTAATCATGATGGCTGATTATTCCACCCGAAGGCATTCTTTTAAATTGCTGCTACCTAGAATTGTGTGTGAGGCTTTTGCAAAGCGGCAGAAAGAGGAAGGGAAGGGCACCAACAGATAAGACTGGCAGACAGAGGAGAAACCTGGAACCAAAGGAAAATGTAGTGAGTGTTCAAAATGTTGAGACAGAGAGGATGGTTGCAAATCAGGAAATGGAAATTGTAAGAAGGGAGCAAAACTATGATTCAAAACTATGATTCTCATGATTCAGTGGAAGGTTTATCCGTGGCAGTAAGTGGCAATAAACCAGCGGTATGCTAAGGAAATGACTAGGGATGATAGAAGGGGAATTGATGCCTTTGAGCTGTGGTTTTGGAGAAGAGTATATACCATGGGCAGCTAAGAGAACAGTTTCGTCCTGGAGAGAGTGAAGCCAGGCTGCTCCTTGGAGGCAAAGATTCTGAAGCTTCATCTGACATACTTTGGACATGTTGCAAGGAACGACCACTTCTTCCAGAGGGACTTGGGAGGGTTGAAGGACAACACAGGAGAGAAGACCCTCAAAAAGATTAATTGATTCAGTGACTAGGACTAGGGGGGTAGGTGTGTCAAAGACAGTAAGATTGGCAAGGGATGGAGCAGTGTTTAGGGCTGTTGTACATTGGGTCACTATCACAGGCGACTTGACGGTACATAACAACAACAACATGCTACAGAAATAGTTGACAACTTTAATCTTCTCTCCTTCTATTTTATTATTGTCTATTGGCAATATCCTAAAGAGAGGAAGACCCTCAACCAAATTGATTGACACAGTGTCTGTAACAGTGAACATGTTGGAGAACATGAGGACAGTACAGAATCAGATCTGTTTTTCACAGAGTTGCTATGAGTCATTATTAAAAAAGGGTCTGAATTTTGGTCCCACGGCTAAAGATTATGAATGGGATTATTCTGTCATGTATAGTCTGCCTACTTTGGAAAAAATGATCTGTCAGAATGAATGGAAGGTTTTCTCTTTATCATGGGCCCTGAATTCCTTCTTTAAGTATCTTTTCACAAGGCAAATGGCACACAGTGTATACTTTCCTGTAATGTACCAGTGTCCTAGCAGTTACACCAGAATTACTGTCTTCCATAGTAGTGATGGAGGAGCTCTCCTGGAGTAACATTGTTAGCACTTCTTAAGCACTGCAGTAAGTACAAAGAGTTGGTAATACTTACCGGACACTTTCATTATCTAAGGAATTATTTTTTTTTCCCCCTAGCATAAACTAGATTAAATTGCTCTCCTCACTCAACTCATAGTCACTGAGTCAGCTGACCCTCCAACAGGTTTTTTTAGGCTGTAAGTTGCATGAGAGGAGATTGCCCATCTTTCTACCAGGGAGTAGCTGGTAGATTGAAATCACCAGGGAGGCACCACCTTTGGGTTAACAACTCAGCTGCCTGTGAACTAGACCACCTCCCCAGACAATGCAAATGTTATGTTTGTAAAGGTGAGATTTTAATAGTTGTGTTATCTTTTGATACTTTAAGCAGATACTGCTATAAAGTTAGTATCTTTAAACATGTGACCCACCTGTGATGGCGGTGGTCTTCACTGAGGGGAAGATGTGCATAGAAGCAACCACTGATATGTTTATATTAAAACGGTATTGAAACCATGTCCTCTGTGAGTTCTCTGTGGAATTCTGGGGTGTCTCAGAGAGCAGTTTGGGAACCAAAGCTTAGTGACAAGACAGATTATTTGCATTTTCCTGAACCCACTGAATTATGCCCTAAGATTTCAATACCTTTTTAATAGACACACAGGTTCACAGATCTGACATTGGTGGCTGCTCCTTTACACATCTGCTATAAGGAGTTTATCTGTCAACCCAAAGGTATAGGTTTCGAAACCGCCATCTGTTTCCAGGAGGAAAAATTAGCAGTTCCTTCCCATGTAAACCTGCCTCTGAAAACCTGCTGGAGCTGTGAGTTTGTTCCAACCTGGTAACACATTAAAAACATTAGATAGATAGATAGATAGATAGATAGATAGATAGATAGATAGATAGATAGATAGATAGATAGATTATATAAGTCCTAAACATTTGTTTGGAAGGAGGAGTGGCATCCATTTCCAACATGCCTTGGGAAACTTTGATAAATGTCGATAGTTGTAGAGGGACTTCAGGCCTTTTGTTCATAGGGTCGCTATGAGTTGTGCGTGACACGAAGGCAATCAACAACAACAAACATTTGTTAAGTTCCATTTTTTTGTTTAAAGAGATGGCAGTATTTTATATCACTTGCACACACACACACACACACACGCACGCACACACTCAGCCTACAACTACTTTTGGCAATTTATCATTTCAACATTAGATGGCGCTACATTCCTTTTGATGATGTCCTGTCTTTCTAAATTTGGGCTGAGAATGAGAACGTGCTAAAAGATGTGCTGGGTGGAGCCCCGGTGGCGCAGGAGGGTAAGTGCTGTGCTGCTAGCCACCTGATTGGCAGTTCAGCTGATCCACAGGACAAAGGTAGGCAGTCTCCTCCTGTTAAGGTTTACAGCCTCAGAAACCTGATGGACGGCTGCCATGAGTTGGAACCGCCTTAACGGCATTGGGTTTCGTTTGGGTGGTGCAGTAGTTATGTGGTTGACGGCTACCCAAAAGGTCATTGATTCAAACCCACCAACCACTCTGTAGGAGAAAGATGTAGCCGTCAGCTCTTGTAAACACTAAAAACCCCACTGCTACTGAGTTGATTCTGACTCATAGCTGCTCTACAGGACAGGCTTCTTGTTGTGTGTCATCCAGTCTGAACCAACAGTTAATGCCATAGGAAGAGATTGCCTGTCCTTCTCCCGCAGAGCAGCTTGTGGATTCGAATTGCATGCCTTTGGGATTTCAGCACAGCTTCTTACCAGTTAGGCCACCAGAGAGTCTAGAATGGTCTTACTGAGTTTCTAAAGCTGCAGTCTTTATGGAAGCAGGGTGCCACATCTTTCTCCAGAGAGCAGCTGGTAGGTTCAAACCATCAGCTTCTCAGCTAGTAGCCAAGTGTGAGATCTCTCTGGGACCATTCCAAATGAACTACAATGAAAGAAATCACTGCTGGTGCAAACAGTTACGGTCAAGCTCCACTCTCGACCAGAATGGTGGAGCCTGGAATCCACCCAGATGATGCTCAGGAGAAAAATCTGGTGATGCATTTCCAGACTATCAATCGGCCACTGAAAATCCTATGGAGCCCACAGTTCCTCTTCATCAGGGTCACTCCTTCTGCCTTGGTAATGTGAGGAAAAGCGAGCAGCACAATTATGCAGGATAGAAAGTGAAGCTGGCCATCCCCCGTCTGCTCACAGGACTTGAGAAAGTATCCAGATCTGTGGCGATTGAAGAACAAAAGAAAAATAATTTCTTTCCTTCCACGAATGGGTTTTATTTATTTCAAAGGGTCACTGAGTTGTTAAGACATAAATACGAAGATTGTCAGGACAGGACTAAATGGAACTGTCGGGTATTTCTTTTGGCATGGAGACACCCTGACAGAACTCTGAGAGACCAAAGGATCCATGGGTCGGGAGACTTTGAGAACCTCTCTGTCTGCTCACCTGTGGAAGAGGTGAGTATTCAGTCTGCAGGACTTGGAACAAATGTGACTGCCGGGAACTCTCTGCAGAGATGCATCAGCGCCTGGGCCTGCCCCGCCCATCACTACCTGACCAGCCATGAGCACCAAAGCCAGGATCTTTGAGCATCCTTCACTTTTTTGCTTTGTAAATCAGCTATCAAAGAACCAGCAGGGTCAGCAGGCTCCAAATCTCTTTTCTTCTGCTTACTTCTAGGATCGACATTCCCTACCAAGTAGAACACATGAGTTTCTAAAATTTGACTGTAAAAGGAATTCCAGTAAATTCAATTATACTATTGGCTTTCGTTTCAAAAACGAAGTTACTGTATGCCCATGGGGTGGGGGAGGGTCAGGGAGGCAGTCCCAGAATATATTAGAAGTGACACTTAAGAGGGGTAAAAGGAGAATATTTCAATATTAAGGATTCAAAGAGGGGGAAAAAAGACTTTGGAAAATAACATCTCAGAGTAAGCCACAAAAAGCTAGCATATGATTGCAAAATAACTGTGTTTTCATACACCCCCCCCCAACAAAAAAATTTGCAGGTGATGAATCGGAGGTGTCTTCTCAATTCAGATAGGGCTCTTGTGGTACAATGGTTAAAGCACCAGGCTGCTTACTGAAGGAGCCATGATTTGAACCCACCAACTACTCCGTAAGAGAAAAATGTGGCAGCCTGCTTCTGTAACCACCTGGGAAACTCCCCATACACATTTATTTCCTACATGGTCCTTATGTTCACTATCAGCCCCAGTTGACTCAGTGGCAAGGGGACTGTTTAATTTTTGGTTCTTTGCAAGTCACAAATCATTTTCCACCAGCAATTTGAAGCATGATTCCATTTTTAAAATTCTGTTTGGGGGTTTTTTCACCCCCAATAAAAATAAAACTTTGGTTTTAAACAAGGTGCATCTGCTTCCAAAAAACACTCCCATGGTTCTGTGCGGAGCAGGGCTGAGCTGCATCTGGAACTCAGACTCAGCTCAAATCAGGATTCTCTTTGAACACACGAAGCTTAGGAGCTAAACCTTCTTGGCTGCTTGCTTGTGTTTGATCCTGTTGGGAATGAGGCTAATTGTTTAAGAATTTACATCCTGGTTAAGGCTGTTAGTGCTTTGAATTGATTTGGTATTTTTTGGAAACTTACTTATACAGAGGAACTTGGCTTTCCAAGAGCTTAAAAAAATGTTCAGTTCTAGTTTTCACCTGGCTTTATCATCGGAACAGGGCAAAGAAATATGCTAACAGCCCTCTTTCCCCTCTAACATAGAGCTCACTCTAGGTTTGAGTATTGTCTAGCTAGGTGGTACACCTGTGTCTGTACATTCTTCAGAATCCTTTTCTTGTCTTCCAAGATGCTAATTACAGCCCTGTTCCTAATCTTGTTCTACAAAATGAAGCGCCCTTAAAAATGTTTACATTTGAAATACCTTTTGCCCAAGCCAATCCGAGTTCTTTGTCAGCATGAATTCTTCCACACCATTCTGAGGAAGGAGCCGCTTCCTCTTTTTCCTTCTCAAAGTACGGCTTTTGACTGTCTGGCGCTGCACACCTCCTTCTTCCCAAAGAGGCTCTTTATTGGTGTTGGTTTCTCAGGAGCAGAGCATCAAACCTTGCACAACTCTGTGAATCCCATAATACTTGTCATCAAGCTTTTCAAACAGCAGGGTATGTGCGGACACACAAATAGATGTGATGGAACCTGAACGCAGTGCCTTATTCTTCCCCTTAGCTACTGCCTCTGAAAACCCACTGCAGGGTCAGCTGTGGGTCGATTCCAGTTTGAAGACAGACAACAAGAACAGCAACTCAGAGTGGATGTTGATTTACATTCTAAGGATCCTAAGTCGGATCTCTTTTATTAAAACAAAGAATGTTTTTGAAATAGAAAGTACTGCCTTTTAGTTGGTTGTAATGAGAGTAAGTGTGTCAGAGACAGTGAGATTAGCTCAGGATTGAGCAGGGTTCAGAGCTCTTGTGCAGAGGGTCGCTATAAATTGTAGTCAATTCAATGGCAAATAACAACAGGAAAACTATAAATGACATCTGAAAACAGATATATTTTGTATATTCATAATCATAATCATACCATTAATTAAGAGTCCATTATATGCCAGATACTTGAGAAATAATGTCTTTTATCCGTCAGAAGCCCTGAAATGTCCATTTCATTTTACACAGAACAGGGAGAGTTAGGGGTGTTGAAGTACTTTGCCCACAGCCACACAGCTGGCGGGTAGTAGAACCAGAATTCCTGCCCAGCTCTGTCTGGCTGCATGGTCTTGGCTGTCTTTCAATTATTCACTCCCCTTTCCAGACCTTGTTAGAGATACAAAGGACCAGTTAGAGGTTATCCAGTCCATCAGCCTTACAAGTAACTTACCCATAATCACCTCATTTTCAGTTTTGGTTGATGCCTCTCATTTACATCAACAAATGCTCAATAAATGTCACATTTATCTCAGCTGATGGGACATTTCAGAAATTCCCTTCTTCACACAAAGGTTGAGACACTAACCATGATGGTTGTGAGGGTTTCTGGAGTTCTGGTGAACTTGGCCATCAAATACCACCTCAGGACTGACACCGAGGCTCAGCCTAATTCTCTTTATCCTTCATGGCTTATCTTCGGGTGACCTCTCTTAATCTTCCTGTTCATAAAACAGAGACACTCACTGCCATTGAGTTGAATGAGTCTAACTCAGATTGGGTTTCTGAGGCTTTAAGTCTTAACAGGAGGAAATTGCCTGCATTTTGCCTGCAGAGCTGCTGGTGGATTTGAGCCTCGTGGTTGACAACACAACTGGCTACAGCTCTGGCTACTAGAGCTCTTCTTTTTTTTTCTGATTAGAAGCCATCAAATTGACTCCAAGTCATGGTGACCCTATGACCATCAGATTCAAACCCTGCCTTAACCTGTGTCGTTCTCTCAGTCTCCACCCTGCTCAAGCCCATTGTTGCAATCACTGGTGTAAATCCATCATTTGGGGAATTTCTTTTACCAGCCCTCCACCTTTCCAAGTGTGATGTTCTTTTCCAAGGACAGCCTTCTCCTAACAACGTCTTAAAATAGTTCACCACTAATATCCAGAGCAATACAGCCAGACAATGTATTGTAAACCTGTCTTCTGGAGAGTTTCTGGCTCATTTTAGGCACATAAAAGATGACAATAAGTAAAATAAAAATCTTGACTCAATGCTTACTTTTAAATTGCCACCAAATAAGTATCAAAGAACCATCTCATTTCCGCCCCCCATCTCTTGCAATTTAACCCTTTTATGATTAGTAGTAACTAACTTTCAGTGAGTAAATATTATATATCAGGCCTTATGATAAAGAAACATATAACTCAATATGAAAATTGATCTAAAAATCTTAAGAAGTGACCATTGTGTCTCTCATTTATCACTGAAAAAACTTAGCTAGTTTTCAGAGGTTAAATATCTTCTAAAACGATATAAAGCTGTCTTCTAAATGGAGGGAAATGTCACTGTCTCTCTCATGAGTCACCTTCTTTCCTGAAGATTTACTAGCAAATCTCTCTAAAGATGCTGGGAAGGGTCTAGGCTGCTTGACTGAGTGCTCAGAAGATAGTGAAAGGCTTCTGCATATGAGAGTGAAAGTAAAAGTTTAGGAGCATTCGCTCTGAAGAGGAATGTTGTGTTTGTGTTACCTTCACAGAGTAGATGGAAGAAAGAATAGATGTAGACAAAGGATGGAGAAGAAGAGAGAAGCAGCTGAAAGCAGATGAACTTAATTAAGAGTTCGTCAGCTTGGCTGGATAGTTCTGAAAGCAATTAAAATGTCCATTTCGACATTTGCAAAATTTCACATAATCTCCAGTATCCTTCACTGTTAACCTACCTTCTAGGAGGAAAAAAAAGTGACCCTTGGAATTGATACCTTGCTTCCTGCTGCCCTAGGAAAACTGCTGACCTTTAGTTACATCTCCAGTGTTCATTCTCACTTTCCATCCTCAGCCACTCTGCCATTGAAGTCGTGGCTGTTCCAGGTCTTTTATTAATTTCTGTTGTGCCACTCTAATCTGCTCTTTTCATTCTAATCCAATTCTTTTTTTTTTCCTCAATGTGAGCATTCTCCTCACATTAAGAGACACTCTAGCTAACGATGGAGGTTTTTCTGCCTTTTTTTCCCTTCTTGCTCTGAAAGATTGTCCATCTTTATGGGAAAATGTAGTTTCTATGCTCCTGTTTCTCATCTACGTCATCAGCCCTAATTTCTCAACTATATAAACAATCTAATTTCAGCATGTATTGCCCTTCTCAATTTGAACTTCTGAGAGCACAGTGCTTATTATGGCTTGAATGTGCATCTATCGCGGTAACCTTAAAAAAATCAAGATTATTATCCAGGAAAAAGAGAAGGGCTGAGGTTCTACAATTCAAACACAGGGGTATTGGCAGGTGAAGCCTGTTGAATAACAAGGTAGCACAAATATATTTGACAAGGTTTCCCATCCTCCTTTCTCTTAGCATCACAGCACTTGATCATAAACCAAAAAGTCTACCTTTCTTATGGAGGCTTCTAATTGCTCCTAATGTTGTGGTGGTGGTGTTGATTGCCTTTGAATCCAGCACTACTCATAGTGACCCTATGAACAAGTGGCCTGAAGCCGTTCTATAACTGTCAACATTTACCAAAGTTCATAGAGTTTCTGGAAGTTATGGTGTTTAGGAAGTGGATGGCACTCCTGCTTCCAAAGTGTTACTAATAGCTAATCTAAATACAAAATGTATGCATGTATTCCAGTTGCTATTGTTTAATATACATCTGTATTTCAATATATTGTTACCGATAATCTATGTCAAGTTGGAACTGACTCATAGCTGACCCTCTAGCGTGTTTTCAGAGGCCATAAATTGCACAGGAGCAATCCACCATCGAGCAGCTGGTGGAGTCGAACTGCATGCCTTCTGTTTGCCAGCATGACTCCTTACCCATTAGGCCCCCAGAGCTCTCTATACAAAATTAAGTCTCAGTTGTGTATTTTATTATTCATTATAGGTTTTCCTATCTTAACCATATTGTCCCTATTAATGGGTGAGTTTAGACAGTGACCTAAGACTAACCAAAGCAAATCTGTAAATAATTATTGATGTGTTTCTTTAGATAAGGTACAATATATTTCTTTGGTGTGCTCCACTGTGTCAGACACTAAACTTGGCATTCCTTGGTACACTCCCTTTTGTTTTCAATGGCCCTACCGTTTTCATTTTGAGATTCTGTGTACACTTAGTTCAGTGGCTTCAGCACCTGAAAGAGAATGTGAGATGCTACATGGTAGATACTTAGTAACTTTGTATGTTCCAGTAACTGAAATTCTATGCCTGTTAAGCTCTCGTCATATTATCCCAAGCAGAAACAACTCCTCCTTCTTCAGAACTATTTTAGGACTTTGATTAGGTTCCTCATCTGACCCCTAGTTTCTTCTCAAAATATGCTCAGATTATCTGTATCAGAACCCCTTGGAGTCCTTGACAAGATGCATATTCTTAGACCCTATGTTAGACTTAATATAACAAAAGTCTGAGGTTCAACATTTTTAGCACTGGTTGTGGTATACATTAGAATCCTAGGGGCCCCTCAAGGTCTGCTATAAAAGCTGATAAAAATCAAAGTAACAGAAATTGAAAGGCAAAGAAATTATCTGTCCCAAATGATTATCAGTTACCTTTTGGGTTGGTTTGTGTGTTGTTGTTTTTTCTTCTGAATTTCATTTGCTCCCTAGCAATATCTTGTTTGTTTTTCCAAACTTTTCTCTAAAGCCATTTGAAAGTTAAATTTATAAGCATTTGTAAAAATTTCACAATGTAGTTAAGGCAAACAAAGCACAGTCACGATAAATAGTAGGCTCTTAAGAATTGAGGGGAAGGAAGGTAGGTTTTCAATTGTTTTTACTTGGAACTTCTGGCAAAATTTTAAATGGAGAGAGGGGAGAAGGCTGGCAGATTGGATGAGAACCTGTGTTCTGTTAGTTCTGTGGTTACATGGGATTAGCAGGGCTGGGATCCCAAAGATGAGTCGTAGTGGGGGTCATGTCCATGGCATATGGAAAAGTCCCACAAGTGGACACCAGGGTCTGGAGACTTCCACAAGTCTCTGAGGAAGAGAGATTAAAGCTGGGGTCCCTTGTGTTTGGGGATCATATGTTAAAGATTGATCTTTTTTAGTATGTAAGGTCGATTGTACAAATCTTTCTACTTTGTATGTGTTGGAAAACGCTTTTTTTTTTTTTTTAAAAAAAGTTGTTGAGCCCAGCCTAATTGGAGATGGGAGAAGTGGGGATGTGAGAGTTGGAATGTGGGGAAGCGGTCTGTTCTTGGAGGGGTGGGGGAGTTTCTGTATCATCCACTCTCTGTATAAGCAGATGGGCTAAAGAGTAGCTGCATGGTTGTTCCAGGCTTGCCAGCCCTGTGGAAAGGAAGTCTTCCACATAGATGAGACATTGGAAGTTCTGTATGTGACACAGAATCTGGTTAACAAAGTCCTGTTAGAAATGAAGCAAGATTTTTCTGTATGTGAGAGAAAATCGGCAGGACAAGTGTCCATAATTAAGGGTCAAAGGAAAAGCAGCCTAGTTATGGTTCCGTCCTTCCAATTCAGAATCTTGTGAAGATTACAAAAATCACTTTGACCGTGAAGAAGCAAGTATTTGGGGGAGATTAGAATGGCGGTCTAAATAAGAGTTTTCTGAATAAATTCAAGAAAGAGCGATCCAGTCTTAGCAAAACCAAAAATTTAAAAAAAGACTATAAATTCATACTCTAGGGAGGATTATCAGAACTGAAAGGTAGTCTTATGTACATTTGGATGGAAATTAAAGGGAAGTGAAATAAAGCCAATTAACCCATAGTAACTATGAGAAATAAATTGTTGTTCTGTGCTATCGAGCCAAGACTGGCTTACAGCTGACCCGTCCATGGTTTACAGGAGCTGCAAATTACATGGGAGGAGATTGCTTCTCCTTCTCCTGAGGAAGCAGCAGCGGTGAATTTGAATCAGTTGCCTTCAATTGCCCTAGGCTGCTTTAGCCAGCGCTCCCTGTGGAATAAATACAGACACTTCATACTTTAAAGGCAAGGGCACTTGTTGATGATGGCATCTGATGTGGAAATATGGGAAACAAAAGTTCTAAAATTTTAAGTCCCCACTATTTCAAGTCAGTCACCTTGGAAGCCCAAAGAGGTTTCTGTCACGGGTGTTACTCTTCAGCCCACTGAATTGATTGATGGCTCTGTAGAATATAGGGTCTGAAGAAGAGTTTACAGTTTGAAGAGGAAGGGAGTTTACAGTGTGAGGAAAAAGGGAGGGGAGGGGAGAGGAGAGGAAGTGTGAACAGAATACTGTAGATGAAGGGAAAATAAGACCCGGAGTTTATCTGCATCAAGTAAGGCCAACCCACGAAAAATTTGTTCCATTATGAGCAGCTCAATTCCAGATGTGCAACAGCTGGAGAGCATTCAGAGAAAAACATCAAGAAGAGAAGTAAACCAAACAGAACTGGAGAGCACAGGAAAGAATAACGTGTAGATGGGAGACCTTTTCTATCATTCTTGGCCAAGGTTATAAAGTAAAAGTTCTTTATAGAAAGTCATTTTATACAAAGTTCAATTTCCCCCTCATAGCCAGGGCAGCTGATGTCTAAATATATGAGAGAGCATGAAGGCTTGGGCAAAAAAATGTTTGTGTACATCAGAGACTCAATTGTCTGGATGGACTCAAAGCTTTATGGTATCACAGGGTACAATGAGGACAAGGACAATATAAATAAAACAGCAGGGAGACAAGTGTGTGGAGTGTGGGCTCTCAAATTAGAGAGCAGCCTGTGGGGGAAGCGCTCACTATTCTATCCTTGGAGGCAAATAAAAAGTATGCTGAACTGGTCCTCGAAGTTTTATTGTTGGAATCCTCCTGCGTCTGGCAAGGAGCTGCCTGAGATTACCTAATGGGTTTCTTCCGTCCATTTTCTGTGATTCATCCACCCTAGCCCTCGGCGGTACATGGTTGAGTCACTGCTGAATGCAGATATCTCATTAAAAGGGGAATTAAAGGCTATTAAAAATGATTTGCTTCTCGTCTCAGATTAAAGAAAGGAGACCAATTTACAATTACAGTTGCCCTGGTCCAAAATAAAATGCAAATTTTTAGAACAGAGCTGTTGACGGGAAGCAGGAGTGAACTCGGGCACACTCCTCTAGCACTCTCCTAAGAGAAAGGGAGTCAGGAAGCGGAATTTCTAAACTAGTGTGATTTAAGACACTTTCCTTCACCTGCATGGAGACTAGAGTCTCCATTGTGGCATTTTCAGAAATTCTTTGTAAATCACAGATACATAAATTTGGAGTATGGATCTAGACACCTGCTTCTCTGTATTAAGCAGCACAAGGATGGAATTCATGAACAACCCTTTTAAAGCATTTTTTAAGAGATACTACAAGATGTCTTGAGAACTCAAAGTAGTTGATAAGTTTTTACAGTAGCAGACACCAGAGAGATAACATAGCATGGAATTTGAGTTGCTTTAATTTATTTATTTATTGATTGATTGATTGATTGATTGCAACTGAACATTGGAGAAGGTTACAGAAAAATACATGAGGAGTAGGATAATTTAGGAATCATGTGTTTTTTGCCAGTTGCGCTGGAGTCGAGACCACCTTACAGCAACTCTACTGGGCATAGTAGAACTGACTTTTAGGGTTTCCAAGGCTGTGAACCTTTATGAAAGCAGACAGCCACATCTGTCTCCCACGGAGTATCTGGTGGGATCAAGCAGCCAAGCTCTTAACCATTGTGCTGCCTGGCTACTCTCCCTGCCTTTATCAGTCCTCGAAAATCAATAGTACCCAAAGATGGAGCTCTGGTGGCCTAGTGGCAAGAAGCTGTGCTGCCATGCCGAAGGTGTGCAGTTCAAATCCACCAAATGCTCCACTGGAGACAGAAAAGCAATCTCCTCCTGTGCCAGCCGGATCCAGTTCATTGGTATACACACAGTATACACATACACACACGTTAAAAAAAAAAAAATAGTACCCAAAGAGATAAAATTGTATGTTCTAAATAGTAGTTGATGGCAACTAGAATCAGGACATTAAACTATGATGCTGAAGCAAAGGCAGAACACTCATCACTTTAGCACCCCCACTTTCTGCAGAAAATTCTCCCAGTGTATGTGTAAGAGAAAATAATAGTCTGGTAAAGGAGCCAAGGAAAAAGATAGACCATCTCCCCTCATGGCATTTACAGCCTCTGAAAACCCACTGAAGGAGCAAGGCTTTGCACTCAGACAAGCAAGAATTTTCTCTAAGTCAATGACTACTCTAAGAAACTCCTCTTCTGAAAAATAGAGGTTAAAGGAGGTGTTTTACCATGATATGCATATATGTAATTGATGCCTTTCAACTGTGGTATTGTGAAGAATATCGCATATCGCATGGACTGTCAAAAGAACAAATAAATCTGTCTTGCAAGAAGTGCAGCCCAGAATACTCCACACAGCAAGGATAGTGAGACTTTGTCTCACACACTTTGGGCATGTTGTGAAGATGGGCCAGTACCTACAGAAGGACACCGTGCTGGGGAAAAGTAATGTCCCTGAAAGAGGAAAAGACCTTCAATGAAAGAGATATGATGACTGTATCACGAGCTAAAACCCGGCAGGGGTTTGGAGGATGGCACAGGATTAGGCAGGATTCTGTTATATTGTTCATAGCGTTGCTATGAGTCAGAGTCAGCTCAACAGCACCTGACAACAACAACAACATGCTATGTATATGTGTGTGATTGTGCGTCTTGAGAGTGAGAGAGAGATGCATACATACAGATGTGTACAGAGAGAGATATCTAAAACCAAGAAAGCCTGGTACACGCTTAGTAAAAGGAGCCATTGTGGGGTAGTGTATCACGTGCCAGGCTGCTAACCAAAAAGTCAGAGGTTCACATTACCTAATTTCCTCCCACACAGATTTACAGCCTCAGAAACCTGATGGAGGATCTCCATAGCAGGCATTGATTGACTCAAGGACAATGAGTTTGAGTTTGATTCGTGGTTATTTATAATAACATATGTGCCCTTTTCTTGTTGATGGAATAAGTTCACTCAGCTGTTGATGTTCTGAAAGACTAGGCTCCCAATGACAGCACTCGAGGAATAGCCCAAGCCCACAGTAAAGTAGGATAACTCCCTCCTTTATTAGAGAAAGTCTCGTCATGGGCTACACCTCGATGGTTGTAAAATCCACCAGGTGGAATCATGAGAGAAAAGTGGGGCGGTCTCCTCCACCATAACTAACTGCCTCTGAAAACCCACTGGAGAGTCAACTGTGGGTCAATTCTGACTCGATGGTACACAACAACCAATTATAATCAGACTTGTATAGTAAGTGTATTTTATAAAACAGTTTATCTGCCAAAAAAGTGACTTTTAGATATATTTAACACTTATTATTTCCTTTTTTGAAAAGTATAAAATATTGACTGTACTTGGGTGTCCTTCTACCTTCTTCCTCTAGTTTATGACTTTTGATAACATAAATGAGCTGATATCTTGAAGTATTTCTTTCTCTCTGTAGAAAAGGTTGTATTGAATAAATATTTATGCCCAAAAACTGGACGCTAGCATTCTTGTTACCTGTTATTACTTTTAATCACCATGACAAGTGGATTGGGTTGTATTTCTAGGTGGAAAACAAAGCATTGCTTGGTCCCGTGCCATTCTCATACCCTCCACCGTGCCGAAGCCCATCGTTGCAGTCTCTGTCCTAACACATCTTCCTGGGGACCATCCTCTCCTTCCCTGACGCTCTACTTTTCCAGTGTGAAGTCTTTTTCCAAGGATTTACTTCTCCTGACAGTATGTCTTAAGTATGTCAGACAAAGTGTCTCTATCCTGGTCTCTAAGGAGCATCCTGGCAGCACTGAGCCCAAGAAAAATTTGTTTCATTTTGGGATTTTTTTTGTTTGGGTTTTTTTTGGGGGGGTTAGGTTTGTTTTTTGTTGGAGGGGTTTTTTTGTGTTTTGGAGGAAGCCATTCAATACTCTTCACCAATACTACAAGTCAAGGCATTGATTCTTCTGTCTTCCTTGTTCCTTGATCAACTTTCATGCACCTGAAACAATTGAAAGTACCATAGCTTGAGTCAGGAGCACATTAAAAAAAAACAAAAAAAAAAAACCACCATCTTTGCGCTGTAGTAGGAGCCAATCCAACATAGGAGTGGTCAAGTCTGACTTCCGCCTGCTTCATAAAGGGAAATTATCTCCATCAGTAATGTTCATAGCACCATACAAATAGCTACGTAGTCAGACATGCCACCCAACATGCTCCTGTACCTCATTTTACCAATGATTTAGTCCAATGCTCATTGCAAATTGACTTACAGACTTTACTTAACAGTTGTCAGATTTATTAGGGAAATAGAGAGGGGAAGAGTTAAAGAGGAGAGGCAAAGAATATCACACAACACAAGTCCAGGTATAGTTTAGCAGTCTCAAGCCAGATTAACAAGGTACAATTCCTCAATTAGTGAAAGGCTAGGTTCAGTTCAACAGAACAAATGCAAGAAGCTTCTGGTTTCCTCAGTCACCCAGCAAACTTTATCTCTGAGCAAAGTCAACTTTTCCTTCAATCATCCAGCAAGCAAAATCTTGAACTGTGGCCTTTATCTTCCGGGTCCCTTTGATTACACCTTTCCACAGTCTCTTCACACTCTCTCCACCACCATCACGGCCTTCTTTCACATTGTGAAAAGAAAGCACTGTGTTATATTGGTCCCATAGCTGTTGATGATTACAAAACCATGTGTCCACAGTTAAGGTAGCTGGAGACCATGCCCCCCAGTGGCAGCTAACACAACGGCTAAAAAAGCCAGTTTTCAAGAGTTCTGGCACCCCAGGCACTTTAAAGAGGTCATTCACAGAAGTTTGCCTAATATGGTATATCTTTATTTCTTGACTGCTGCTTCCATGAGTATTGATTATAGATCCAAGTTAGCCGAAATCATTGACAGTGTCAGTCATTTCTCCATTTATTGTGATATCTTCTATCAGTTCACTTTTTGTTTTCTTGATCTTAAGGTATCAAGTGCTTCACGTCTTCTTCACTTCGAGCAGTCAAGGTTATCACCTACATAATGCAGGGTATATTAGGACCCAAGTTTCAGTGATGCTAAGGAGGTATTTCTAAAGGTCAGGCTTCAGAATGTCAGAGTGGACCTTCAGATTTGGTGTTATTGTTAGGCACCATTGCAATCCTGTGAACAAAAGAGCTATCCTGTGTCACCCTTACAGTCTCTTGATACTATTGAGCCGATTACTGCAGTCTCTGTGGCAGTCAATCTCACTGAGGTTCTTTCTCGCCTTCGCTGACCCTCCACCTTTCCAAGCTTGATGGCTGTCCCCTTCCAAGGGATAGCTTATCCTAGCAACATAGCCAAAGTGTAAGAGATGAAGCTGTGCAACGTTTGCCTCCACGGAGCATCCTGGTTGCCCTTTCCCCAAGACATTTCTGTTCTTTTAGCAATCCATAGCATATTCAGTTGATAGTAGTCTCTTATTCTCTATAAACCAAGAGCTGCCTGTGCTTGAATGTTGTGTTTTTTTAAAAAAAGATTTGTGGATTTTGTTTTTAGTTGCCATTGACTTGGCAGTGACTCATGACAAACTAATATATAACAGGGGTGGGGGAAGTATGATAAATAAAAATCCAATTGCAAACATTCCATAATTGGCAGTAATTTTTGAACATTATAGATTCCACCACCACCCCCAGACTGTAGATTCTCAGTAGCATATCACTTCTTAGGTTTTGATTATTCCCTGTTGTTGTTGTTGTTGTTGATG
This sequence comes from Elephantulus edwardii, assembly GCF_000299155.1. NCBI lineage: Eukaryota > Metazoa > Chordata > Mammalia > Macroscelidea > Macroscelididae > Elephantulus > Elephantulus edwardii. The sequence goes on from NW_006399829.1 coordinate 13,237,020, forward strand.
TTGTTGTTGTTAGGTGTCTTTAAATTGGTTCTGATTAATGGTGACACTTATTATTGTCCCCTTTTGATTGTCCTTTTTTAATATTGAAATATTTGGAAACACATAACCTTTTTATTGACATAAGAATATAGATTTTTATTGACATAAATATCAGCTGGCATAAAATACACTGTGACTCTGTAGTGAAAAGGGCTCAAACTTCCCAATTAACTGGTGCATTTTGTATCTTTCATCTAAAAAAACATGAAATACTTTATGAAGCTGCACATGGTGATAGAGAAGAGGAACCTGAGCCGAGAGGAGGGTGAGACGTGCCCAAGGTCACATCAGGCACCAGCGTCGGGCACCAGTGGAGGCCTTGGTTAAAGAAAACCTGCTTCTCCTGACTTGGAGTCTTTGTTCTCAGACCTTGTTTCTAGAGACTTGATAAGACTGTTTCGCTCTAATTTCGTCACCAAAGAGCTTAGGTTTGAAATACTTATAGTTTGTGCTGGTATCTTTCAAAATATGATAGCTTCTATCAGTGGAGTCAATCATTTAGGTCAGTTTGTTTTGGCAAAGTTGTATAGCTGAGGTTATATTGATCCGTATTCCATAAAAACTCAGTCCAAGTCCTCTTGACAACAGATTTGATGGGAAAATGTTCAGGTTAAGTAAGAAGTAACTTTACTTAAAATGAAATTGCTGCTGATAGCCTTTCCATTTCGCAAGTGAGGGGAGAAATGCCACTATGCAGAAGTTTCCTATGCTCGCTTTTAAAATAAGACACTAATTGTTAATAGAATCTTTTTCTTGCCTGTATCTGTAGTTTTCTATGATTCAGACTATAATTTTTTAAGGTAAGGCACCCCAAAACTCTTTTGTAAGTCACTTAGTAATTATTTTATCTTTATTACAACAATAAAAACAAATGCAATAGTCAAGAAACTAGCCACTACTCAGCATAGATATCTCACAGAAAATAACCCACAAAGTTAGTCCTAATTCAAATCTATGCTTAGAAGGTCTTCTTTATAGAGTCTATGGTCTGGTGATTCCTAGCCATCTCCCGTCCATTTAATGTCTACATAGATGGTTTCCTACTGGACACCAACATTTCTGAGCCCCCACCTTACCTCAGACCCATTATGCCAGAAATTGAGCTCATCTCCTCTTGAACATGTTTCTCTTCCTATTTCTCCCATTTCAGGAAATGAGATTTCTGTCTGCCAGCTAGTCACTTGGAACAGTCACCTGGTCTAGGCTTTGGATTTCCTGCTGGCCCTGCCCCAATCAGCTCGTTCCCTGCCTTTGACCACGTTCTATTTCTCTATTCTGAACATCAGAGCATAATCAGTCTTCTCTTTAGGATTGTTAAGCAGCTCTCCTGTCCTTTTCTACCTGGTCAGATTTATTCACATTGTCTGTACGTCTTTCTGTGACCCAGCCCCCACCTCACTCAGTTCTTCCATTCTGGCTCACCGTATGTGACAGACTTATGAGATGTTGTCATTTCCTAAACTGGTCATGTCATCACCATGCTCTTGGATCACTGATAAGTGTTATTCTCTCTACCTGTATGTCCTTCCTTTATATTCAGCCCAGACATTTCTTTGGTGTGGCATTGACCCAACTATTTTGTCACTAACTTACCTTCCCTGCCATCTTAGCCCAGATGGAGGGTGCTTGAATAATGTTCATTAGTGGATGAGTGAACAAAGAAATCAAGAAGTCTTTTCTTTTTCTCCCGCCTTCTCGTAAATAGACTGTTGATGGTAACCAGCGTAAATTTGGGATCTATGTATCAGAGTCACTGAGTCTAAGCTGTTGGGTAGACTTTCTTTTTTTTCTTTTTTTTTTTTTTTTGTGTGTGCGTGTACCGTCAAATCAGATCTGACTGGTACAGGAGGATATTGCGCCTCCTTCTCCGGCAGAGCATCTGGTGGATTCGAACCGCGTTCCTCTGGGATTGCAGTGCAGCTTCTTGCCACTAGGCCACCAGAGCTCCCCTGGGTAGCCTTTCTTGATAGAAATATATAGTCTTCTAAATTTACTTTCTACTACTTTTTTTTTCACTGTTGTTCTGCAGCCAGAAGACCTGTGCAGAGCCAGGGACTCTGGCCAAACAGCTGTACTGATGTTCCTAGACCTATCAGCAGCCTTAGCCAGGTCAGGTCAGCATGTTCTGAGCCCTCACCCACCTGCACGCCCTGTGGATGGTTGGATCTCAACTGGCTTTGGTCCTTCCCCAAAGGAGTCATAGGGACACTTCCTTTATTTCCTTCTATTTTCAGGCCTTTTGCCCTGTCACATCCTATGGGCTTGATGCCCCTTGCAGCCTTCTGTTGAGTATCATTTTAAAGGTGCAAATCATTGCTCTGCTGACGTGCCAGGTAAGGAGCATCACTACCAACCTAAAGGCAGGTGGTTTGAATCCACCAGTTGCTCCTTGGGAGAAAGATGGGCAGCCTCCTCTCATGTGATTTATAGCCTCTGAAAACTCTCTGGAAGTTCAGCTATAATTATGTTTCTACTCAATGGCACATAACAATAGCTGTAAAATCATTGTATGAGAGGGAGCAGAATTGTTTTATACTATTTCACAGTCCTCATCATGACTTATTCTTATTGACCCTAATCATGTCTATGTCTAATACTAACCAAGGATTTAGAATACCCTAATGAATTTGAAGGGAGCTCTGGTGACCTAGTGGTAAAAATCTGCACTGCAATCCCAAAGGCAAGCAGTTCAAATCCACCAGCTGCTCTGCAGAAGAAGGATGAGCAGTCTCCTCCTGTGTGATTATTGCTTCTGAAAATCCACTTGGAGCTATGGGTCAGTTCTGACTCAATGACACATATAACAACAACAGAAAAACATGAAGGAAGCTCTGGTGGCTTATTTGTAGGGAGCTGAAAGTTGTCATGTCTCTAGTAGTTCACATTCACCAGCTACAACGTAGGAGAAAGATAGGCAGTCTCCTCCTCTACAATTTACATCCTCTGAAAACCCTCTCGAGGGTTAGTTCTGAGTTGCCTCGAACCCAACAGCAATGAGTTTGAGTTTGGAAGGACATTAGAGGATTAAGTGGGTAGACTCTAATGGCTAAGTGCTGGACAACTAACTGAAAGATTGGCAGTTCAAACACACCAAGAGCAGCCTCAAAAATCAGGCCTCACAATCTGCTTCAGAAAGGCTACAAACTTTAAATCCTGTGAAGTTATTTACTCTGCACATCTGGGGTCTCCATGATGCAGAACTGACTTTATAACCACCAAGGACACAATCCTTGAGAACTTGTTAGTCATATAGAGTAGCAAAGGGAACCTTTGCAAATGTTCTGTAGCAGATGTCCCTTAAATGTACTGTTCACAGCTAGCGCAATGGTGATCTTCCCAGTGAAGGGCAGTCGTTGAAGTGAGTCCAGCCAGGTGGTGCTGGAGGAGATTCAGAGGGTGTACTTAGCTACTGTGCTAATTGGAAGTTGCTGGTGGATCGCTCTGAAAATCTATCTGCACGCCTCTCTACTTTTCTTGGAATTTCTGTTAAGAGTTTTATATGCAAACCAATATAAAACAAAAACAATTTTAAAAGAAAGGGATGTTATTAGAAAATAAAGAGTGGGAAGAAGAAAATACTCAAGTCATAGGAGTAAGGATAAAAAGCCATCACCCTCAACCCTGTCAACCACACCAGGGCTACGCCGATGCCTCGTTCATGACTTCCTTGCTTCTCACCTCTCTGAGGTACACATAACTGCTTAGTTTCTTGTACTCTTATTATCTCATAGACAAAAATAAAATGCAAAGAGTCTTAATGCCAGTAAAAAGATCTTTCTTCTCTTAGACCCAGAATGTATGCCCCAGTGTTCTTTAAGTACACTCAGGACTCAGGCCAACTTTAATTCTAGATTCATAGTTGCCCTAGATCCTATGTATAGCAAGACAGAAGCTAAGTCATTGCTTCCATTAATAAATTAAATATTTCATTTCTATAAGGCTTTAACTTTGTCATTGTTATTTATCCCTGTCACATTTAATCTAGGCATTGTATTCTCTGTTTTATTCCAACCATTACCACTGTTTCTTTTCAATAGTTTTTCATCACCCCAAACAAAAACCTGATACTCATTCCTTACTCCCCTCAGCGCCTGGTAGCCACTAATGTTCTTTCAGCCTGTAGTGCATACTCTACAGTCATTATTTTTTAACCACTAGAACTATCCCTGTCACATTTATTACCATAGCAAATATTTGGTTAAGTGATTGAATTTACAGATGAACAAACATTCAGATAATGTTAAACTTGTGGCTTTACTCTGCAGTGATCAGCCTTGGCAAAAGCATAGGCCCGAATTTGTAGCTGTGAAGTTGGAACCCACTCATAGCTGACCTTCCATTGTGTTTCTGAGGTGATAGATCCACAGGAAAAGATTTCCCATTTTTTCCCCCAAAAAAGCTGCTGATGGATCCATGTCACCAGAGGAGTGTGGCCTTTGAGTTGACATTGCAACTGCCTTGGGACCACTACACCACCATTTATGTAGTGACCTTGATAATGCTCCTATTTTCTATAATATCTATACTTTTCATCTCCGCTCACAGATAGTGGTGCCCTAGTGGGTAAAGAGTTGCACTGCTAACACAAAAGCATGAGGTTCAAATCCACCAGCTGCTCCACAGGAGAAAGATGGACAGTCTCCTTCCATGTGATTTACAGTCTCTGAAAACCTACTAGAGGGGCAGCTGTGAGTTGGTTTTAGCTCAATGGCAATGAGTTGTTTTCGTTGAGCTGTTAAGTTGGTCTTCTGGCCAAAAGCATTTGGCAAGGAGGAATTCTGTGTTTGCTTTACAAATATGTTGTCACAAATATATCAGCTAATAATTATACAAGAGGAAAACTTGCGTGGTACAAGTGGTTAACATGCTCAGCTGCTACCCAGAAGTTGAAGTTTGAGGCTACCCAGGGGCACCGGGAAAGAAAGGTCTTTGGTCCATGTCCAGAGATGAACCTTTAAAAAGTCCATGGATCATAGTTCCACTCTGAAACATACAGGGTCACCAGGAGTCAGAATCAATGTGCAGCTATGGAGAATGTTAGGGCGAACAGTGATGAGCTAAGACAGCAAGGCACAGTTGAAGAAGATTGCTACAAAGAATGTTAGAGAGGACAGTACTCAGTGTCATAGGGGTCAGGGACAGAGTTTGAAAGAAGATAATCGTCGGGAAAGACCTCACAAAGAAGGGAATATTTATGCAAAGCTGCAAAGTCTCAGGAAAGATGAGAAACATTTGCTACGCCATAAGATACAAGTGTGTGTGAGGTGTTAGAATAAGAACAAGGTCAGAATAAAGTGGATAGAGGAAGGTCAGAGTAGGTAAAGCGAGACCTTACCTGACTTACTCTGACTCTGAGTGATACGGTAAGCCTTTGAGGATTGTGGGTAGCAGAGTAGCATGAGTGACATGCACTACAGAGCTTTGCTGATCTCACCGCCTGCTCTGACTATAGGGGAACCAGGTGGAAGGGGAGATCAGTCAGGATGTCCTAGCTGTTACCCACACTGCAATAATAATGATGACATAGACCAGGGTGTAGCAATCAAGGCTTTTAAAGGTAGAAGGGTTGACAAGAGCTCCTGATGGCTTAGATATGGGGGGCGGCGGGGGGTAATCAGAAATCAAGTTTCTGATTTTGAGGGAGCTTTGGTGGCCTAGTGAGTAAAAAGTTGCATCGGGAACCCAGAGGCATGAAGTTTGAATCCACAAGAGAAAAAGGTGTCTCCTCTCATGAAACTTCCAGCCACTGAAAACCCACTGGAGGGTCAGCTATGATTCAGTTCTGGTTAGATGGCAGTGACTTACTGTTGTTTAGTTCTTAAGCAACTAGAGAGGGAGTTCTGGGCATTTAGTCTGTAGTACACATGTTGGTCAGTCTTTGGTAGTTCAACTTTACCAGCAGCTCGGAAAGGCAGAAGAGCTGGGTGGTTGTTGTTTTTTTTCTCCATTTTTATTTAAACAGCCTCAAACCCCAAATGAAGGTCACTATGAGTCAAAATCAACACATGCACAGGGCATTTTTATTTGCAGTAACTAAAAATTGTCCTAGTGGCATAATGTGTATAAGGCTATGAACTGAAAGGTCAGAAGTTCAAATCTACTAGCCAATCCTTGGGAAAAGTACATACAATCTCAACGTTTTACAGTCTCAGAAACACTGTGAGGATTTGCTCTGGACCATAATCGATTCTATGTCCATGCATAAGCAACTAGGAATGGAAATTAAATTATCATTTTTGGGATGGAGAGTGCTTTAATAAACACATCCGTAGGAAGATCTTTACCTGTTGAATATCCAGTACGTGCCAGTAGTGGCATCAGTGGAAATGCCAGGTAGGTAATTGAAACCAAGGGAGCAAATGAAGATGGAGACGAGAGGCCCAAGGACCGAGTCCTCAGACACCGCAACATGAATACGAGAGAGAACTCGGCAGAGAAGACTGAGAAGTGTGGTGAAAGGAGAACCAGGAGAGTGTGGAAGCTGCAAGAAAGCATATAGAGGTGGAGGAGTGGCTGTCTGCTGCTCACAGACTCCTGCGGCTGCGATGTGTGCCCTGATGGTGCTCTTAAAGAGGGGGGAGAAGAAAGGAGAGGGGAACAGAGGCATGCACACCACCAAATGACCCAAATGCTGTGATTCGAAATACATCTCAAAACTCACTGCTGTCGAGTCAGAAACAACTGACAGCTGACCCTCCATCAGAATGCTATGGCTGTAAATTAGTAGGAGGAAATTGCTCACCTTTCTACCAGAGAGCCACTGGTGGGTTCAAGCTGCCAGAGAAGCACCCCCTTTGCGTTAGAAGCCCAGCTCCCTACTGAGCAAGCCACCAGTGCTCCCAGACGTCTGTGTTGTATGTCAGGGCATGTATTTGATGTATTTGAGCGAAGCTGAGGTGCCCTACATAAATAACTACAAGTCAATCTTAGATGCAAATCCGAAATTACTTCGCTGAGTGCTCTGAAAACGTACCCATTTCATCATGAATGGAATAAACAAGCGGCTACTTAAGAGCTCAGACAGTTCTCTCAATATTGTGTATGTGCTGTGAGCAGCTAAAGGAAATTATTAAATTGGGCAGTGAATGTGTTAGCTTCAGGATCCAAACATCACCTGATCAGTCTGGTTCCTGAATCTGTTTGATCTCATTAGTTCTAGAAAATAATGGACTTTTTAAGAAGTGATGACTCATTCTTGACATCGTCCTAGTTGTGTGTCATCCTGTCGATTCTGACTCATGGCAACCTCATGGTGCAGGGTAGAATTTCCCCATAGGCTCCTAGGCTGGAGTCTGTCTGGCAGCGCACCACCAGGCCTCTCCTTTGAGGAGCAGTGAACGAAGAGAACGTGCCATTTGGTTAACAGCCAAAACCTTAACCAGCTCCACACCAGGGCTCTGTTTACATACAGGGTTTGGGTTTGGTTTTTTGGCTACCTTATATTTAAATTTTAGTGCTAAAAGAAAAGAGAGAAAAATAAACTTTTTGGAGTGTAGCTCCAACTCAGAATAAAGAAAAAAGCATGATTTAAATTTAGAAAAGGAAAGTTCTAGGAAATTGCTTGATGAAGATAAGAGCTATGCTTAGAAATTAGGTGTTTTGCATCATTTCATGAGTGCTAAGTGTAAGACTCTGACCATTTTTTCAATTGTGATAGTGTCTCAGTAGCTTAAGAAATACCATGAAACATGTTGTTAAAATTTGAAGAGTGTGTTACATTTTGAACTTTTTTTGTCAGAAGTATATCTTAAATCCTGCTTATTTTTCATTAAAGATTAAGAATCCCCTAAAGAAATGGTTTTTTTGGAGGAGTGGAGCTGTTTACTGGTTATCCTTGAATTGCATGGCCTGTTTCAAAGTGAGCAGTTACGTTGTGGCATTGGTAACGTAACCCTGGCTTCTTCCCTGAGTTTGAAGCTTAAGTAATAAAATTTCAAGATCTAAGTAAGAGACATTGACTTCATCATTGACTCACAAGTACAACGGGGAGAAATAATTTAAGATATCTTAATATTAATGATGCATATGTTACAAATCACCTAATAATTTTACCTTATAATACCTTTTTTTAAAATGTCCTTCCTAGAAACTAGATTGTTATTTAAGATCAGTTGACTTAAATCTCCATGTATTTCTTGATACTAAAATTTTAAGGGCATTTATATCCACTATAAATTTAAACATTCTGTTTATCTCTTGGCCCTTTATACTTAAATTCTTGCACTTGCCCTCGGCTGTGCTTGTAAATTAGAGTCCCTTAGCTGTCACTGTCATTTTCATCACCAGCCAGTAATATTTATTTAGTGCACCCATGTTCTTTCTACAGCTGTTTCTCCAAGTAACATCACAGTTGCACAAACAAGCTAAATGTGATAGAGTAAAAAGGCAATTAACATTTCTAGCAATTGTACTTCTGATCTTTTCAGGCTATTGCAAAGGTAAATATAACAAGGAAAATACTGGAAGCCTTGCATAGTCACTGAGATCAATCCCAACAGACATCAGTCAGTAGGAAATGTATGCACCTTTACATAGCTTTCTTTGCTGCAGACTTTTTTGGCATTGAAATCCAAATATAGTACTAGTGTAGGTGGGCAGGGCCAATTCTTATTTGTCATGTACCTGGTGAAACAGGTCTCTATGTTACACTCCACAGAAAATATGTTGACCCATGGTATAACTAAAGCCACATAATGGTAAGTTATCCAGCTGTAACTTCTGATTCTGAATACAAAGCTCTGGTGATCTAGAGGGTAAGGAGCTGTGCTGCCAACTCAAAGTAGGTGGTTCAAATTCACCAGCTGTTCATAGGAGAAAAATGAGTGCTCTCTTCCCTGGTGATTTACAGACTCCAAATATTCATTGAAGGGTCAGGTATGAGTCGAGCTTGACTTGACAGCACTGGCATATTTGGGTAGTTTTTTTTTGTTTTGTCTTAATATTTCTTTCCATATTAATTCTGATTCATTTAAATAATTTTTATTTTAGTTGTAATTTTGACCAAAAACTACAGAAAAGTCAGATTTCATTCATTCCTTGTCGCATGGTTTCCTTCCTCTCCCTTCTCCTCATTCATTTTTTCTTTTTTAAAATTCATTCATTGTTGCTCAATTTTTTTTCCTCTCCTCCCTTTCTCCTTCACCAGTCCACTTTGTCACATAGCTCTTATTCTGGACTGTTGTCATACATATAATGTCTAATTCTATATCCCTTTCAAGCAATTCTTTCCTTCATCTGTTCCAAAGCATTCCAAAGCAATGTTCATTATCTATCCACGCTTCTCTTATTCTCCTTCCATACCCCCATGTCAGCCCTACTTTATAACAGTAGTGTCAAATGTTGTTGTTCTTTTTAATAGTGAAGAAATAAATCATAGTTTTAGTATCTTATTAGGTGTTACTCTGGGGATAGCTGCTACTCAATTTTTTATTTTTTTTTTATTTTTTTTTACATACAAACACACACAGCACAGAAATCTCATCTGGTTCTAGCTAATGTTTTGCAAACCTCAGAGATCTGTATATAAATCTTCTGAAAGGTAAAATGACTTGTTCAAAGCAGAAAGATTGGAAAATACAGAACTGGGATTTAAGAACTCTATATCTCAAGTTCAGTCGAGTTCTAATCTACCTAACCTGTTATTTTTGGAGAGCTGAGTAACTGTTATATTGAGCATATGATCTACGGAAAGAGAACTGCATTTCTTCAGGAGAAAGTCCTTGTCATTGTGGCTGGTTGCAATCATTGGACAGTTATAAACCATGGGGAAAGTCCACTCTATCTAATTATTGACATTTGCAAGTCAAGAGGTAATTATTTTGTGTTTACATCTTTTTTTCTTTGAACTTTTAAAAATGTTTTATGATAGAAAAATTCAAACTTGGGGGGGGGGGAAATAGACTAGTGTCCAGAGCCTCATATCCCCAACATCCACATTTAAGACCTCACAGATAGTCTTGTTTCATCTCTGCTCTGAGCACTTTCTCTCCCTCACTGGAGTATTTGGCAGCCAGATCCCAAACATCATTGTATTTTTAGCCATAAATATTTCAATATGTATAATCAATGATTCCCAGTCCATCGCTGAGGTTGATTTGGGGACATGGATATTGCTGTTGTTGATAAGTAAACAATTAAAAACCTTTAAGAAACTGAGCAAAGCTAGTAAGGGCTTTTTAGAACTGAAAATTGCATCACATCAGCAAGAATTCAATTACCACATCTTCCCTTTCTGACCTCTCTGCAGCAGATACTAGCTGTAGGTGTGCCAAGGCATGCAAAAGGAGCCTTGTTATTGAGCATGTTGTTTAGAATGTGTGTGTGTGTGTGTGTGTGTGTGTGTGTGTGTGTGTGTGTGTATACATTAAATCTAACATATCATCCTATTCAAGGAATGAAATTCTACCTTTCACTCTTTGTTTAAAAAAAATAAGATACTCTGTGTTTGCGTGAGGATGCATTTTAAAGAAAACTGTCATGTGTGATTGTATTATAATAATTTACACACTGTCTTGTGGTCCTCTAACCTATATGTTAGGGCCACATTGGTTGATACTGAATATTTTTGTTACTGTTTCTTAAGTTCTTTTGTTGTCTAATTGGAAAACTGGTAAAATACTATCATTTTCCAGATAAAGTTCTTGGCAAGTCTTTTCTCTTTCAAGCCCCTTAGGACAGTCCACAGCTCCATGAAAACATGAGTCAAATACATTACAAATTTCCCAAGGAGCATCAACATCTTTTCCAGCTGTTTGGATAGTCTGTCTAACATCTGACCAGAGCCGTCATCTCCCAGTATTGTTCTGAGCCTTTTACTCTTTGACTTTGATTTGTTCAATGTTAAAATTTTTAAACTAAGCCAGGAGTTTGAGTCTTTATTTATTTTTTTCCTTAAAGACTTTTAACTCTGATCATTTACAAAAACAGTAATATTTTTTAGAAAAGTAAACTACACAACCACCACCACACAAAAAAACCCCACCAGTAGCCACAAAAGATATTATCTCCTTATTTATTTCTCTTTGACAATGCAAAACAATTCCTTCCTAATGTTATCAAGCCTCTCTCACCCTCTCTCTCCTCTTTAGCTAATTTTCTATTATTTATAGAGGGATATATCTCCCAATTATAACATCAAAAAGAACTACACTTGTTTTGATTGATTTTGTTTCAGATTTTTCTCTTTGCAATGTTTTTTGGCACTGGCCAGTGTGTTTTAATTTATTCTGAAGGAATGTATTTGTGATCATTCCAATTAATCACATGTCTGTTTTGTCTGGCATCTGTGTGAAACTAGTTATAATAACTTTAAAGTTTGGCAAGCTATACAGTAAACTGCCCAAGGTGGGATGGAAAACTTTCAAGGTCCAATTAACAAAAGTCAGCTTGTCCTCCACCCTATCTACACACAATCATCTGTTGCTTCGAGTTGTCTCCATAACCGTTAATGACATTTGATGAGTAGTTCAGGGCGAGAAGGGGAAACAGAGCAACTGTGTCAATAAGAATTGATTCCAGAGTTGAAGACCGCATATCAGCGAATAAATGTGGAAGCACACCTACACACACACACACACACACACACTCTATAGATTTGTAGTGGGAGGAATGAAACAAGTAAATGACAAAAAAAACACCAAAAACCCCTGAACCTTTATCCCAGCTTTTATTCAAGAGAGAGTGTTTTAGTTTAATATGTGTCCCAGAATTTGAGTTGTGTAGATTTTCTGTGACCACCTCAAATTGAAAAAAATAACCTTTACCATTTTTAAAAAGATTATTAAAATAATCCCATTGTTTTAATGATCAGAACTCACTGAATGGTGATTTATAACAGTTATTTTATTTCTGTTTATTGTCTTATTTTATATTGAAAATGGGCATTTATTGATTTTTTTTTTTTTGCAGCAACATTTTTGGGGAATTTCCCCTCAAGTTTCACCTGTCTGCTGTGAGATAGTAAACATGTGCTGCACTGGGGACTTTGCCCAAGCTTCTCTGTCATTTCCATGTGCCCACCTTCAAGGTGTGCCAGGAAATATTAAGACAGCAATCAAGATTTTAATTTCATTTTGATCAGATAATAAGCATAAAATTTGGCTCACCTGGTAATATTTTAAATGGCTAAGCACATGTTACAGTCACAATTTTTTTAATCACCATGAATCATTTTAAAAAATAAGATCTTTTAACCTTTTACATTTGTTTTGGTGAAGGAAGGAAAAGTATTTATGATTTCTTATTCCAGAATATTCTGAGCACCTGAGGAAAATTTCTTGTCAAGTCATAAAACTCAGAGTTTCTAGCTCACTGCATGTTTCATAGTGAAATGTATTAAGATTGCTTCATTCAATGCAGAAATTGGGTTTTAAAAAGGAAAAAAAAATCATGCATAAAAGAGATTACTAGGAATAGAAATAGGCCTGCTTTTATCTGTTTGATAATTCTACCTGATTCACCAGAACATGCATGTAATTTAATTAATCTTTTCTTTGTTCATGCTTTTTTTTTTTTTTTTGCTCCTGGCAAGATGTACTGAAATCACTGTTGTCACATGTTTTTAATTTTTGAAAATTCATCTTTCTAAGATAGACACAGAAAGAAAAACTAACTGCACAGAACACCACATTAACAGGGAAGTAGTTGAAGTTCTGCCATGAATAGTTACCAAAAAAAAAAAAAAGTCTGATACTATTTGGCCTCATCGCCTAGCTGGGGAATTCAAAATGTTGAATACATAATAGTGCTTTTCCAAGTAGTATTTCAGCCTTTAAAAAAAAATGCTGTGGTGGACAAAGCATGCCTGTTATGTAAACATACAGTTACTAACGATACCAGGACATACGTGAGTATTTTAAAATATGTAAAATGTGCTCGGATAACAGTAAAAACTTCCCAAAGCATGTTCCAGTGTTCTGTATCACAAGCACGCTCCTCTGAAATGTGCAGAGACTTTTGGATCCCTGAGATGCTATTTGTTGAACAGGACACAGCAGCGTACATGAAATACTAGTTTCTGGCTGCTTCCTTGCTAAAGTTGAAATAATCTTAAATTTGTCAAGGTAAATAAGTGTGTATTTGATTTGGCCCTAAAATGATACTGTTCTATTCTAAGATGTCTTAATGAACTCAGTCTCCAGGAGGAAGCTGTTTTTGGGTTTTTCCCCCGCTCCCCTCCTTGCCTAGGATCACATGTAGCCTCAGCGTTTACATCCCTCTGATTTCATTTGTCAGGCCTTAGACAGAGAGGTTTCTGTATATTTCAAGTCATGTTATGAAAGAGAAAAAAAAAAAGGAGCGGAACATCAGCTATGCGGGATTTTCTTGCTATTTTGTTAAGCATGACAATAATACTAAGTAATGAATGATACTAAGTAATTACTTGAGAGCGGTATTAATTTTCTGCAGGTGATGAGGTTTAGTTTGGGTTGTGTAGAGTATACCAATTCACATCACACTACATGTACTTCAGTGCACCATGTGTAACTCTTTCCTACGCTAAAAAGACAGAAACAAACCCATGCTGTCAACCTGCAGTTCCCAACTAGCCACTCATATCTTTCATTTTCTTCAGGCCTCGCCAAGCTTCTTGAAATCATAGTCTACATTGACTATCTGTCATTATTCATCTTCTCTTTATCCCTCCTCCCTGGAATATTGCTTCACATCTTGCCTCCTATCCAACCATTCCATGCTAACTGCTTTTTACAGCATCTCTTTGTGACCATAGTCAGTAGACACTTTTATTTTCCTTTTTTTTTAACCCTTTTTCAATCTCTGCATTCCAGTTTTCTGCCTTTCATGGCTTTTGTGTCATCATATTCTGCTGGCTTTGACTACTTGTTTTAGATCTCCTCCATGAATTGTTGTTCTTTGACATTTATTATAAGTTGGTGCTCGTAGGAACTTGTTACCTCTGGACAAGTCTCCCTCCACAGCCACCACTAACAGGCAGCTGAGTACCTGTTTCCCAGACCTGCCTATGAAAGAGCAGAGTTGAGTATCTACTGGCATGCTGAATATCTTATAGGGCTTTCAAACTTAAAGGGAGTCCATTTTTACCTTTTTGTTGTTTGCCCTGTATCTTTTATTTTGCCAGGTCAGAACTAATGACACCATAATACCAGCCTGAGTTCTGAGTTTTACTTTACAGAAGCTGTTTCACTCCATATCCAGTTACTAAGTCCTTTTAAGTCTGTTGGGGCTTCAATATCGTCATACTTACCACATTTCCCTCCATCTTCATTGCTGAAATCTCTCCTCTGTTTTGCCTTCTCCCATTTGGTTTGGCCTTATCATTTGATATTCTTTTATGTCTTTATTATTATCATAGTAGAATATGTGGGGAGAGATGGGATAAAACTTGTGTGAGAAAACTATGCTTTACTAAAAAGCCAAGCCAGCTTTTCAATTAAGCTGTCAATATTATTGAGAAAGTTAAAAAACATGTACATAAGCAAAAATTTTTAAATAATGTAAGGGACTGCTAAAGGAATGAACAGGTTTGTCCTGGCTGCTCCTTGGAGGCAAGGACTCTGAAGCTTCGTCTGACATACTTTGCACATGTTGTAAGAAGGGACCAGTTCTTGGAGAGGGACATCATGCTTGGGAGGGTGGAGGGACAGTGCAGGAGGGGAAAACCCTCTGTGAGGTAGATTGATTCAGTGGCTAGGGAAATGGGATTAGGTGTGTTGGAGACAATAAGATTGGCACAGGATAGAGCAGGGTTTAGGGCTATTGTACATAAGGTCACTATGAGTCTCAGGTGACTTGATGGCCCATAACAAAAGCAACAATACTGAAGTTTGGCTGCTAGTTAATAATTTGTCTATGACATTATAGATTTCTCTGTTCAAATATATGTGATTGATCATATTTCTGAAGATGACTTATAATGCAAAGAAAATCAGCATTCATCCAGTAGACCATGTACATATTTATTTGTAGTAACAAATCTGCGCTATCATACTTTGTTGCAGTATTACATAGTTGCAGGTGTATGTATAGAATCTCTCTAATTTTCCATTTTTGTAAACAAAGCTTCAGAGAACAGCCTTTTTTGCCTATCCTTCTGTACTTGTCTGTTGGGTTGGACAAATCACTACAATTGAAATTTCTCAGTTTGAGAGCATACATTGTTTCAGTGTTTTATATATAAACTTCCAAAAGGCTGTCCACACACCCTCCTTGCAGAATATGGCCTATTTTAGGTTAAGTCAGATCTTGAGCAGTCTGTGTGCCTTCACCTCACCAGTGGGATCAGCTCGAGATATAAATGCTTCCCCAAAAGTACTTTCAGGGAGCTCTGGTGGCCTAGTGGTACGGAGCTGCACCAGCAACCCAAAGGCACACGATTCTAAATCCACCAGCTGCTCCACGGGAGAAAAATGGGCAGTCTCCTCCTATATGATTTACTGCTTCTGAAAACCTGCTGGAGGATCAGCTATGGCTCGGTTCCTACTCAAAATTACATAACAAGAACAAAGTACCTTCAGGAGCTCTGGTGGCATAGTCTATAGCATTTTTTTTTACTGCTAATCAAAAGGCTGAATGTCTCCAGGGTTTTGCATCTACCAGTTGCTTCATAAGACAAAGATGAGTAGCCTCCACGTCTTAAGATGTACAATGACGGAAACCAAATGAAGGTCACTATGAGTCAGACTTTTGACACCAGCAGTTAGGAAATCAAAAGATGAATTTCACTGGGGGAAATCTGCTGTCAGAGACCTCTCCAGAGTACTGAGAAGCAACGATGTCAGTCTAAGGACTAAGGTGCACCTGATCAAGACCATAGTCTTTGTAAATTACTTACTGTGCATCAGTGTGCTAGACAATGACTAAGGATGACACAAGTCATCCTTAGTGCCTTAGAATTGTGATTCTGGAGAAGAGTATTGAACAGTCTATGGGCTGCAAAGAGAACAAACAGGTCTGTCTTAGAGAGGGTGAAACCAGGCTGCTTCTTGGAGGCAAGGAATTTGAAGCTCCGTCTCACATACTTTGGGCACCTGGCCAGGAGGGACCAGTCCTTGACATAGGACATTGTGCTTAGAAGTGTGGAGGGACAGCATAAAAGAAGACTCTGGATGAGATAGATTGACTCAGTGATTGGGATAATAGCTGTAGGTATATCAGAGACAATGAAATTGGCTCAAGATAGAGCAGGGTTCAGAGTAGTTGTACATAGCGTCGCTATGAATCAGAGTCAACTTGACAGCACATAAGAACAACGTGAGTTGGAATCAACTCAACAGTGAATTGAGTCGAAATGGGTAGCATACATAATTATATGAAAATCACTGTTAAACATATTTTATTATGGGTTTCTCTCCCTTTTTAAAATTAATGTTCAGTCAGTCGTATATACTTTCTTTTATAATATTAATTAAATCAATATTTTTTATCACCCCATCTCATCAAATTCTCATCGCACCTTTCCTGTCCCTTCACCTCACCCATCTTAATCTCTGCTGCGCTAGTATTTTTCAGAATTCAATTTTCTTTAGAAAATCCGCTTATTTCATATATTCAGTTTGCTTTAGAATTTACATCTAGAAGATGCTTATCTCAGATCTTCTATCCCAGATAGGTGTGTGTCAACCTGTAAGAAAAAGAAGCAGAAAGGATATGTGTTATACATAAACCAGTATCTCCATCTTTAAGTGGCAGAAAGCCATGCCCTCTATCCTCTCCTTTGACTTTCAAATTTTTTTCTTCAGCTCAGACCATTTTGCTTGTATTCTCGATTCATATCATCTTCTGTCCATTCAACATCTGTAGTACTTCATTTACTTAACAAATATTTACTAGCTATTAGGTGTCCCGTACTGTTCTAGGCAGAGAGGACATAGCAATGATCAGAAGTCAAGTTTCTGTCTCCTTAAAACATCCAGGGCAGTAGAAGGACAAGAGAATAAGTAAGAAGCCTGATGGAAGGAGTCCTGACGATGTCATCCTTCGGGGCTCAGCTGCTCACTGAAAGGTTGGCCGTCAACACCATGGGACGAAGATCTGGCAGTCAGCTCCCATGGAGATTGCAACCAGCAAAACGCCATGAGGGCAATTTTCCTGTGTCATGTATGGCCCTTTCAGTTGAAATTAGCAACAGCAAGATACAATGATGACAACTGGAGTAGGAAAAGAAAGCAAAATGGTGAGAAAACAGATTGATGGGATCAGTCACTTCCTGACTGCTTACTGTCTGGTCAGAGTAGACTCACAGGTGACCCTCCAGTGGGTCTGCTGAAGCTGGAAATCACACAGGAGGAGGCTGCCCCTCAAAGAGCTGCCAGTGGATTCAGTCCAGCACTGATGAGCTGCCTTGGAGTCAGCAGTACCACACTCGATAGACTATGACACCAGTGGGATAATTGGAGGAGTGACATTTTCCTCCATAAACAGATGATGAAGGAAGAAAGCAAACCAATGCAGAATATTCCTGGTGGCAAGTAGATCAAGTGCAAAGGTCCTGAGGTGGGACCATGCTCCCATCCTAGTCACTCTGTCTCACAGTGGTCCCATCTGGTTCACATACTGTGCTGTAGAATTTAAAACTCAGTTCTTCACTTCGTAATATTGATCTTTTCTTCTTCCAGAATGTGAGCCCTGTGACTCAAAGAATTCTGTTTCCTTTTTTATTTGCTGTTGTGTCTCATTTTCTAACATAGATAGGATGTGGTCTCAGAGGTACATACCCTGCATTCTTCCTCCTCAAATGTTACATACATATCATCCTGTAAATTATTGGCTTTAAGTATTTATCCCGTATGTTACAAATGTTCTAAGTTTACTAACTATTACATCAGATTTAGAAAGTAAAATAAATTTAAAAATAAAGTTTATAAAATTAAATTCTAACCATTTCTATTCTACTTGAAAATGTAAGCTGTAGACATGTGTCTTTTAAAAAACAAACAAACAAACAAAAAAACAAACCTCTCTTAACCAATGCAGTGATTCCTAGCTTAAAAAATGCTAATTGTAAAGGCATGGTGTTAGTGTCTTAATGGTGCCATAAGCTCAAAGAGATGTTTTGCAAAGTCTTTACAGTATGTCCCCATTTGCTAAGTTCTCTAAGGAAGAAACACTAGCTCTCACTAAATCAACTTTTTCATTCCTCAGCTCACTGCTCCTGAGTCAGAAGTAAAAAGCACAGAAGGAGGCTCTTTATCTTTTGCCCTTGGAGCTGCTGGTGGGTTCACACCACCAGAGGTATGAACCTTTGGCTGTGCGGTGCAACTCCCTATGGGCTCCACCACAAAAATAACTCAGGAGAAAATGTTTTGCTTTTCCAAAGTAACCTAAATTGTTCAATTAATTTAATCACTGGGATCTCAGAAATTAATGGGAGGGCTTGGACTTTTCTTCAGCTCTGCTCTAGCTCCTTCTTTATGATAATTCTTCATTGAAGTCTAAGACCTTGAGGATCTCTTCAGGAGACACTCAGTATGTCACATAGAGATGCTCAATAACTATGGGTTAAACTAGCCTCGCGTTGACTACAGCACTGTGTTTGTGGTGATCACTGGCAAGAGATGTATATTTCAGTGCAGGAGGAGATTCATGGCTTTTCACCTATGCATGTCTCTCTGGGACAGGCTCTAGAAGATAGTGTTAGAGTACAAATACCCACTTGACCCAGAAGCTTTGCAAGGGCCTCAATATCTTGTCCATAACAACCTTATTCCAGCTCTGGGTCTTTCTTGGCCCCCATTTTATACTGTCATCCTTAAAAACTATTATCTTTGTTTTACTAGTTATCCCTCTGTTTTTACAATAATGGTCTTAAGTAGTATTTGTCCTTATAAGACTGCTTTAGTTTACTTGTCACAATGCTTTCCAGCCTCTCCCAGGTTACATCGTATTTTTTTAAATCATTTCTCCTGAGTGCTGCATTGTATTCCACTATGTTAATGTACCACAATTTCTCAATTTGTTCAGTTGCCGTTGGACATTTGGGCTGTTTCCATGTCCTTGCAATAGTGAATAATAGTGCTATGAACATTGGTGTACAAATCTTCATTTGTGGCTCAGTTCTAATTTCCTTAGGATATATTCCTAGTAGTGGAACAAAAGTTTACAGAATACTCCTGGACCTCTGGAAGAAAAAGACTGATCACCACTCAGTCACAAAATGGACAAAAGACATGCAAAGACTTTTCATAGAGGAAGACATTCAAGTGGCTAACAGAAACATGAAGAAATGCTCAAGATTTCTGGCAATAAGAGAGATGCAAATCAAAACCACAATGAGATACCATCTCACTCCATTAGCAGTGCCAACATTTATTAGTAGGGCAGCAAGCAATACATGTTGGAGAGCATGTGGAGAGGTGGGAACTCTCATACACTGTTAGTAGGATTGTAAAATGGGTGCAACCACTCTGGAAGGCAGTTTGGCATTTCCTCAAAAAGCTGAACGAAGAACCTCCGTATGGTCCAGGCAGTGTTTTATTCCATTTTGCAGGAGATCACCATGAGTTGGGAGTGGGCACAAAAGTTGGCAACAACAACCACTCCACTCTTTATTCTTGCTATGACTTGGCCACAACCTATGTTTTGAGTCTTATTTTTACTCTATCTACATATCTTTACTACATGTGACTCAAGACACAACAGAACCCAAGAAGGCTGTATTCAT
This sequence comes from Elephantulus edwardii, assembly GCF_000299155.1. Classification (NCBI taxonomy): domain Eukaryota; kingdom Metazoa; phylum Chordata; class Mammalia; order Macroscelidea; family Macroscelididae; genus Elephantulus; species Elephantulus edwardii. The sequence continues at coordinate 13,256,698 of NW_006399829.1, forward strand.
ATGTCTAAGGGGTAGGGGAGAATTGTGATCCAGAGTCTGCAGGGCACCAGCACTCGTTTACCAAACATCAGGATCGTGCCAGCCCTTGGAGAAATTAGAAAGAGCTCCATTATTGGAATTGTAGAAATTAAAATAAAACCAAAAATGGTTGATGAGAAATGTCATGTAAGTCCAAACTTCTGTGATCCAGTGGACAACAAAGGCTCTCAAATGAAATAATCTCAGATGTTAAAAGTGGAATATTGTTCTCAGACAGTGTGCATGTGAGATAAAATGTGAGGATAAGCATTTAACAAACAGGTCTGTTTTGGAGGGGAAAAAAGCTTTGGAGGCAAAGATGACAAAGCTTTGTCTCACATACTTTGAGCATGTTGCTAGGACAGGCTATTCCTTGGAGAAGGACATCATACTTGGAAAGGTGGAGGGTCAATATAAGAGAGGAAGACTTCAACAAATGGATCGACACAGTGACCACAGCAAAGGACGCAAGTGTGTCGGAAATGATGAGGATGGCACAGCAATGGACAGTGTTCTGATTTGTTGTTGATAGGGTTGTTACGAGTTGGACACATTTCAGTAGCACCCAATAACAACAACTGTGTACCAGAATTCATGTTGTTGTTGTTGTTATGTGCTGTCGAGTCCTTTGCGACTCATAGCGACCCTATGTACAACAGCCCTAAATCCTGCTCTATCCTGTGCCAATCGCATTGCCTCTGACACACCCATCCCGATTACCCCAGTCACTGAATCAATCCACCTCATAGAGGGTCTTCCCCTCCTGCACTGTCCCTCCACTCTACCCAGCATGATGTCCCTCTCTAAAGACCTGTCTCTCCTTACAACATGTCCAAAGTATGTCAGACAAAGCCCCAGAATCCTTGCCTCCAAGGAGTGGCCTGATTTAACTCTCTCTAGGATGAATCTGTTTGTTTTCTTGGCAGTCTGTGGTACATTCAATACTCTTCTCCAGCACCACAGCTCAAAGGTGTCAATTCTCCTTCTATCCTCCCTAGTCATTGTCCAACTCTCTGATGCATAGATAATAAAAATATAAATCTTTGACAAAATGGAAGTTGTTTCCTGTGGCTTCTGGATCCATGAATAGGAATATTATAAAATAACATAGACATCAGTTAATAGTTTGTCTAATATGTTGATGTGCTGTTCCAGTCATTTTTGGATAATCTTCAGCCCAATTTTACTGGCATGTGATATTAATGATATTGTTCGATAATTTCCACACTCTGTCAGATCACCTTTCTTTGGAATGGGAACAGATAGAGATCTCTTCCAGTCAATAGGCCAGGTGGTTGTCCTCCAGATTTCTTGGCACAACTTGGCAAGCACATCTAGGGCAGCATCTGCTAGTTGAAATATGTCAGTTAGTGTGCCCTCCATTCCTAGGGCATTATTTTTTGCCTATACATTCAAAACAGCTTGAACTTCCTCCTTCATCACCACAGGCTCTTGCTCATTTGTTGTTTCATTAAATTCTTCTGTGTCCACTAATTCCTTTTGTCACGATGACTCTATATAGTCTTTAATCTTCTTTTAACACTTCCTGGGTCATTTAATATTCTTCCCAAAGCACCCTTAAGTATTGAAACTTGAGGTTTGAATTTGTTCTTCAGTTCCATCAGCTTAAGAAATGCTGAGCAAGTTTGACCCTTTTGATTTTTTGACTCCAGCAAAGGGTTCATGGGACTAGGGATATTATAGCTAATGTTAGATGGATCTTGGCAGAAAGCTGAGAGTACCAGAGGAATGTCTATCTGTGTTTCATTGACTATGCAAAGGTGTTTGACTGTGTGGATCACAGCAAACTGTGGCTAACTCTGAAAAGGATAGGAATCCCAGAACACTTGCTCGTGCTAGGGCAAAACCTATACTTGGACTAGGAGGCAGTCGTCAGAACAAAGCAAGGAAACACTGCATGGTTCAAATTTGGAAAGAGTGTATGCCAGGGATGTGTCTTATCTCCATGCCTTTTTAATCTGTTTGCAGACCAGATTATCCAGGAGGCTGGGCATGAAGATTCATCAACAGTCTGCATTAAAACTGAAGAGGACCTGAAGCATTTGCTGCAGGTTAAGGACTGCAGCCTTCAATATGGATTGAGGCTCAATATCATGAAAACAAAGATTCTCACCACTGGGTCAATTGGCAGCATCATGATAGATGGTGAAGAGATTGAGATTGTTAATAGCTTTAGTTTGTTTGGCTCCACAAGCAACACTCTTGGCACCAGCAGACAGAAAATGAGCAGATGTATTGCAATGGGAAAGTCTTCTGTTAGAGACCTCTCCAAAGTACTGAAAAGCAATGGTGTCACTCTGGAGCATAAGGTGCTCTTGATTTAGGCCATGGTCTTTTCAATCAATTGCTATGCGTCAGAGAGCTGGACAATGACTAGGGATGATAGAAGGAGAATTGATGCCTTTGAGCTGTGGTGCTGGAGAAGAGTATTGAATATACATACCATGGACTCCTAAGAGAACAAAAAGGCTCGTCCTGGAGAGGGTTAAACCAGGCTGCTCCTTGGAGGCATGGATTCTGAAGTTTTGTCTGACATTCTTTGGTCATGATGCAAGGAGAGACCAGTCCTTGGAGAAGGATGTCATGCTTCGTGGGGTGCAAGGACAGCACAGGAGAGGAAGACCCTCTATGAAATGGATTGATTCAGTGTTTGGGGTAATGGGGGTAGGCGTGTCAGAAATAGTGAGATAGGCACAGGATAGAGCAAGGTTTAGGGCTGTTGTACATAGGGTCGTTATGAGGCGCAGGCAACTCAACGGCACATAACAACAATTACATTGTCGATTTCTCTATTCAAACGTATTTAATTGATTCTATTTTTTAAATGGCTCAGAATATAAAAAATGACTTAGAGTCATCCAGTATACTCCGGAGCCTTGTGGCCTAGTGGGTAAAGAGCTGTGCTGCTATGGCGAAGGTGGTGCCTCTGGTGCTTTGGGTCCACCAGCAGCTCCACTGGAGAAAGCTGTGCTGTCTCTTCCTGTATGATTTAAAGCCTCAAAAAAGCCAGCCAGAGAGTCAGCTATGATTGGGTTTGACTCAACAGCAACTAATTTTCTCAGTTATTATATAAACTGACCATGTCATTTGGGGAGGAATATGTAATACTGTATGGGATAAGAGCTTTGCTACCTCCCACATCTGAGGTGTTTTCCTTACCCTTTGAGTGTTAGCGGCATGTAAAATAGCACCCCCACCCCCATCCATGCCCACCTCACTTACCTCTCAGCTCTCATACAGAGAAGATCTTCCTGTTTTATTTTCATGGCTCCTTAACCTTCAGTAGCATTGATCATGACACTAATAGTTAAAATTTTATGTGAAATTACCTACTGAGGGTGTCACACAATATACTCTCTGCTTCAAGAAGTAATGGTATTAGAAAAAGATGTTAGTGTATAAATGATTTAGAATCTGTTTTTCTCACTAAAAAGGTTTTTTCCTTTGAATCACATTTATGAGTAAAAATAATATGTATTAAAATTTTATCAGCACCCTAAAATGAAGAAAGGGAGCTCTGGAGGCCTAGTGACAAGAAGCTGTGCTGCAATCCCAAAGGCACACAGTTCAAGTGTACTAGCTGCTCCATCAGAGAAGAATGGGGAGTCTCCTCCTGTGGGATTCGCTGCCTTTGAAAACCCACTGGAGGGTCATCAATGGGTTGGTTTCAACTCTACGGTACACAGCATTAAAACAAAGAAACATCAAGCACATGGCTGTTGAGTCCAGTTTCACTTCTGATGGCAATATGCATGCAGAATAAGATGACTCAGTGGGGTTTTCAAGGCCGTGACTCTAACCCAATCACCAGGCCTGTCTTCCAAACACTTTTGGGTGGATTTGAACCACCAACCGTTTGGCTAGCAATTAAGTACTTAAGCATTTATGCCACCCTGTGGCTTTCATTTGCTCCCTGCTTGATGATAATAATCCCTTATATGTCTGCTGCATTATAATCTGCAAAGGCACCTGTATTATCTTCCTTAATTTTTATGATGTAGGTTGTTGTTGTTCTGTGCCATCGAATTGGCAACCACCCATAGTGGACCCTCCAAAGGGTAAAGTAAAGAGGCAGTAAATCGCGTGGGAGGAGATTGCCCATCCCTCTCCTGGGGAGCAGCTGGTAGATTTGAACTCTATGCATTTGGGATTACAGTGCAACTTCTTACAACTAGATAACCAGAGCTGCCTTCTAGGGTAAGTGATTGTTGTTGTTGTTGTTGCTGCTGCTTCTGCTGTTGTGTGCCATTGAGTTGTAACTGACCCATAACTGATGTTCCAGCAGGTTTTCAGAGGCAGTTAATCACTTGGGAGGAGATTGTTCATCCTTTTCCCAGAGAGCAGCCAGTGGATTACGTGCCGTTGGGATTGCAGCACAGCTTCTTACCACTAGGCCACCAGAACTCCCTCTAAAATAGGTAGTATTGCTTCATTTAGGGACAAAAAGATGAGGCTCCAAGAAATGGCTTACAGGGGATCGTGGAGTCTAGTGATTGGCAGGACAGCCCCATCCCAGTCCCACTTCTTTTCTATAGCACAGCTGTATCCCTTAGCAAAATCGCCTCGTTCACCATACATGTAAATATTTACAAACATTATGTCATTGTTCAGAGCTAGTGCATCGTACTATTTTGACTGCTTTATGACAGTGAAGCAAAGCGGACATTTACATAAGTTCAGTCCACAGCCATTTCATGTTCCCTAAGATTTCCAGATTCACCAGCAAAAACATACTTCTAGGACTATAAATAAAAGGAAAGATTTGTCATCTACTAAGACAATTGGATGGACTATTTAGTCTTTCCACGTTCTTAGCATGCCTCGAGTTCCTTTTCTGAAGACCTTCGTTTCTACTGGCTTTATGAAATCACAACGTTGGTTGCTATTGATTGTTTTAGCATCTGACAGCTGATCATATAAAAAATAATTGGCCCTCCCATGGAGTTTTACCTTTCCTAAATACTTTAAAATGTTCAGAAGTAATTTCATTTCTTGATCTTGGTAGAATGAAATAAGTATTTCCCTGTGAAATAAAGATAGAAATTTGACAGTAAATCACCACTAACTGTGGGCCAATTTAAAAAAAAAAAGTTTCATGAAGATGATGTTTTTTTCACATTCCCTTTTTTTAAAATGCAGTACTAAAACCAGGGAGTGTCGTATAAAACAGGCCTAAAGCACTTTTTGTACCTAAGCTAAAAATTACTTCTGTGGCTTTTAACATATGATGGACTTTGCTGTTATAAAACTTGCATAAGAAATCTTTCAACCTTTTAAAATTTCAAGCATAAAAACCTTTTTGTGTGTGTGTGAGAACCGATATTTTTTTCACTCTCTCCTTTCACATATAATTTCCAAAATCACAGCACAGCTTGTCCAGAAAAAAACATTTGTACTAATTGTTTTGCGTGTAAAATTTGAATTATCATTCCCCAAAGCATAAAAATGTAAAGGAAATGTTTTCTTCTTTTATTTAAAACCCAAGAGAGCTGCAAAGTCTTAGGTAATGTGGCAGTCTGATAAGGGAAAAACAGTTGTTACAATTTTAAAGTTCAACCATCATGAGATAAGGTACCTGGTAAGTTAGCCAGTAGGGAGTTGCCCTGCTGACTCAAAGACTACCTTTCTGGATTTGCAGGATAGATGATAGATAGATAGATAGATAGATAGATAGATAGATAGATAGATAGATAGATAATAGATAGATAAATAGATGATAGATAGATAGATAGATAGATAGATAGATAGATAGATAGATAGATTGATTAAAAAAATGGGTGATCATTTCCCAATCAACTTAAACCTCAGAAACCCGGTGGAGGGTCAGCTAGAGGTGGGTTTCAACTCTACTGCAAAAAGTTGGTTTTTTAATTGGGGATATACATATTTACTGCTATATTTTTAGAGGTCATAATATCAAAAAGAAGAAATGCCCTTATGGCCCATTGGTTAAGTACTCATTGTTAACTCAAAGGACAATGGTTTGAAACTACCACTGGCTCCACAAGACACAAGACTGGATGGTCTGCTTTACAACCTTGGACACTTGACAGTTCTTCTCTGCCCTCCAGGCGTCGCTGTGAGTCAGAATCAACTCGACAACAATAGGTCTAGTTTTGTTTGTGTCTGAAAGTATGTTAGGGGAAAGGAAATTTAATTCTTAAAGATTATATTGAGGCATTCTTGTGTTACATGTTACATGTCATCGTCGTTCTGTGCCATGGAACTGGAACTGACAACAGGTTTCCAGGAGTTGCCCATCTTTCGCCTGTGAAGCAGCTGGTGGATTTGAATCCCATGCTTCTGAGTTGGCAGAGCAGCTCTTTACTCACCAGGACATCAGAGCTCTGCTTTTCAGAATATTGTCTATGGACTTATGCCAGTCCGCAAAATCTTTATACTAGTTTGCGAGAGGATAAGTACAGAAACTTGAGAGTAAATAAGCTGTGTGGAACTTATAGCAATTGGACGTTGCTACAACATTTATCTATACAAGGTTGTATTCTACCAAAATAAGCTCAGATACACAAGGACAGAGAAAAATAAGCACAAGACAACAAAACACCACAGACCCTTCACTACAGATGCTTCACCAGAGGAGCACACAAGTAGTTCAGTGCTGGAAAATGTTGTCCATAAGTGGTGGGATAAAATATTCCTGTGGCTTCACAGAAGTAAGTATCCACCATGTGATCATTGCATGAGAGCTTCATACACAATATGAAAACAAAGCCTGTAGCTGAGTTCCAGTGAACTTTTCTTTATAGACCCTGAAATTTGACTTCCCTGTAATTTTCATGTGTCACAAAATGGATTTTGGGTTTTATTCCAATCATTTAAAAATACAAAAGCCATGCTTAACTCCCACCAGTCATCCAAGAGCAGGCAATGGGATGGCTTTGGCCCCTCGTGCTAGCTTGCTGACCCCAACCTGGACAGTCAGTCCAACAGTCTTCCGCAACTGATGTGTGGCTGTTATTTCTTAATCTCCATTTTCCAGTCTGTCTCTGGACTTTTAATTGCCACTTACTTTTATTCTGCAATTTTGGTTATTAGTCAGGAATACCTTAGAGCACTCAAAATGCTTAGAACATTCTGTTTAATAAAGTCCAGAAGGAAAATGTTCCAAGGATCACCGTGGGAATAAGTTTTAGGATTCACTATGACCTGCTGGCTCACATGAGTTTTTCTTTTTTAAAAAAACCAAACATAGAAAACTGGGATAGAAGATCTCTTTATTGGGTACAGATTCATAGCCGTGGATTATTTTAATCTGTTGCTTGCATTTGGCAATGATAAGAGCATGAAACCCAGCTTCATTCTGACTCCAGAATGGAAAACTATCCTGTTTGGATGGCACACACGAATAGCCTGTGAATAAGAAATCAGGTGACAGAAAGCTGTGACTCGATTGTATGACTTTAATCTGCAAAATAGAAATTGCTAGAAGTCCCAGGCACATCAAGACTGAATTGGTTCCCCCCAACCCACCCACCCACCCAAACCTGTTAGCAGAAACAGGCCTGGGATGATCCCCTGGGCTGGACAACCATCATTGTCTAACATATTTCTGCTCTTAGAAATCTCCATTTCTTTTCTGAAAAGTGCTTGCACACTATTTTATGCACTGCATACTTTTAAGCCTATTTTATTACTTGGCGGATCTTCCACATAATCATCAAATTAGAACATTTGTGTCTGTGGTTTTACCTTTCATTTCTTTTTCACAGTACTGTGGTGCCTTTCTCTCTGCCTCATTTAAACAAAGTTGGCCAGCAAATATCTGCTGGTGAACTAATGGAGCCACATGCAGGCACTGAACAAAGGCACTTGCCGCCTTTATTATTCATTTGTTAGTCTTTTGTCCTAATTTAAGATTGCTTTTTTCACCCTTGCCATCTCAGCCGTCTTTTGGAAAGAGTTCCTCATAGTATTTCAGACTTGGTGAAGCCTTTCATCAGGTTGATAAAGTTCAATGCTTTGAGCGCATGTGATGGACACTCCTGTCAGAGTATTTGTTCCTTGTTTTGTTTTGTTCTATTTCAAAACATAAGAGGTTAACTTTTGTATGTGTGCCATGGCATTTTTGGACTGAGCAAAGCCCTCCGGAGAAGTGAGAACTATGAAACAAACCAGGATTCAGGGAGACATATTCTTGGAAGGTGAGCAAACCCATTAAGGCTGTATTTTGAGTAAAGTGTGTTTGATCATGTGCATGCTGTCTTCCGTGTCAGCATTTTAAATGAGAAAGAAGCTATACTTCCTGATATTTGAGAACAAATTGCAAAACTTGGCCCATTGGTTGTATTATAAATCCTTTTTTAAAAAAAATCCATTTCAAGCACAGAAACTTTTTAAATAGGCAACTTCCTACATTTCAATTGAAAGTCAGAGAGATGCAGTTGTAGAGACTTTCTTCATTATTCATGTTTAATTACATAATGGCTCATACTTTATTAGTTTATGTACGTTCATGAACAAAATACTTCATTGTGGAGAGACTTAGACATTGAGTAGAGAGCTCACTCCATAGCCATCTTTCAGCAGCTCAAAGTCTAACTGGAAGTTTATAGAGTTCTGTACCATCCTTTGGATCCAGTAGGCTTACATTATTAAATTGTCTTGTATGCACCTAGAGTTGCTGTAATCAAGGATGCTTTGGGCAGAATATTAAATGATCCAGGAAGTATTAAAAGAAGATGGAAGGCATATACTGAGTCATTATATAGAAAGGAATTGGCAGATACAGAGGGATTTAATGAAATAACATATGAGCAAGAGCCTATGGTGATGAAGGAAGAAGTTCAAGCTGCTTTGAAGGAAATAGCAAAAAATAAGGCCCGAGGAATAGATGGTATACCAATTGAAGTATTTCAGATAACAGATGTTGCCCTGGATGTGCTCACCAAGTTGTGCCAAGAAATCTGGAGAACAACCACTTGACCAACTGACTGGAAGAGATCTATATTTGTTCCCATTCCAAAGAAAGGTGACCCAACTGAGTGTGGAAACTACAGAACAGTGTCATTGATTTCACATGCAAGCAAGATTCTGCTGAAGATCATCCAAAAACGATTAGAACAGCACATCAGCAGAGAACTGCTGGAAGTCCAGGCTGGGTTTAGAAGGGGTCGTGGTACTAGGGATATTGTTGCTGATGTTAGATGGATCTTGGCTGAAAGCAGAGAATACCAGAAGAATGTCTATCTGTGGTTCATTGATTATGCAAAGGCATTTGACTGTGTGGATCATAACAAACTGTGGCTGACTCTGAGAAGAATGGGAATCCCAGAACATTTAATTGTGCTAATGTGAAACCTATACTTGGACCAAGAGGCAGTAGTCAGAACAGAGCAGGGTAACACTGCATGGTTCAAAACTGGGAAGGGTGTACGCCAGGGATGCATCCTGTCTCCATACCTTTTCAACATGTATGCAGAGCAGATTATCCGAGAGGCTGGGCTCTGTGAAGAGAATTGTGGCATCAGGATTGGTGGAAGATCTATTAACAATCTGTGTTATGCAGATGACACAACCCTGCTTGCTGAAACTGAGGAGGACCTCATGCACTTGCTGCGAAGGGTCAAGGACTGCAACCTTCAGTATGGACTGAGGCTCAATGTCAAGAAGACAAAGATTCTCACCACTGGACCAATTGGCAGCGTCAGGATGGATGATGAAGAGATTGAGAGTGTTCACAGCTTCAATTTGCTCGGCTCCACAGTCAACACTCTTGGCACCAGCAGTCAGGAAATCAAAAAGCGTATCGCAATGGGAAAGTCTGCTGTTAGGGACCTATCTAAGGTACTCAGGAGCAACAGTGTCTCTCTGGAGACTAAGGTGTGTCTGATACAGGCCATGGTATTTGCAATCGCTTGTTATGCATCAGAGAGTTGGACAATGACTAGGGAGGACAGGAGAGTGGATGCTTTTGAGCTGTGGTGCTGGAGAAGGGTACTGAATGTACCCTGGACTGCCAGGAAAACAAACAGATTCATCTTGGAGAGGATTAAACCAAGCTACTCCCTGGAGGCAAGGATTCTGGGGCTTCGTCTGACATACTTTGGACATGTTGCCAGGAGGGACGGGTCCTTGGAGAGGAACATCATGCTTGGGAGGGTGGAGGGACAGCGCAGGAGGGGAAGACCCTCTATGAGATGGATTGATTCGGTGACTGGGGTAATCGGAATGGGTGTGTCAGAGGCGGTGTGGTTGGCGCAGGATAGAGCAGGGTTTAGGGCTGTTGTGCATAGGGTCGCTATGAGTCGGAAACGACTCGACGGCACATAACAACAACAACATGCACCGAGTCTTATTCATTCAACTAATGCTTATCATTAGTTGGAAAAGGACATCATACTTAGGATAGCAGGGAGTTTGTGAAAACCAGAAAGACCTTCAGTGAGGAGGATTGACATGGGCTAGAGTGAGCAACAGTTGTTGGATGGGGCAGGACCAAGGAGCACTTGTTTTATAGACCATATGGTCTGAATGGAGACCTTGAATGGCAACTGACTTGATGCTGCCTAAAAAACAAGGGTGCTCTGGTGGCTTAGTGGGAAGGAGGTGTGCTGCCACCCCAAAAGCAGCCAGCTGCTCTGAGGGAGAAGGATGGGCAGTCTCCTCCTGTGTGATTTACTGCCTCGAAAAACCTGCTGGAGGGTCAACTGTGAGTCGATTCCAACTCAATAGAACATAACAAAAACAGTGTCCTAGTGGCAAGAACCTGTACTGCAATCACAGAGGTGCATGGTTCGAATCCACCAGAGGGACAATCTCCTTCTGTACCAGTCAGATTCAGTCTGACTGTGCACACACACACACACACACACACATAAAAAAATTTAAAAAAAAGAACATAACAAAAACAATCCAATCTTCATCACGTAACTACACAATGGACATGATGTTCTTTTTGTCTTCCGGATTTCATTTTTTTTTTTTTACTTTTTACGAATACAGGATCTTTGTTGTTGTTGCTTGTCTATTACTTTCAATCAGAGCTACATCTAAACCTAAGAGCCATGACTTGGCTTTTCAGAATGGCAATGAAAGATAATCATTTGGACCTCTGTGTGTGTGCATTATTTTAATTCTCTGTAAAAGTCATTGAGCTCCAAGCCACATGCATTTATACTCTAGTAGCAGGTTTCATTGTCTGGAAGCCATTAACTCAGTCCTTCTCAAGTGAGGTCTCATCAGTATGAGGCAATAATGAGTGGGCACAATTGTGGCTCATTCAGTCTGAATATTGCCTACTTGGTGCTTCTAAAAATGTGTTCTAGGAATGGTGGGTTCTTTTATCATGGGGGGTAGCAATATAGAAAACCAATTGAAATATCTTAATTGTTCTCTTAATAAAAATATGTCCACTTGGAAGCAGTAAGTTCTATTTTAATAAGTACAGCTGCCTTGGAAATCTATTAGATAAAGACTCCAGCAGCATAAACTAATACTTCTGTGTGACCAGATTGCTTCCAGATTTCTGTTTTATAGCCATTGAATAGGAGTCATTTCAGTTTGCAAGAACATGTAGGAACACATTTTTCTTCAGGAGAGCCACCACTGTGCAAATACCAGACATAGAAGACTACAGTGTGGATATCAGAGCAAATGATATAAACCCCTTCAGTTTCTTTTTGCCTATTACTACTTTTCATTGATTTGCTTGCCATGGATGCCTTTGTATTTGTGTGTGTTTGTTTAATTTTATTTTATTGATTTTAATGAACATTTACAGAGATTTTGCATTTCCATTCATTCATTGTTGCATTTTTCTCCCTACCCACCCCTTCCCCATCCCCCAGTTCGCTCATCTTTTTGAAAAGTAAAAGAAAAATTCCTTCATTGGTATAAAATCCCCCAGTACACTCCACTATGCAACCTTCATTCTGGACTCTTGTCATAACCATGATACCCTATCATATATTGCTTTTGAACTGTTCTCTCCATCTTCTGTTTCAATGCAGTATACCTAATTTATCCAGTTTTTCTCAGTTTCACCCCAACCCTGATGTCAGTCCCGTTCTACAACAGTAGCACTAGCCTTGCGTGCCTTTGTAAGGCAGTCTTATCTGAGACAAAGGACCATTAACTGTTCTCAGAAAAATGGTCACTGGATTGAGGTGGGGGAATGTACTAATACTTATTAAGGAGCCTTCTATTACGTTTTACTTCTATGTTAAATATTTCCATTCTTTTGTCAGACTCTGTCCTTAGAGATCTCTTTTCCTGACTTTCCTTAATCTATCATTATCCTCTACATTTACTGTCATTATTTCAGGGTGGTTTTTTTTTAAAAAAAAAATATGTATGTCAACTAATTCTTTGTCTGTTCTATTTTTCTTTCTAATTTGCATTCTAATGGGAATTAGAATTTACTCTTAATTCTACTGTAAGGTAGAATTTACATTCTAGTGTTTTTTGATGGCATGGTGTTGTTCGCTAATTGCTTCCTAGCTTCTGCAAGCTCCCTTTGAACCACATTCTTTTACCTCTCCTCATCACAGATGTCTTATTTAAATCTCTAAGTTTCTTTAATTCTGTAGTCTAATGTACTCATAGTGATTCATTTTTCAGGGTGGTCATTTTAGGGTTTTCTCCTCAAATAGATTCTTGTTTCCTGTGAAAGCCTCTTCCTTTTTTTCATTCTTGCTTTGCTCTGCTTGTTGATGTTTTTATAGGGTGCCCTCAAGTTGACTCGTAGCAATCCTCTGGACAACAGATCTGAACCTCACCATATCACCCATCCTCACTGTCTCTGCTATGCCAGAGCCAATTGGTGTAGTCACTGTTTCGCTCCATCTTAGTAAAGGTATTCCTTTCTTACTCTGACCCTCCACCTTTCCCAACATGATGTCTTTCCCCAAGGCCTGGTCCCTCCTACTAACATGCCCAAAGAACATTGAGATTCATTTTCGCCATCCTTTCCTCACCATCCTTCCCATAAAATTGGAAAAGTGCATCCACTTTCTTCAAAATAGACTAATTTGTTCTTTTGACAGCCCATGGAATGTTCAGTTCTCTTCTCCAACATCACAATTCAAAGGTGTTGATTCCTCTGTCATCTTTATTCATTGTTCAGCTCTCAGATCATAGGAAGAAGCTGAAAATCCCATGGCTTGTGTCAGGTGCACCTTACTCTTTAAATTGACATCCGTTAATTGCCTTACTCTTTTATGTTTACTATGAATGATCTCATTGATTGTGCAAAGGCGTTTGACTGTGTGGACCATAACAAACTGTGGCTGACTCTGAGAAGAATGGGAATCCCAGAACATTTAATCGTGCTAATTCGAAACCTATACTTGAACCAAGAGGCAGTCATCAGAACAAAGCAAGGGAACACTGCATGGTTCAAAATTGGGAAGGGCATACGCCAGGGGTGTGTCCTGTCTCCATACCTTTTCAACCTGTACGCAGAACAGATCATCCGGGAGGCTGGGCTCTATGAGGAGAAGTGTAATGTCAGGATTGGTGGGAGATCTTTCAACAATCTGCGATATGCAAATAACACAACCCTGTTTTCTGAAACTGAGGAGGACCTGAAGCGCTTGCTGCAGAGGGTCAAGGACTGCAGCCTTCAGTATGGACTGAGGCTCAATGTCAAGAAGACAAAGATTCTCACCACTTGACCAGTTGGCAGCATCAGGATGGATGGTGAAGAGATTGAGATTGTTCACAGCTTTAGTCTGCTTGGCTCCACAATCAACACTCTTGGCACCAGCAGCCAGGAAATTAAAAGACGTATTACGATGGGAAAGTCTGCTGTTAGAGACCTCTATAAAGTACTGAAGAGCAACGGTGTCTCTCTGGAGACTAAAGTGCATCTGATACAGGCCATGGTCTTTGCAATCACATGTTATGCGTCAGAGAGTTGGACAATGATTAGGGAGGATAGAAGGAGAATTGATGCCTTTGAGCTGTGGTGTTGGAAAAGAGTATTGAGGGTACCATGGACTGCTAAGAAAACAAACAGATTCATCTTGGAGAGGGTTAAACTGGGCTGTTCCTTAGAGGCAAGGATTCTGAGGCTTCGTCTGACATACTTTGGTCATGTTGTGAGGAGAGACCGGTACTTGGGAGGGTGGAGGGCAGGCGCAGGAGGGGAAGGCCCTCTAGGAGATGGATTGATTTGGTGACTATGGTAATCAGGATGAGTGTGTCGGAGACAATAAGATTGGCACAGGACAGAGCAGAGTTTAGAGATGTTGTACATAGCGTTACTATGAGTCACAAGCGACTTGACAGCACATAACAACAACAACATGAATGAGCTGCGCTGCCCTAGTGGCAAAAATCCGCACTGCATTCCTGAATTCAGGCACGTGAGGCCAGCAGCTGCTCCATGGGAGAAGGATGAGCAGTCTTCTCCTGTGTGGATAACTGCCTCTGAAAACCCACCAAGGGTCAGGTTGGTTTTGACTCTGCAGTACGCAACAACAACATGAATGACTCAGTCAAGGACTTCTCTTTGCTCTGTATTGTTCCAAGGCATATTGTCCTTACATTCTTTACTTTATCTCATCAAACCTTTGCACCTTGTTCCCCAAGTATCCTCCTTGTAAGTAATGGAGGGCCCGAGGAGCATCTCCATTCTAGGACAGGGATGTCGTGGAGTCAGAACTGTATGCAGTGGTAGGATCTGCATCCTCTGTGCATCCTCAGTAACTGCATGAAACACTTTGCCTGAATATTCACTCTACTTAGTCACAAACGTATTTTTTGGAGAGTGGTAGGCATGTGAAGGTTTGTCCTCTGTGGCTTCAGATTATTCCTCCAATTCAAGGAGGCGATAGCAAACCTTTTTTTTCTTGACTAAGGAGATGAAGTAAAGGTATTTACGTCCCTTGTCAAACCCTACTTACCTCACCAAGTGCATCCATCCTTTCTCAGCTAGTGGAGGAAATAAATACATGTGCTTTAATCATAACATCATTAATCCACAGGAGGGGAAAGGAACTTCTGGGGTTCATCTCTTCTCATTCTAATTCCTTCCCCCAGCAATGCCCACACTTTTGTTCAGATGATCCTGTTTCTTTTTCCTTTTGATTAAGTCCTTATTGCTACTTAATATAGAGTAAACCCTGATATGAGAGTCCCTGGGTGGCGTAAACTGCTACACACCCACCTGCTAACCCAAAGACCGGTGGTTCAAATCTACCCGAGTGCTCCCCATGTTAGCACAAATTTAGATTAATTCAGTTAGCCATTGACTAACCCTGTCTCTTCAGCCCAGTCCCTGTCCTTATTTCATTAACTTCACAATAATGAGATCCCACATCCATGATTGAATTTGTTAGGATCCTACATATAGTGTTATAATGGAGTTTGGCTGTAATTAATTAGCTTTGCTTGATTATGAGTCATCTCCTTTTTCTTCTCATTTCCTTGCAGGCATAAAACACCCAAATGGTGATGCTTCATTTGCTTTTCTGCATCTGAGATCTTGTGATGGCAGAGAGGAGCCTTGGCTCCACATGGACTTGTCCATCTTTTCCCAGGCTGACTAAATGCCTCCTCAGATTTGTTATCCTGAAATGAGGAGCTGTTAAGTGACAGTTTGCCTGAAAGACCCCTGGTGGCATAATGGTTAAGCACTCAGTGACTAACCCAAAGGGCAGTGGTTAGGACCACCAGCCATCCCTCTGGAGAGAGATGAAGCATTGGCTTCTGTGAAGTCTTATATCAGGCAGACTGCTCTGCAGTGAAAATGTATGCAATGGGAAAGCGAGCTAGCTGTGTTACACTAATGTGCTCAGCAAGCTAACCAGATATCTGAATTAGCCAATTTTCAGCAAAGCAATACATTTCAATCCTTCATAGGGTCTTTGCTTGTTACTACCAGCCATTCCTCTAATTAGACATTAATATAATAATAAAAATTCCAATTATTAAAAAAACAAACACAGTATTGGCTGTTCTACTTCATCCAGCAAGGATCACTGAAAGTAGAAATCCACTTAACCAGCAGCAAGTATTGTTTGGGAGGTGGAGCTTTCCTTTTCTATCCCAATTCATTGGTATTGTAAGCCTTGTTCCCCACATCACTCCCCAAAATCTCTAGTGCTCGGTACCACTTTTTAAAGCCTATGGCAGACCTTTTTAAAGTTCTCTTTAACTTGCTCGGTTTCTGTTGATATTTGTTACTTTTATTTTTTTTTTCTTCGTGTTATTGTTATGCGCCATTGAGTTGCTTGCAACACATAGTGACCTCATCCACAATAGTCCTGAACTCTGCCCTATCCTGAGCTAGACTCACTCTTTTCAACACACCTAACTCCATTATCTCTGTCAATGTGTCAATCGCTCTCAGTAGGAATCTTCCTCTCCTGCATAGTCCCTCCACCCTTCTAAACATGAAGTCCTTCTCCAATGATCAGTTCCTCCAAGCAACATGCCAAAAGTATATAAGACAGAGCTTCAAAATCCTTGCCTCCAAGGAGTAATATGGTTTCACCCTCCCCAGGACAGACCTTTTTGTTCTCTTGGCAGTCTGTGGTATGTTCAATACTCTTCTCCAGCACCAGTACTCAAAGGCACCAATTCTTCTTCCATTCTTATTCATTGCACAGCTAATTGTGAAGACCATGGCCTGGCTTTGGCACACCTTAGTCTCCATTCTGACTTCCTTACTCGTCAGCACTCTGGAGAGGTTCCTGAGAGTAGATTTTCACAATGCAATTTGTCTTTTGATTTCCTGACTGCCAGTGCCAAGAGTGTTGATTGTGGAACCAAGCAAGCTGAAATTGTTAACAATCTCAATCTCTTCTACATCTATCGTGATGCTGCTAATTGTCCCAGTAGTAAGCATCTTAGTTTTGCTGATTTTGAGCTTTTAAGCTCTAAGAGAAAGATTCTATAGTCTGGTTCTTTTCTTACATTTTAGCCTGCCCGTTCTGTGTGAGGCCCTTAACATTTGGTGTCCTATTGATAAAAAGCTGCACTGCAATCCCAAAGGCATGTGGTTCAAATCCACCATCTGCTCTGTGGGAGAAGGATTGACAGTCTCATCCCATGTGATTTACTGCCACTGAAAACCTGCTGGAGGGTCAGCTGTGGGTCAATTCTGACTCAACGACACACAACAAGATCACATTTAATGCTACTCAATGTACCATACCTAATATTATCTCTGATTCCTAGAAAAAGAAATCCAGGGCTTGAAACTGTGATGTTCCCCTATATCAGACACTAAGGAGTGGAGGTTATTTTTAGATATCTGCTGTCAGGTTGACCACAGCTCACAGCACCTGCGTGAACAGCACATCAAAACCTTGCTCTGTTCTGTGCCATCATCACCCTCTCTGCCAAGCTCGAGTTGCTGTCACTCTGTATCAGTTGGTCTCATTGGGGGTTTTTCCTCTTTCACTGATCTTCTGCCTTACCCAACATGGTATCTATTTCCAAGGATTGGCCACTCCCTGGCAAAATGAAAGCTGAAGATCAGGGATCAAATGCAACTGTGTCTACCTCCAGAGCCTTTGCTCTTCCCAGTACCCACACTGCCCCTTGGGGATGGATGCTGGATGACCCTGGGTCCATCAGTAACTTCTCTCTTGGTTTGGTTACTTCATCTTCAGAATGACGAGGCTGGCCTGCCAGGTCCTTCCCAGCTCTAAACCTCTGTGTTTATGGTTAGTGGAATGAGAAGACTACATTTTACTTTAACATAAATTTATTTGACTTTACATTGAATCGGAATGGCCATATATTTCAACTTTAAATATATATTTACATATTTCTGCCGTCGGGAATTTTAGATTATGTAAACCTTTTTGTTTTCTCAACTCATTTTTCAGGTGCTTTGGAATTTCACTGCTGTTCATTTTAACATATGGTGTTTGCAATTGCAGACTTGGAAATTTTTATTCAAATGTTAATTTTTTTGTTCCTGTATTATTCTGTCTCTACTTAACACTTCTCAGTGTGCCGAGAATGCCTAAGTTGGAGGTAGTGTGAGGCAGTGAAGCAAAACAAAATGAAATAATCTACTTGGAGATTAAACCCTCAACCTTGACCTAGACAAAATGAGTTGAGTAATCAGAGATTCCATTAACAAGACAAGCTGCGGCTTCTAAGGGTGTAGAACCTAAAAGATGAACTGACTGGTGGCAGCGTAGAGCTAACTCTCATGTGTAGGCTTAATGAACAGTACGTATGTCCACGTTCACAACTGTAATATCATCTCAACATCAAGAAAACAAAGATCCTCACCACTGGACCAATAGGCAATATCATGATAGATAGAAAAAAAGATTGAAATTGTCAGTTATTTCATCTTACTTGTATCTACAATCAACACTGTTGGTACCAACAGTCAAGAAATAAAAAGATGCATTTCTCTGGGGAAAGTCTGCTGCCAGGCCTCCCTAAAGTGTTAAAGAGCAATGATTTCAGTTTAAAGACTAAAGTGCGCTTGATTCAAGCCATGGTCTTTTCAGTCACCTGCATCTGAGAATTGGACAATGAATAAGGATGACAGAAGAAGGATGGATGCCTTTGAGTTGTGGTGTTCGAAAAGAGTATTGAATATCCCATGGACTCCCAAAAGAACAAACAGATATTTCTTAGGAAAAGTGCAGCCAGGGTGCTCTCCTTGGAGGCAAGGATGGTGAAGTTTCATCTCACACAGGGTGTGTTGTTAGGAGAGGCTATTCCTTGGATAAAGAACATCATGCTTAGGAAGTTCAGCAAAAGAGAGGAAGACCCTCAACAAGATGGACTGAAACGTGGCTGCTGCAATAAGATCAAGTATTTCAAAGGTCTGTTTTGACAGGAAGTTAAAATCCTGAGAGTCACCTGTAGAGCCAAGTGGAGTCATCTTCGGGATAAATTCCGAGTGCGTATGTACATAGTATTTGATGATGAGTCAAGTTTGACCATGAGTGAATAGAGAAGAGGAATCTTCCTTCACATCTCTCCTGGCCTGTCCTACAGGTCTGTGTCCATGTCTATAGCCATGCTGTATTGCTCAGAAATCAGCATGCATCATTCTTTTCTCATCGTTTTCCTTCTACATGTCAATCCTTCCCAAAGAAAGGAGTCATGGGCATCTTGAACACATTTCTACCATTCTCTGATCACTTAGGTTTTTTTGCCAAAACATTTTGGTCAAGCCCAGTTAATATTCTCGAGCCCAAAACAGCATTGTTACTGAGTCAGTGGTTGGTACCTGGCCTGAGGAAGTGCTGGCGGGTGAGTGAGAGAACCAACAAGTCTAGAAAGGAAGACATAATAAGCAGAAGAAATCAAGGTGGAAGGATAAGGCACAGGGACGGGGAAGGCTTGGGAGTGTAGTGAGCAGGTACACACTACATCCTTAGATCATTTCTTCATTTCCTCCTTGCTCTTATCTGTTCCACAGCTCATTATCTTAACTATTTGAGCACTTTTGCTGAACTTTTCCTGAAGCCCCATAACCAGTTTGCTGGTCTTTAGCATTGATAATAATTTAAAACTCCTTTTAGTTAAAGCCAGAGTCTTTGTTCAAGCCTGATTATGTGTTTGGCACTGGCACTATTGTGGATTTTTAAAAGACTGTATTTCTACACAAATAATGAGTCCACATGTAACATGCATGTGTGTATAAGATACTAATAGAAGAGAATGGGCATTGTTTACAGAGTTGTTGTTGTTGTTATGTGCTGTCGAGTCACCTGCGACTCCTAGCAACCCTATGTACAACAGCCCTAAACCCTGCTCTATCCTGTGCCAGTCTCAATGTCTCCAGCATACCCACCCCTATAACCCCAGTCACTGAGGGTCTTCCTCTCCTGCATTGTCCCTATATAGATCTAAGGCTTTTTTAGAGACCTTTGTTAGGATCTTACTTCATTCCTCATCCTTTCTTTGCTCTTATTCTCTTCATGGCTGGTTTGGGGCAGGGGGCAAGGAGGTCTCCCATTCTTTGAATACTACAGGTATTGACTGAATGTTTCTACCACTTGTAAAATATTTCACCCCCAATTAAGTATCTCATTTCCTTGGAGCAGTAAACTTTCATACCGCCTGCCCTCCCTCCTGGCCACTTCTGCTACACACTCCCCTTCACTGGTATCACTTATTGAAACTTGGGACCAGTCATTCCACTCTTCCTGTCACCACAGTATTTGAGGACAGGAAACAGCATGCAAGGACTAAAGTCATCTAGCACAGTGGCCTCTCTGTTTGTTGGCCTTCTTCCTTAAAATCGTCTTGCCAGACTTCCTCAGCCAGCCTTTCTCGGGCCATTGTCTAGTAAAACCCAACTCCATGACTGCTGAGTTGATTTTTACAAATGGTGACCTGCCTCCAAGTTTCCAAGGCTGTGAGTCTCTATGGAAAGACAATGCCCATTTGTCTGGTTTCCAAGGGCTGGCGTTTCAGTTAGCAGCCCCATCACACTGCACCACCAGCACTCATTACCTTCAAATCTTCAGAGTCAAGATCTATAACTTTGACACTTACCTCCTATGTGTTCAGTTCACTCCATATCTGCATCTGAAACAACAGCTGTCCCCACTGGCCTCTCATTCAGTTCACAGCCATCAGCCTCCAGTGGTCCCAAGTTGTTTGGTATTCCTACTCCAGTTCCCTGTTTTTTATTAGTTCTATAAGGTGGACTTTTTCATACTTAACAGCAACAGTAGTGGACTCGTTGAGACACCAGCTTTCATGAAAATTACTCAGGTCTAGACAGCCTTTCATTCTTAGAGATCAAGTCACCATGAGTCTGGGCCTACTTGCTGACAACTAACAATAACCATAGTTCATACACCCTGCTCCTGATTAAGCCACCATCCTAATTGGCCACCTCCAACCAAAAGCTTTGTTATTGTTAAATGTTGTCAAGTCAGCTGCTGACTCGTAGTGATACCGTGTGTTAGAGTTCCACAAGGTTTTCGTGGCTGTAATGTGTTTATAAAGAGTACCCCAGGCCTTTCACGGAACCACTGAGCGTGTCCAAACCAAGGTTGGCAGCCAATCGCAAACCACTTGAGCCACGCAAGCTCCTCCCGGTGACCTCAGTCATTGTTGTCAGTTGATTCCAACTCCTACTGGACCGGTGCAGAACAGAGTGGACAGAATAGAACCCCACCATTCGATTCCCAAGGCTGAAATCTTTAGAGAAGCAAATGGCCACATGTTTCAACCCACCAACTGTTCAGTTAGTGGCAAGGTGTTCATCCACTGTACCACCAGCATCCTCCAGTGACCTTGCTCCCTAGAAAATCGAAGCCATCAGAAAAGAACCCTCACCTTCCCGTGATTAAATCTACCAGCCTACAGGAACCACGTGCTTTTCTTTTCTTTACAGCGTCTCTTTTCTTTTCACTGACTAAAGTTATATTCGCTTTGTGGCCTCATCGGCTCTCACTCTCTCTTTTAGGCCATTCCAGTCAGGATACAGCATGCTGTGCTGTAATATAGCTCATCATATGTGAGTCGTGCTCGACTCAAAGGCAATCAACAAATTTTTTTTAAAGCGTCTTGTTCTCCTTTTCTTCACACCTAGTCAGTCCCTTTCTGGGTCATGTAACCCTGAAGAGTACTGGAGAGAACGTAGTCTACTCAGTGTCCTCAGTCTACATCATCAGTTTAAGCCACACCAGGCATTCCTCATATGACCTGAGTGCTGAACACAGCTGAGCCAGCCTTCTCTCCTGAAGCACATTCTACTCCAATTGCCACTTCTCAGACTCACTGCCTGGCCTCTGAATGTTGGAGTGCCCCACTTCTTGGACCACTTCTCCATGCACACTCATGTCTCCTGGGTAATCTCATCTTTCGCTGGTTTTAAATACATTGATGACTCCTTTACACTTTACATTTCTACCCCTAGTCAAACCTCTTTACTCACTAATCAACTACTCCACAAGTATAGCTTCTATGTGAGCCCAAAGTATTTCTGGATTTTTCCTCTCTCTTACACAGTCTTATCTCCCAGTGTTTTCCATCTCAGTGAAAAATAATAGTCCCTCCCCCCCACCCCGCTCCCGTTTATCCAGTTTTCAGGTCATCTGCTATAGTAGCAGGACAAAGCTGACTTTATCTTCAGTATATGTCCCCAGTCTATGGACAGCGTCATCACACTAACCTAAGTCTCCATTCCTACCTCAGTCCCTGCATCCTCTTCTAGCCAGTCTCTCGACTTCCACTCTTGTCCTCCATTCTCCACACAGAAGTCCATGGTCTTTTAAATGTGCAGATTACACCACATCAGTTCTCTTCATAGGACCCACTCAGTGATTCTCACCACATTGAATAAAACCCACGGTCCTCTCCATGATCTCCCAGACCTTAAGGGATCATCCTAGCCCTAACTTCATTCTGTGAATTCCTTTGCCTCAGCCTCTGAGTAGCCACCACCATCTTTACCATTTGCAGTGTCAGAGAGAGCCCTGTGCCAGGAGTGGAGTGGGGTTTGCCCTGGCAATGAATTACTATCCTTACTACTTCTAGTCACAGGAGAGGACAGAGTTCAAATCTGTGTTCATAGGGTTGTGTGTCTTCCTCAGCTTGATAGCACCTGACAGCAGTAGTCCTTTCCATTCGCAATTCATTGGCTAGTACCAGGCATGTTGTCTACACCCAGGCCTGGGGAACCAGCCAGTGCACTACCTAAGAATTCTGCCAAGTACTTTGAAGACAGGGAGCCAGGGAGTTCTGTGAATATCACCAGTAACTACTTCAATCATACTCCAGAAAGAGTAGAAGCTAAAGAAGGAGGGAAAGCCCGTTCATCACCTTCTGATTCTCACAACCTCAGGAAACAGTTTTGTGTATTCCTTTTCCTTATAATTATTATTGTCTTCATTTCTTCATGTTATAATCTTTCCATTTAATTGCCATTTGAAAACTTTATCTTTTTATTGGGCTTTGAATGAAACTTTATAAAGCAAATTGGTTTTCCATTCAACAGTTTATATGCATCGTGTTTCTTGACGTTGACTATGATCCCCATTTTAATAGTATTCTTCCTGCTTCGTCCCTATAGTCCCTCCGCGTTTTCATTGCTCTCTTTCGTGCCCTTTCAGCTTTGTTTTGAGCAAATGCTGCTCTCTCGGTTTTGTGTGTTCCTTTATTCTGCAGAGCACATTCCTACCTGGTGTGATTGATCACTTTAGGCCAATCTGTTGTTTGACTGAAAATTAATTCTCAAGGATGGTTTTATTTCCAGGCTTGAAGGGAGACGAAGGGCCCACTTGCAGGGATCTCATCAGTCTCTATCAGACCAGTGAACCCAGTCTTTTTTATGATTATAAATTTAGTTCATTTTCTCTCCCCCACTCTACCCAAGACCTTCTATCACAATCTCAGTCAGAGCAGCAGGTACCATCTAGTTCTTCTGGTCTCAGGGAAGTAGAGGCTGTGGTTACTTAGTCCATTCATCCTTTGCATTGATTCTGTGATTCTTGATTTTCTTCACTCTTCTCTCTCAGAGCAGAGAGAGATCAGTGGTCACTCGCTTGCTTCTAAGGCCTCAGGCTTCACTCATCAAAGTCAGACGTGGAACATTTCTTGTAGAATGTCTGAGGCTAATTTGCCTCTATAGTCTCCAAAACTGTGGTCCTAAGCTCCCAAGCCCAGAGACCCATTCCCTTAAAATGTTGGGCTATGACTAAGAAGTTTTCAAAATGTTGCCTCTGGATATACTACTATGTCCACAGATCTATCTAGCATATTGTAGTATATTTGGTGCTCTGGTGGACGAGTGGTAAGGAATTGTACTACCAACCCAAAGGCGTGCACTTTATATCCACCAGCTATTCCATGGGAGAAAAATGGGTAATCCCCTCCTCTGTTATGTACAGCCTCTGAAAACCTGCTGGAGGATCAGCTGTGGGTCAGTCCCAGATCAAGGGCACGTAACATTTGTAATACATATACTCCTTTCCTTACTTTTAAATTCTACAAACACATTTTTCCTCTGTCTTTAGATTCTGAAATATGTAATTCAGACATAAAATTTAACAGGCCTCTCAGTATCTTAATAACTTTTGACCCATGGCTATATTTATTACAGATCAGGCAAGGGAAGTTTCTGGGGTCCATTTGTTGTGTGTTACTGTTCTGACTGGGCACAGAGCCTGAGGCCTGCTCAAGGGTGTGACTTTAAAATCTCATTGATGGGGCAGCGGGCTTGTAGGCTGGCTGGCCTGGCCTGAGGCCTGGGGCCATTGGAGTCTTCCTCCATTTCCAGGTCATATAGCCCTGGTGTGTCTACTTGCTGTACAGAGGTACCCCGTGGTTGCTGTGAAGCCAAACACTGTAACCCTGATGTGTCAAATGTGATGATAGTTACTCATGGTGGACAGTGTTTGGTGGAGCTCCCCAATTAAAACAAGCTTGGAAGCAGGAATGACATCCACTTCTGAAATAGCTTGCCTCTGGAAACCCTATGAACCTGGAGAAAGGATGAAAGTTATTTAGGTGTCCAGGTCTTTCGTTCATAGGGTAACTATGAGTCGCCTGCAACTCAATGGCACTTAACAACAAGTACAACAAGAAGTTCTTTTTTATTTATTTCTAATTATGTGTGTGTGTGTGTGTGTGTGTGTGTGTGTGTGTGTGTGCGCGCGCGCGCGCGCATCATCAAATCAGATCTGACACGTATAAGAGGAGATTGCCCCTCCTTCTCCAGGAGAGCATCTGGTGGATTCCAACCATCTACCTCTGGGACTGCAGTGCAGTTTCTTGCCGCTAGGCCACCAGAGCTCCCTACAAGTTATTTTTTTTAAACAAAGACTATATAGTCAGTTCTCCTTGATCTCATCTCCCACCTCTAAGAAGAGACCAGGTAGCTCCACAAGAAGGAAGCTCTGGTGGCTTAGTGGTAAGAAGTTGCACTGCCAGCTCAAAGGTATGCAGTTCGAATCCACCAGTTACTCGATGGAAGAAAGATGGGAAATCTCCTCCCGTGTGATTTATTGCCTCTGAAAACCCACTGGAGAGTCAGCTCTGGGTCAGTTCTGACTCGACCAGACACAACAACAGCATCTCTTCAAGAAGCCTGTCTCTCCACTCCAAGGGGGAATGCTTGTTACAGCGTCTCCAGGTTGACATTTCTCACTTCCCTCATTCATGCTTATTTGCCATTGTTCCCCAGCACCAAGCACTGTTTCTTTTAGATGTCAAAAATGGTTATTTAGGTTTAAGGTAGACCCTCCATTCACTGTTAGGGCTTCACTATCATAACAAAGAAAATCCTACTCCCAAATAATGAACTGTGCATGTAGAAAGTAATGAAGGATCATGGGTTCTGCTGTGTATATGTTCAGACAAAAAACTAAAACCGTAAGTTCAGATGTGAAATGAATTGGCAAATACTCCATAACTTCCTGTTAGGTAGAACTGACCCAGAGGGAGACTTATTTGGCCAGGGCTCCTGGAGTTTGTAGTTTCTGAAAAAACGTGTGCTTGATTAAACCAGAAGTGGGCATTACCTATCTTCATGTATTTCGCTAAAGCCCTTGAAAACTTTTTTTGACTCATCAGAAAACAATTTCAAGCCAGTAGTTCTTACTTCGTGTATTTTTAATGGCAAACTTATTCTGTATGGTTTCTCTGCATGAACTTAGCTGACCTCCTTTTTTTTAAAAAAAAAGTACTCAGATGTGAAAAGGTATTTATTATCTGTTCTATTTTATGATGTTCTTAAAGAAAAGCAAGTTTTCCCATGTATTCCTGCATCACTCATGCTTTTTCTCTTTTCTATTCCTTTTATAAGGCTTCTGGGCACATTTTTTTATTAATTTGGCCATAACTTAATGATGTGTAATGTTGAATTTATCCATCTTTTAAGAATTTTCTTTTAAAAAATTCATTTATAAGTAAAGGGAAAGGAGGAAAGGAAAAGAATAAAGGGATAGCTAATGCTTTGGTTTAACAAATAAATAACATTGTGAAATAAACCATTGACATTTTGTAAGGTAAAAATCTCTCAAAGCTACACATCATTATGAAAATAAGTAATAAAATATTCATCTCACAGGCAGTTCAAAGGATAAGTTTCATTGACTAAACTTAGTAATTAATTGGTAAACTTTAATGAGCAATATAATAAACTTTTTTCTTGTAAAAGCCTGACCTAGTACAATTTTTGATGAAACAGTTTGCTTTTACAGAACAATAAAACTACAAAGACATTTGGAGAATTGAGTCAGCCCCATGATGTGATTACAAAACTATCTGCCATTAAATGTACATTCAAATTATTGGAAGTTCAAAAGAACTGACATCACATTATAAATGCTTTTCCTATTTTTCAATTTAAATATAAAAGTTTTAGAAGTTTGGGCATAAGTGAAGTATGCTGGTTTCTTTCTGTTCTTTTTAAACTCATAATTGTTTTCTGTTAAACATAGAAGCATGACATTCAAAGTCTCCATGTATGAAATTTTAGAAATAATCTGTGGACATTTAATGTTATCCTAGAATTTTCCTCTTAACTTTATTTCAAATTGAGGATACATAAGTAACTCCCACAAAGTATCTAGTTTATTTTTCCTTAGCCAAATTTGCTTCCTACCATTAATTTCTTTCAAAATTGCGATTTTGCTTAATTGTACACAGGCTACAATTTTTTTTTTCTTTCAACAATGTGAGAAAACACACGACTCTCCTCCACTCCTTTGTGAGTTTAACAGTACAATAGTTGGTATAGTTATTTTTTAATGAGGACCCTTTGTTTTCATATAAAAATATATGCTCATTTTTTCTGAATACATCTCTGTATAACCAAGTTACAGCAATCTCTGTATTTGCTAGAATCATATAATGTTTAATTTTCATGATTATAACCTACAGATTTAAAATGTAAAAGACTTTAGAAAGTCATTAGTAAGTCCTCTTATGTTGTAGTTAGGTGCTGTTGGGACAGCTCTGCGTCTTTGTCTCTAAGAAGCACTCTGGTTGCACTTTTTCCAAGACATACCTGTTTGTTCTTTTGGAAATCCATGGGACCTTCAAGTGTTCTTTTCCGGCAGTACAAGGCAACAGCATCAGTTTGTCTTCTGTCGTCCTAATTCATTGTCCAGCTCTCAGATACATAGCAAGTGATTAAAATGTCCATGCTGTGAGTCAGGCCACCTTCATCTTCAAACTGATCACTGTGTCTACCTCAGTAGTTTAGAGAGAAAGGGCCCTTACCACAGACTTGCCCAATGCAATACATCTGATCTCCTGACAGCTGGAACCAAGTGTGTTGATTGTGGATCCAAGAAAGATGAAGTCACTGACAACATAAATCTTTTCTCCCACTATCATGATGTTGCTTATTGGTCCAGTGGTGAGGATTTTTGTTTTTTCAATGTTGAGATGCAATCCATATTGACAACTGTTTTGTTAGGTGCCTAGCCGCTTGTTACTCATAGTGATCCTATGTCCGATAGCTCTGAACCATGTCCTTTCTCACTGTCTGGCACACCTACACCTATTAGCCCAGTTACTGTGTCGGTGCATCTCATCTGGAGTCTTCCTCTCCTGCACTGTTACCTCCATCATTTCAAAGATGTCTTTCTCCAAGGAGTGGTGCTTCCTGGCCATGTGCCCAATGTGAAACAGAGCTTCAACTTCCTAGTCTCCAAGGAGCAGCCTAAGTTTCATTCTCTCCAGGACAGATCTATTTGTTCTCTTGGCAGTCAATGGTTCAGTACTTTTCTCCAGGGCCAAAATGCAAAGATATCTAGTCTTATCCACATTCATTATTCAGCTTTATGATACATAGTAAGTAATTGCAAATACCATGGCTTGGGTCAGACATACCTTAGTCCCTAGACTGACATTGTTGCTCTTCAGTACTCTGGAAAGGTATCTGATAGCAGATTTTCCCAATGCAGTATTTCTTTTGATGCCCTGGCTGCTGGTACCAGGAGCGTTGATTGAAGAGCCAAGCAAGCAGAAGCTGTTAACAATCTCAGTCTCAATCTCTTCATCTACCGTAGTGCTGGCAATTGGCCTAGTGGTGAGAATCTTTGTTTGTTTTGTTTTTCAGATATCATTACTATCTTTTTTTTTACAGCATTTTCTTCCCATTTAATTTTTTCCCCATTCATTCATTGTTACACATTTTCCTCCTGGCCCACCCCTCTCCCCAGTTCACTGTTCTCTTTGAAAAGAAAAAAAAATTATTTTATTGTTATACAACCCCACCCCCACACCAAGTCCACAGTCACTTTACTATGCATTTCTTTTTCTGGAATCTTATCATGAAAATAATGCCTAATCCTATATTCCTTTTAAATAGTTCTCTCCCTCATTTGTTTCAATGCAGTATACATTATTTATCCTCTCTTTCCTTAGGCTCCCCCCCCAACCCCTGTGTCAGTCCCATTTTACAACAGTGGCACTATGCAGTATTTATCCTTTTGTGACTGAGCTATTTCGCTCAGCATAATATCCTCCAGGGTCACCCATTTTGGATAATATTTCATGAGTTCCTTATTTTCAATGCAGTGTAGTATTCCATTGTGTGAATATACCAGAGTTTCTCTATCCATTCGTTTGTTGATGGGCACTTGGGTTGTTTCCAACTCTTTGTTAGTGTGAACAAAGCAACAATATACATGGTTATGCATATATCTGCTTGGGTGGCAGTTCTGGTTTCTTTAGGGTATATTCCCAGTAGCAGAATTGCTAGGTCAAATGATATTTCTCTTTGCAACTTTTTGAGAAAACGCCATACTGCCTTCTGTAATGGCTGTATCATTTTACACTCCCACCAACAGTGAATAAGGGTTCCAGTTTCTCCACAACTGTGACAACATTTGTTGTTTGCTGCTTTGTTGAATTTTACTATTTTTACTGGGGTGAGATGGTATCTCATAGTTGTTTTGAATCTTTTGTTTTCTTTTTTAATATTTTTTTATTGGGAAAAACATATTGGGGGTACAAGGAGGTGAGCGTTGGGGGCAGAAGGGTGAGGATGGGCCAGGATGCAGTTGCAGAGCTGCACAGTATGATCGGTGGGGGGAGCAGGTGAAGGAAATGATGAGGGTCCAGTGGGGACCAGATGCTACAGAGGAATGACAAGCATTTAC
>NW_006399829.1:13291427-13294498 GCF_000299155.1 Elephantulus edwardii
ATAAGTCCCTTATCTGATATGTTATTACCGAATACTTTTTCCCAGTCAGTGGCTTCCCTTTTTACCCTACTGGAGAAGTTTTTGGAATTTTAATGAAAATTTACAGAGAGTAATTGCCTTCTATTCACCGTGACCACACATGTATTTGGAACTCTTCCTAAATGTAATCCAATTAGTGATGCTGTAAATATACCTAATTTGGGCAGTTGAAGAAGCATATTCCAGAAACAATGAAACCAACATATCATTTGAGTATGATTCTAAGAGGAACCAATGAGAAATTGTTGTTTTCTCCATAGTCACTAGATTTGAGGAAATCTAAACTAAGGTGTGCCTGATCCAGGCCGTGGTCTTTGCAATTATTTGCTATGCATCAGAAGGCTGGACAATAAATAAAGATGACAAAAGAACTGATGCCTTTGAGTTGTAGTGCTAAGGAAGAATATTTAATATACTATGACAAGGATGTTATTGTTTGATAATTTCCCCACTCTGTCGGGTCACCCTTCTTTGGAATGGGAACAAATAACGATCCCTTCCAGTCATTTGGCCAAGTGGCTGTCCTCCAGATTTCTTGGCACAACTTAGCACATCCAGGGCAGCATCTGTTTGTTGAGATATGTCAGTAGGTATGCTGTCAACTCTTGGAGCCTTGGGTTTTGCCAATTCTTTCCAAGCAGCTTGAACTTCCTCCTTCATCACCACAGGCTCTTGCTCATTCTTCCTTCTGGTACAGTGACTGTATACTCCTTCTATCATCTTTTAATGCTCCTTGGATCATTTAACATTCTTCCCAACATATCCTTAAGTATTGCCATTCATGGCTTGAATTTGTTTTTCAGTTTTTTCAACTTAAGAAATGCTGAGCAAGTTCGGCCCTTTGATTTTCTGACTCCGGCTCTTTGCATATTTCATTATAATACCTTGTTTTGTCATCCTGAGTTGCCCTTTGAAATTTTCTGTTCAGCTCTTTAATTTCTTTATTTCTTCCTTTAGCTTTTGCTTTTCGGTGCTCTAATACAATATTCAGAGTCTCATTTGACATCCATCTTAGTCTTTTCTTCCTCTTCTGCCTTTATAATGATCTTTTGCATTCTTCATGGACAATTTTCTTGACATTCTCCCAGAGCTAATTTGGTCTACACTCATTTGTGCTCAAGGCCTCAATCCCTGTTCCTGAGATGGTTTTGAAACTCAAGTAGTATAGACTTAAGGTCAAATTTTGGTTCCTGTGGATTTGATTTGATTTTCTTCAACATCAGCTTGAACTTGCATATGAGTAGTTGGTGGTCTGTTCCACAATCAGCACCTGGCCTGGTTTCCACAGCAGATACTGAGCTGCTCCAGTGATTCTTTCCACAAATGTAATCGATTTTATTCCTATGCGTACCATCAGGTGAAATCCATGTGTATAGCCTGCATTTGTGTTTCTTATAAAAGGTATTTACAGTCCCAATTGGTAGCATCATTATAGATGGTGAAGAGATTGAGATTGTTAACCGTTTTAGTTTGCTTGGTTCCACACTCTTGGTACCAGCAGCCAGGAAATCAAGAGACAAACTGCGTTGGGAAAGTCAGCTATCAGGAGCCTCTACTGAGTAATAAAGAATAACAGCATCACTCAGGAGACTAAGGTTGCCTGATCCAGGCCATAGTCTTTGCAATTGCATGCTATGAGTCAGAGAGCTGGACAGTGACTAGGGATAATACAAAGAGAATTGATGCCTTTGAGCTGTGGTGCTGGAGAAGAGTATTGAATAATATATCATGGACTGCTAGGGAGACAAACATGTTCATCCTGGAGAGGCTGAAACCGGGCTGCTCCTTGGAGTCAAGGATTCTGAAGCTTCATCTGACATACTTTGGACATGTCGCAAGGAAGGACCAGTTCTTGAAGAGGGACATCATCGATGAGATGGATCGATTCAGTGACTGGGGTAATGGGAGTAGGTGTGTCGGAAACAGTGAGGTTGGCACAGGATAGAGCAGTGTTTAGGGCTCTTGTATATAGGATCTCTATGAATCATAAGCTACTTGACGCCACACAACAATAATGCCAAGACAACAAACAAGTCTGTCCTGGAGAGGGTGAAGCCAAGTTGTTCCTTGGAGGCATTGATTTTGAAGTTCCATCTCACACTCTTTGGGCATGTTCCCAGGAGGGACCAGACCTTGGAGAAGGATAGCATGCTTGGAATGGTGGAGGGTCCGTGTAGGAGAGGAAGACCCTGGGTGAGACAGATTGACACAGTAACAGATAAATGGGGGTAGATGTGTCAGAGACAGTGAGACTGGCTCAGGATGGGGCAGGGTTGAGAGCTATGGTACATAGGTCACTATGAGTTACACTTGACTCAACAGCACATCACAACAACAACAAACTACCTTAAGGAAGTTCTGGTAGCCTTGTGGTAAATTGTTCTGACCACTCACAATCAGGCAGTTTGAATCTACCCGTTACTCTGAGGGGGAAAAAATGAGCAGTCTCCTCCCATGCAGTGTTCAGCCTCTGAAACCCAACTGAAGGGTCAGCTATAAGTTGGTTCTGACAAGATGGCAATGAATTGTAGCATTTTGATGCAGTCGTATTATGCTGAGAAATCTGTGTCATGGGAAATGAATCATATAACCAAAGTGGGAAAGAACCATATAACTATAGAATAAATAATTCTAAAGAGTTCAGTGCAATTAACAATAATCGCAGAATCTGTAAATCAATGCTAACTGCGATCTGAAAGTGAAGGTACCAGCCCTGAAAACGCTAGTTGTTGTTGTTGCTGTGTACCATCAAGTCAGACTGACCCAGAGTGGACTCTCCAGTGGATTGTCAGTGGTAGTAAGTTGCGTGGAAGGAGATTGCCCATCCAATGTTTAAACAAACTGGGTCGGAAGATAGAATTCCTCGGATGATATATTAATGTGTGCAAAATAAGGAAAAGGTATGAGGGTTTTTCAATAAGAAAATGTGTGCAGGCTGTTTTAAAATACAATTAGTTTCTTAACTCTGACAAATGTCAGTGTGTTTACTCAGGCATATTTGGGAAAATGAACTGGTGGTGGTGGTGGTGGTG
>NW_006399829.1:13294983-13302452 GCF_000299155.1 Elephantulus edwardii
AACTCATAGCTCACTCTCCAGTGGTTTTGCAGAGGCAGTGAATTGCATGGCAGCAGATTGCCCACTTTTCTCCCATGAAGCAGCTGGTGAATTTAAACTGCATGCCTTTGAGTTGGGAGTGCAACTCCTTACTACAAAACTATATGGGCTTCCCTTATAAGAGGAGTAGTAGTCCCCGTAAGTAAGTAGTTAGATGGCACACCAGTTGTTCATAGTGTCCCAGGCCTTAAAATCTAGTGTAAAATGCCAACCTTTTGTTGTTATCAAGCATAGTGTATTAACCAGTGGGAAACATGGGTAAACCAACTTTTTTAACAGTAACATAAAAATTAGCTTGAAAAACATATTTAAATGAGAGTGGAGAAAAACCATTTTTATGTTTATAGGCTCCTCTAGATTCTAAATGCAGCCTTATGTGAGGGTATTTATTTTAACAACCCTCTGGATCAAGAGAATATCACTGCAGCATTTTAGTGTTCGGTGTGTCTCTCTGATAATGAGCACTGTGACTTTACTCTCCTGGGAATGACTTTGAACACGGTGCTGAAGTTTGTCTGAGTGACCCTGGGAACTGTTTACTCAAAAGTGCGGTGTTAAGTTCAGCTTGCCAGTTGTTCTCCGCGTTTGGACTGGGAAGTCCCCAAACATTCAGGGTGCTTTTTCTGTCATTCCCTTGCCTACCCTGGATTACATTGCCTGGGCAAATCTTTGTCAGTGCAAATCCTTATTTCCACCTTGCACTTCCATGGGGGTTCTTTTCTCAGTATTAAAGGTTGTTTAAACTTTCCTCTGAAAGAACGATTCGTGTGAATGTGCTAAACCAGTAAAACCAAGAGAGACTATGTTTATAACCCCATGTCTCTGTGTATGCATGTTGTACTTATTCCATGACAATCTTTTATCTCCTGGACACTTAATTTGTCATTTAGGCCATCTGTGGTTAGAAATGGAAGGTCCATTTTGTAATTGGTCACCAAGCCAGAGGTGAAAGCTATTGACATTGAGCCTCAGGGAAGGGAAAGCTCTTGGCAGGGTTCATTGCCAGTGGGTGTTGGTGTCCTTTTTTTTAGGTTTGTCAGGTCTTGTTCCCTTGGGGGAATTTGTACCCAAAGAGTATTGAAGGTTATTTTCTGTTGATTTTTTTCCAAAAGCATGTGCTTTCTGCATTCCTAGTTTATGGTTCCCTGCGAAGGAGAAAGAGTTTCTTTCCATATTTGGTTTGGATTTGATTAGCGGTGTTTGGGATTAGTTCAGTCTTTTAAAGTGGAACAAATGAGAGATAGCAGAGAGTGGTGGAAATAGTCCTGGGCAAGGAAACAGGAGACCAGGGTTCTGGCTCAGTTTCCCACCCAGCCAGCCTTAGCAGAGGGGCTGTCCTCACGCATTAGGCCCACGTCCTGCAGTCATACAGATGAAATGCATTGAGAAACAGAAAAAAAAAATGAGAGAGTCAATCTCCCATATAGTTTTCTAGTTTGTCACAAAATGCTATGCAACTCGTTGTTGTTGAGTCAGAACCGACTCTCGGCTAACTCTTCTGCAGGTTTTCAGAGGCTGTGCTGGCATGGGAGGAGATAACTCATCTTCTCCTAGAAGTAGCTGGTGGATTCAAACCACTTCCCCTTGGGTTGGCAGTGCAAGCGAGGGTAGTAGTTCTGACAGATTAATAATAGTAGTACAACAAGAGCAATCACAGCTATCAAATACTCTCCATCATTTCTGATTCTGAGAATGATCAAGAAAGATGAGTGTTTTTCAGACAAGCGTGCTAAGATTTCATCAGTATCACCCAGGTAGCAAACCGAAAGCAGTCCCGGGTGGTGCAGATAATCAATGTGTTTAGGGACCTCTGGTGACTTAGAGGTAAGAATCTGCACTGCAATCCCAAAGACATGGGGTTCAAATCCACCAGCTGTTGCACAGGAGAAGGATGGGCGGTCTCCTTCTGTGTGATTAACTGCCTCTGAAAACTCTCTGGAGAGTCAGCTATGGTTTGGTTCGGACTCAACAGCACACAACAACAACAACAGCTGCTAACAGAGGTTTGAGTCTACCCAGGCACTTCCAAAGACATTACTCACTGGGCTGCTAACCAAAATGTCAGTGGTTCAAATCCACCAGCCACTCCATAGCACCTAGATAGGCCCTCCCCTCCAGGAGAGAAAGATCTACATCCTTGGAAACCTGGTTGAGGGCCACGAGTTAGAATCTACTGAGTAGCATTGTTTTTGTTTGCTTGGTTGGTTTTTGTTTGTTTCTCCCTTAGCAGTGCCTCAGAGTAAGACCTGGCAATTGACTGCACTGAAACAGGTGAGGGAGAGAACTGTTTAAAATGGATATATGATTAGGTATAATTGTCATGACAGGAGTCCAGAACGAAGGCTGCATAGTGGAGTGGACTTGGGGGTAGAGATTGCATAACAATAAAATAATTTTTTTTTCTTTTGCTTTCAAAAAGAAAAGCAAACTGGGGGGGAAGGGGTGGGCATGGGGGGGAAGTGCAACAATGAAGGAATGTAAATCCAAAGTCTCTGTAAACTTTCTTAAAATAAAATCAGCCACTGAAATCCCTGTGGAATACAGTTCTACTCTGATATGCCTGGAGTCACCTCCAGTCAGAATCAATAGGATGGCAGCTGAGTTTTCTGCAAAGAGCAAAGCTAGTCAAACTGGTCATCCAGCTCCCCATCGCTGGCCTCACTACCCTGATATTCTAGGCTAGAGGAAAAGCACAGTTCTTAATGTGTAAAGGTTTTAGATCTGGGTTTAAAACTCAACTCACCATCTTACCGCTGTGTGACCCTGGGCAAAATGTTCGACCTCGCTGTGTGCATTGCTCAATTGAAATGGACAAAGCCACTTCTATCTCATAAAACTTAGAAGAAAAAGACTCAGGAACATAGGAAGAACTAAATATATACAAGCATGAAGTAAATGGTGGCTTTTACTTTAGTGGTGTATTTATAACCTTCGTTTCTAAGAAAGGGGTGTAACAAGAAAATACTACATATATAAAGAATTACCATTTTATTGCATTCATAGATGCATCTCTTTGTAGACAGTAGTATTTTTTATGAAGGATCTCGTGTTTTCTTTTTCTCTTCTTTTCTCGGAGCTTATTGCTAATCTCCAAGACTATCCAGGATTTTTCTGTGATTGTTTTTGCTGTTATTTGCTTTGGGGGGAATATGACTATCAGGTGTGAGTAAATCCCCTCCTTTGTCAGCTGGCCCTCCACACCCTCAGAGTCACCCCAGGATCCAGGAAACACATTGCAAAGGTGTTGAAAACTTACTCTGTGCTGGGCACTGCCCCAGACATTCAGTTGTGGATGGTGCCTTCCAGTTGCTTTCCTGGAATTCTGCTCGGATTGTCCTAAAACCAAAGAATGAAGTGTGCTGCCAAACTGGTTGCTGTTAGGTCAGTTCCCCCCTTAGCAACCCTGTGTGTGTCAAAGCAGAACTGTGCTCCCCGGGGTTTTCAGGGACTGGTGTTTCAGAAGTAGATCTTCAGAAGTGCCTTTGGGTAGACTCGGATTTGCGATGGTTGGTTAATAGCCATGACCTTAACCTTTTGCACCACCTGAGGTTCCTCGATGAGTGTTCCATGTCTCTGTAAGAGGTCAGCCTTGCGTTTACACTGGTCAGTGAGCCATCAGGGAGCTCGGGTGACATAGTCCATAGGAAGCTGTGCTGCCAATCAAAAGGCTGCACCTCCCAGGCAGATCCAGTCCAACAGCAGCTTCTTGGGAGAAAGGTGGGCGGTCTCTTCCTGTGCAATTTACAGCCTCAGATACCCAATAGAGGGCCAGCTGTGAACCGGTCATGACTCACCAATGATGAGTTCTATTGGGCTAACAGCTGATCAGGAGTCTACTGAGACTTATTTTCTTCATTGTCAACAATTTAAACCTATTTACATCAACAGCCTATTGCTGCTTCAGTCCCTCTGAAGCTTGTTTCTCAGTAGCGAGGAAATACTCCTTTAGTAAGTGGAAAAGTAATCCATGAGAGGGTGTTAGCGTATGAGAACTTTTATCAAGACAAGTAAAATCCAACGGATTCTTTTTTTTTTAAAAAAAAATTTATTTCAGTTGTGATTTTTTATTATTAATTTCAATGAACATTTACAGAGATTGTGGATTTCCATTCATTCATTGTTGCACTTTTCTCCCCGCCCACCCCACCCCAACCCCAATTAGCTCTTCTTTAAATGCAAACGTGATTTTAACAAACATTTACTGAGAAGTTAGATTTCTGTCATTCATTCATTGTCGCACATTTTACCCCCTCGCCCTCTCTTCCCCCTCCCACAGCTCACTTTTTTATTTTCATATTTGTTGCACAATTACCTTTCCCCCTCCCCCGCCCCCTAGTTCTCTTTATAATGATATATTCTGGGCTGTTGTGGTATGCGTAATGGCTACATTATGGATGGTGATTTGGTGATTTCTCAAAAAGTTGGAAATAGAAATACCATTTGACCTAACAATTCCACTACTGAGAATATATTTTAAAGAAACTATAACCGCCATCCAAACAGATATATGCACACCTATGTTTTTTTGCAGCATTATTTACAATAGCAAAGAGATGGAAGTAACCGAAGTGCCCATCAACAAATGAATAGATAGAAAATCCAATGGACTCTTATAGTTAATGGATTTGTTAAAAGTAGTTTATTAGATGGTTTAATTCTTTACTCCGACAGTTCTCTGCATCCACCAGCTGGTTATAGGAGTCTTTATTGTGAGCTAACTTCTGTTTGTTGTATTGGCTTGTTGTTTTTTTTTTTTAATGTCTTTGACTTTTTAATTCTATGTCTTTATTAAGGACATTTCTGAACAAATACCACCTCTGGGAAAGGCCTCTCGATTCACCCACGTGAGAACTCTTCTCTGCATAATTAACCCCAGTTGTTGTTTTTTTTTTAAGTCAGATCATAGCCATCATTGTCTCACTATGTTTTAACTCTGTGATGTTACCAGTTGGAACATTGAATTTGAGGCAGTAAACCTTCGTAAAGAAAGATGTATACTGTGCTTTATGCATCATCACTGGAAGAATTTTGCTTTGAAGCCCAATGTGAACACTTAATTTTTATTTGCTATTATAAAAGAGTCTCTTTGAGCTGACAGATATGAAAATATGACTGTGATTTGGGCAGGAGTCCAGAAACGTTAGAGAGAATGATGCTTTTATCTTTTTGAAAGTCTTCTGACTACTGCATTATTCTATTAATAGACAAAGAATGGGAATCACAGGCTTTCAGGCCTCCTTCTGCTGGAACTGGCCTTTCCACAAACCGTAGGAAAAGGATATACATGATGAGTTGTAAGAATTTAATGTACATTTATTTAAGTCCCTTGTCTTTGGGCTATCCTAAGTTTATTTAAGAGCACTTTGTGGCCAATTTTCTCTTTTTTTCCCTCCTCTTCACTTTATATGTGCAACCCTTCTGCATGACAAGAAAAAGTTCTGCTTTTAAGTTTATGTGCAAGTACAGAGTTCAGAATCTCATGAAATTACTAAGGAGCCTTTTAGGTGAATGGCAGTTTCCCCAGCACCTGGGAAACCTGCATAGGTCTTTACATAGTCTGTGAAAGTGGGTGAATCCAAGTGCAGTACACATATAATATCAATTCTAGCTATATTCTATTGTAATAAATAATTTCATTTCAGTGAGAGAGTATTTCCATGGGTCATGTAAATGTGCATAGTGAATATAGGAAACATTTCTATGTGCATCTCTCAAAAAGTTCCTAGTTAAATGTTTTTGTTGTTGTTGTTGTTGTTGCTGCTGCTGTTGATAGGTGCCATCAAGTTGAGTGCAATTCATAGCCACCCTGTAAACAACAAATCTGGCCTTCCCCTATCCAGTACCAAGCTCATAATCTCTGATATGCTCTATCCCATTGTCACAGTCACCCTAACAATAGTCACTGTAATAATTGTCATAGAGACATCATGCTGGGGAAGGTGGAAGGTCAGAGAAAAGAAGACCCTCAACAAGATGGATTGATATTTGACTACCACAATGAGCTCAAGACTGACTGAGATGGTGAAGGTTAGTGCAGGACAGGACAAGGTCAGATCATCAGATGGTATCAGATTACTCATAGGGTCGTTATGAGTCACAGTCGACTTGACAGCACCTAGCAATAAGCATGATGACTGTTTAGAAGAATTTCATAAGGGTTCTTGCTAATACATTTAGATTTGTTTTTCCTTAATCTTTCTTTACTGATAAAGGAAAGCTTTTTTCTGATGGTGAAGACCTTTTAGGGGACTCTATTTAGGTAGTACTTTCCTTATATCCTACGTCTGTTTCCCTTCTAGATTCAATAAATCCTTTTTCTTGGTGAGGATAGGTTGGGTTGTATGACTGCCTCCCTGACTTGACCTTGGAATGCCCTTGGAGTGCATGAAACAAAAATGTGTAGAGTTGTATTGTTGTTGTTAGGTTCTAAGTACAACTCATAACAACCCTATAAACGACCAATCTGAACACTATCCTATCCCGTGCCATCCTCACAATCTCTGACACACCCATTGACGCCTTTACTGTGTCAACCCACCTACTTGAAGGTCTTCCTCTCTTTCGTCCTTCTACCTTCCCAAGCATAATGTCCCTCTCTAAAGAATAACCTGTCTTAGCAACAGAGTATATAAGACAAAGCTTTATCATCCTTTCCTTCAAGGAGCACTCTGGCTGCACCTTCTCCAAGACATATCTGTTTGTTATATCAGCACTCTTCTCCAGCACCACAGATCAAAGGTCTCAATTCTTCTTCTGTCATCCTTAGTCGTTGTCCAGCTCTCAGATGCACAGCAAGTGATTGGAAAGACTGTGACCTGGATAAAGTGCACTTCAGTCCTTGAACTGACGTCATTGGAACATGGAATGTATGGAGTATGAATGTGGGGGAACTAGAAGTTGCAGAAAATGCAATAGAATGCATGCAGATCACCTTTCTAGGCATTAGTGAATTAATAAGAGGCTTTGGATTCTATAACATCAATCCCAACACCAAGTAACCCTAAGAGAAAAAGTAGAAAGTGTGCCATAGGGCTGCTTGTTGTTGTTATGTGCCATTGAGTCGTTTGCAACTCATAGCGAACCTGTGTACAACAGCCCTAAACCCTGCTCTATCCTGTGCCAATCGCACTGCCTCTGACACACGCATCCCAATTACCCGTCACTGAATCAATCCATCTCATAGAGGGTCTTCCCCTCTTGCGCTGTCCCTCTACCCTCCCAAGCATGATGTCCCTCTCCAAGGACCTGTCCCTCCTTACAACATGCCCAAAGTATGCCAGACGAAGACCCAGAATCCTTGCCTCCAAGGAGTTGCTTGGTTTAACCCTCTCCAGCATGAATCTATTTGTTTTCTTGGAAGTCCATGGTACATTCAATACTCTTCTCCAGCACCACAGCTCAAAGGCATCAATTCTCCTTCTATCCTCCCT
>NW_006399829.1:13303377-13340616 GCF_000299155.1 Elephantulus edwardii
GCTTGGTGAGCACATCCAGGGCAGCATCTGAATAGCTGAAATACTTCAATTGGTATACCGTCTATTCCTGGGGTCTTATTTTTTGCTATTTCCCTCAAAGCAGCTTGAACTTCTTCCTTCATCACCATAGGTTCTTGTTCATATGTTATTTCATGAAATTCTTCTGTATCTGCCAATTCCTTTTGATACAATGACTCAGTATATTCATTCCATCTTCTTTTAAAACTTCCTGGATCATTTAATATTCTGCCTAAAGCATCCTTGATTATAGGGCTTACTAAGTGATAATCTTTTCTAAAAAATATTGCTCGTTTTAATGAACATTTACAGAGATTTTGGACTTCCATTGGTTCATTTTTGCACTTTTCTCCCTGCCCACCCCTCCCCCCCAGTTCGCTCCTCTCTTTGAAAAGTAAAAGAAAAATGCTTTCATTGGTATACAATCCCCCCCTCACCCGCCACAAGTACACTCCACTATGCAACCTTCATTCTGGCTTCTTGTCATAATCATGATACCCAGTCATATATTGTTAAGTGATAATCTCTACCAGAGTAGTTTGTCCTGTCTGTCTTCAGTGAAACCCCTGAGTTGATTCGAACAGCCATCCTTTCTGATTCCATCAGAGTATTTAACAAGCGTGCTGCCTGAACTGCATATGTTGGCTTATAGTTATCTGAAAAGATTCTCGGGTTTGTCTCAAGAGAAGTGTCGGAAAAGTGCAATAGAGTTACCTGGTCCCATTCTAAGTGAAAATTCTCATTAGTTTCTCTTTTTTAACAAACTCCAGCATTGAGTCTGTGGCAGCTAAGACTTTAGCTTTTCGTGTGTGTATAACTGTTACCCTGGAGCTGTTTCTGACTCATGGGGTATGTCAGAGTAGCAGTGTATTCCTTAGGATTTTCAGTTGCTGACTTTTTAAAAGATCATCACCAAACCATTCATCCAAGCAAGCTCTGGTCAAACTGAAGCCTCCAGCTCAGAAACTTACCTCTGCACATCACGTTTGGAGACATCTAAGAAGCAAGGAGGATTTAGTAGAAAGATCCTTTTTGCTAGCTGTGGATCTGAAACTTTAGAAAGAATACTATTGGATAAAAAAAGAAATTAAAGATTGACCCAATTAAAAAATTGTTTGCATATATATATATATATATATATATGCATGTGTATGTGTATGTGTGTGTGTGTGTGTGTGTGTGTGTGTAAATGAGAGAGAGCACGCTTTTGTTGTCTTCTGCCTCACCTCTTCTACTTTTGTAGAGTTCTGGTGGCCTAGTGGTAAGGAGTGGTACTGCCAACCCAAAGGCACAAAGTTCAAATCTACCATTTGCTCCATGGGAGAAAGATGGGCAGTTAACTCCCGTGCAATTTACTGCCTCTGACGACAACCCACTGGAGAGTCAGCTATGATTCCGTTCCAGCTGAAGGGTACATAACAGCTTCTATTTCTATATTTTTCTGTATAATATCTCAAGCTCCTTCATCCTTTAAAGTCTCACCTTTAGCCTATATTTGCAAATCTCCACTCCCTGTGGCCTGCTTTGTTACTGCTAACCACTTGTTTAGATCTCCAAGGCTTCATTAATGTCAGAGTGACACTGTGGCCAGGGCTACCTATAACCAGTATAGCAGTGGTAAAGACCACACGTGTTGGCTGCACCCCGTCTTCTGTTTCCAGATTTGGCTCTCATCCAGCACCTCTGACCAAGGCACAGCATCCTTCAGAATAGTTCTCATTGCACAGCACCACTTCGTTGGCGTCTGTGTGTTCCTCACCCCAGATGGTGATCCGCTTACAAGGGCTTTTTCCCTTCCTTGCTTATTTGTCATTTAGAAAGCCCAGGGTTGGGAATAGTAGGTCCATTTTGTAACTGGTCTTTGTGCCAGAGGTAAAAGCCATTGGCAGAGCTCTCCCAAGAAGGGGAAGCTGTTGGCCAGGAGCTGGTGGGCGTTGCACAGATCTGTTTGGTTTATGCTCCCTGGGGGAAATTTGTACCCAACGCGTTTTCGGGGTAGTGTTCTACTACCTCCTCTCCTCCTCCCCAAAAGCATATGTTTTCTGCATTCCT
This sequence comes from Elephantulus edwardii, assembly GCF_000299155.1. Lineage (NCBI taxonomy): Eukaryota > Metazoa > Chordata > Mammalia > Macroscelidea > Macroscelididae > Elephantulus > Elephantulus edwardii. The sequence continues at coordinate 13,305,448 of NW_006399829.1, forward strand.
GTATCCTGGTCCGCTCTGAACCATCGGAAGTTCTCTTCCTTATAAGGTTTAAATTTGTCTGAAAATGCTCAAGGTAGTCACTACACACACACACACACACACACACACATACACACACTATGTAACCTTATGCAGGACACTGCCTCTTCTTAATTCACCCTATGAACATAGATGCCCATTGACTAGAGTAAGTTTTGAAACCTTGCAAAGTAAAGATTGGCTTCCAGAAACCACAACTGCAGTGGAAGAATCCCAATTATGAGTGACTGCTGAAGGGCCGGAAGTGGGTTGAGGTACACCTGACCAGGATGCCAAAAGTGGTTAACTCACTCAGCACCAAAAGAAAGGCTGGCGTCCACTCAGATGCACCTCAGAAGAAAGGAATGGCAATCTACTTTCAAATAGCACCCTCTGACATCCCTGCAGGACAGAGTTCTACTTTGGCATGTAAGAGGTCATCATGAATTAGAATCTTTTCCATGGGTGATTGTTGTTTTTGTTGTTGTTGATTGTCATGGCAACTAGTTTGGCTTAAGTTGACTTTTTTTTTAACCTATCTAAACATATTTTTAATTAACTAGCTGCTATGCTGTGTGCTGCAGGGAATGTAGAAGATTTATAAGACACAACACTTCAGCCCATAGATTTCTCTAAAGACAACTATTTATTTAAAAAAAAAAAAAAAGAAAGCTTACCTGTTGGAGAGAGAAAAAAAAATAGAACTTTATGGACTAAACTTAGAAGAAAGGAAATATTTTTGACCTTGTAGTCATTTTCATTTGTTTGTTTCTGGGTATGTTGGAATGGGTTTTGTGCAGATCTTGTGCTATTAAGGAAATTGCAGTGTACTCTGAAGGAAAATGTATCTCGCTTTTAAGCTTATTCCTATGGTAAATGGTAAGAGAAACAAAAGGAGTTCTGAGGTTAAGAGAAAAAGAACGAATTCTAATGTTGTTAGTTGCAATTAGGGGAACCATTTGGGCATTCCTGCTGAATGCTAGAACTAGTCTCAAGCCAAAATACAAAAAGACAAATAAGCTCCCTTACAAGGACTGTGTCAAGGGTATTGTCCACTGTGATGGAATTAAGTTATTACTCTGTCATGAATCGTAAAATACTTGTTTCTTGGGAATGAAATGACAGTAAGTTTGCTCCAAACTTAAAGCAACAGTGTGCATGTCGCATGGACCTTTGGGTTAGTGGTGGGCTGGACCACTTCATTCCTTCATGAAGCCAGTAAGACCCTGAAGTAGCCCAGTATCTGGCCTCTTGGGCAGACAGCAGAAACTCTATTCATCAGAAAGATAATATTTAGATGTTTCATTCCCCCCTAAAAATTTCCTCATAATATATGTCTACTTATTATTTGTTGTTGTTGTTCTGTGCTGTTGAGTCAGAACTGAATCATAGCTAACCCTCCAATAGATTTTCAGAGCAAGTTAATCCCACAAGAGGAGATGGCCCATCTTTCTCCCGTGGAGCAGCTGGCAGGTTTGAACCACATGCCTTTGGGTTGGCAGCATAACTACTCATTGCTAGGCCACCAGAGCTCCCTAATTGTTTATTACTAATCAATTATTAATAACTTGTTTATTAGTAGCAGATTACACAACCTTAACTTGCTGAAATAGAGGAGGACTTGAAGCACTTATTATAAAAAAATCAAGGAATGCAGCCTTCAGTATGGATTGCATATCTATATCAAGAAAAAGATTCTTACTATTAGACCAACAGGCAGTGTCATGATGGATGGAGAGGAGATTGAAACTGTCACCAGCTTCATCTTGCTTGGATCCACAATTAACACCCTTGCTACAAGCAGTCAGAAACTGAGGAGATGTATTGCACTGGGAAAATTTGCAGTTAGAGACCTTTCCAAATTATTGAGGAGTAGTGATGTCAGTTTGAGAACTAAGATACATCTAATTCAGGCCATAGTCTTTCCAGTTACTAGCTATGCATCTGAGACAGAAAAAGAATTGATGCCTTTGAGCTGTGGTATTGGAGAAGAGCACTGAACATCCCATGGATGGCCAAGAGAATGAATAGGTATGTCTTGGAGATGGTGCAGCTGGAGTGCTCTTTGGAGGCAAGAATGATGAGGCTTCACCTCACATATTTTGGGCTTGTTGCTAGGAGGTGCTGATCCTTGGAGAGGGAAATGATGCTGGGAAGGGTGGAGGGTTGACAAAGGAGAGGAAGACCCTCAACCAGGTGGATTGATACAGTGATTGCTGCAATGGGCTCTTGTGTGCCAGGAAGTGTGAGGATGGCACAGGACAGGACTTGGTTCAGATCTTTTGTTCATAGGGTCATTATGGGTTCAGATTTTTTTCTTTATTGGGTCACTGTGAGCTATACTCGGCTCAACAGCAGCTAACAACAACAACAATTATTTTCTGCACTCTTTTAGATCAAATAAGCCTGGGGCCATACATTTAAATCCATAAATGTTTTAATTAAATCATGTATGTTGATGAAAGCATTTATGGAAGGGAATACAAAAGATACAAAGAAGGCACATTCCACATGTGGGAAGTGGAAAGCTTTTCACGTTTATAACATCTTCCTTCTGGCTAATAAGAACAAAAAATGTATTATCACATAATCCTTTCTAATTAGAAATTAATACAAATATGGAGAATGATTCTATTACCCTAAACTCCTAAAATAATCATGAGACTTGGCCATATTACTTAGTTAAATTGCTTCATTTTAAAAAAATCATTGAATCAAATTGATAAAAATATTATTTAATCCCTTATGCTGAGTTTCATCTTCTCTATAAGGAGTGTCAATAAATTTATGTTGTGGTTGTTGACATAAGCTTAGGTGAGGGACTAATGTCCCTCAATCCTGGCTCATAGTGACCCCATATGTGCAGAACAGAATTTCTCAGTATGATTTTCAATGTGGCTCACTCGACCTGTCTCCTTAAGCATCTTTAAGAGGATTCAAACTTCCAACCTTTCTTCTTTCAGCCAGCAGTCCAGAGGTACAATAATGGATAATTATGAAGAAACACCATATTTTTCCTTAGTTGCCATCTTTGTAGAAATGTCTTCTATCTATCGTCAGCATGTCTACTAGTTGACCTACAAAAATATCCCCTGGAGTGTTGAGCAACCCAGATTGTGATTTTTACACAGAGTTGTGAAATGATCCCTGATTCCAAAAGCAATACCATTTGCCTCCTTTCTAATAAATGTATCACTTGCATTCAAGGAAAGTGGTGTCTATGCTTATGGAATATTCTGCAGAATCATTGAAACTTACATCATGTGGGGAAAAGTTTTCCAAGTGGTGGTAAATTTAAACTCTCTTGGGAAACACTTTCCTTCTGTGGCCTCTTGGCAACACCAAATGCAAGAAGCCCTGAAAATACCTTGCAGCTGGATGAGCAATGTTGACAGGCCCTTAGTAACAAGTAATTGGGCGGCTTGGTTAAGATGGAGATCTTCAGATAACACTCCAGGCTGAAGAAATGCAATAAAAGGGCCTCTCTTACGTTGTTTTACTTTTCGAAGATTTGTTTGTTTCAGTAACCACCACAGGATTCATTGGGTAAAAAGAACCAACCTACATGAGAATGTTTTTAGAACATTTATTATCAAAATACGTACTATGTTATTAAAATTTACTTGTGTAGCACTGGTAATCAATCATTTTAATGCCAGATTCTACAGATATTTTTTTTCAATTCCTTATTTTTTACTCAGGCAGCTCTGGTGGCCCATTGGCAAAAAGCTGTGCTACAGTCCCAAAGGCACACTGCTTGAATCCCACCAGCTACTCTGCAGGAGAAAGATAAGCAGTCTCCTCCCATGCAATTAACTGCCTCTGAAAACCTGCTGGAGGGTCAGCCATTCGTCGTTTCCAACTCTGGTACACAACAACAAGTCTTTCGTCAGAAGCTACCTGTCAAAATTGTACCAAATGCCTTCACACTGATCTCACCTGCCACATGGTGACCCCATTTTGTGAGTGTAACACAGGGCTTTAATGACTGATTTTTCAGAGATTGATCATGAGGCTTTTCTTTTCAGGCACCTTTGGGTGGACTTAAGCCTCTAACCTTTCAGTTATGAGGTAAGTGTAGTAAATTTTTACAAGATCCAGAGACTTGTATATTTTTGTTGTGAGGTGTTATCAAGTCAACAACAACTCATAGCAATCCTAACAGATCTGAATCTTGTCCTATTTTGTGCCATCCGCACAATCATTTGGACTATATTATAAAGAAGGTGGTATCAAGATTGGAGGAAGACTCATCAACAACCTTCATTATGCAGTTGACACAACTTCCTTGCAGAACATGAAGAAGATCTGAATCACTTATTGAAGAAGATTAAAGGTGGCAATCTTAAACATGGGTTACAGTTCAACATTATGAATAAGAAATCCTCACTATAGGACCAAGAGGCAACATTATGATAGGTAGGTTTGAGTAAAGGTCGTATTAATTATCCCCATCCTGAGGGGATATTCCATGGCTAAAATGAGAAAACATGGACTGCAGAATTCTTTCACTTTTCTTACTCAATGTATGTACTAAGTAAATAAACCAAGAGGATGGGCTTTGTGGAACAGTATGCAGCATTAGAATTCAAAGAAGATTAATTAACAATCCGACATGTGTAGATGACACAATATTATTTGCTGGAAGTAAAGACTTAAAGCATTTACTGAGGAAGGTAAAAGCCTACAGTCTTCCATATGAATTAACCTCATCATAAAGAAGATTCTTACAATTGGACCAAACAATAAATTACAAAGAAATTGGAGTTGTCAAGGGTCTCATTCTTCTTTGATCAACAAACAATGCCATGGAAACAGGAGCCAAGTAATCAAACTATGTATTGCAGTGGGCAAATCTACAGCAGATGACCTCTTTGAAGTGTTAAAAGTAGATAGCCAACAAGTTCATTAACTGTTAGATAAAGATCAAAACAACAATGAACTATCATCTCCAACAGCAATAGCTGAAGTTCAATAGGACTGTAAACAACAAATGCTGGCAAGGGTGTGGAGAGATTGGAACTCTCACACACTGCTCTTGAAGATGCTAATGATGGAAAATGCTATGGAAAGCAATTTGGCACTTTCTTAAAAGGTGAAATAGAAGTATCACTTGATTCAGCAGTGACCTCATTACATTTATATCCTGAAGAAATAAGAGCTGAGGCAAATAAATACCTGTACCATATTTATTGCATCATTATTTACAATTACAAATAAAAGGAAACAACCCAAGTGCCCATCCTTGGCTGAGTACTTAAAGAAACTATGGTACATTCATATAATAGAATATTATGCAACACTAAGAAACAACAAAGAATTCATGAAACCCTGCATGACATAGGTGAATCTAGAGGAAATTACACTGAGTTAAATAAGTTCATTACAAAAGGGCAAATATGCTTAAGACTATTAAAAAAAGCTAAGGAAAGTTTTGTTGTTGTTGTTTTGTACAGTAGACTCAGAACCAACCCATAGCTGACCCTCCAGCAGGCTTTCAGAGGCAGTTGATTGCACAGAAAGAGCTTGCCCATCCTTCTCCCAGGTGATGCCCTCGAACTAAGTGACTTCAGGATTGCAGCACAGCTTCTTGTCACTAGGCCATGAGACCTCATAATACACAATTATTTTTGGATGGTTATCAGGAATGAAAAAAGGAGAGGGGAGTGAAAATTAATAAATATATGATAAAATCTTATTAATATGGGTGAAAGAAATGATGTCAAAATATAATGAGATGATCAAACATGATATCATTAATTCTATGACATTAATTAGTTGTAATCACTCTTATAAAACAAAATGTATGAATGATTGAATATAAAACCAAACTGTCTTATAAATTTTCACTCAAATCAAGGTAAAATAAAAACTGACATATTAAAAAGCAAAGTTCCAGTGAGGATCTGAAAAGACAGGGTAGTACTGAGCATAGATCAATGGTGGTTAATTTTATATAGAGGTGACATCACAACAAAACCCCAGGAAATTAAAACTATAATATCGTAATATTATTAAAAGCTCAACTCTAAAAAATTTGAAAACCTAGGGAAAATGTACAAATGCCTTGAAACTCATGCCCTACCCAGATTGACATGGACAGATGTATAACACTTGAACAGACAAAAGAGGAAATTGAGCAGGTCATAAAAGACTCCCCCACAAAAACTATCTTGGACCAGATGGCTTCACAGCTGAATTCTATCAAACATTCAGAGAAGATCTATCAACAAATCCACATAAATTATTTCAAAAATACAAAAAGAAAGCTATGAAGCAAGTATAACCCTAATACCAAAACCAGGCAAAGATATTACCAGAAATTAAAACAGCAGACCAATATCTCTCATTAATATAGATGCAAAAATCCTTAACAAAATCTTGACCAATAGAATCCAGAAGCATATAAAAAAAATAATTCATCATGACCAAATAGGATTCATAACAGGTATGCAAGGATGGTTCAACAAAAGAAAAACAAATAACAAGAACAATATGATCTTAGTAATTTATACAGAAAACACATTTGACAAACTCCAACATCCTTTCCTGATTAAAACACTGAGCAAAATAGGAATAGATGGGAATTTCCTCAGCATAGTGAAAAGTATATATGCAAAGCCAATAGCCAATACCATTCTCAATAAAAAAGACTAAAAGCATTTTCCTTGCAAACGGGGACCAGAAAAGGATGCCCACACAGGAGTGGCATCCACTTCCTAAACAACATGCCTCTGGAAACTCTATGAACTTTAATGAATGTCAATAGTTACAGAAAGGGTTCAGGTCTTTTAAGTTCATAGGGTCACTATGAGTAGTGCTCAACTCTAAGGCAATCAACAATAACAACAATTCAGTATTGTATTGGAAGTACTTTCCAGGGCAATAAAACATGAGAAAGAAATAAAAGGCATCCAGATTGGTAAAGAGATGGTCAAACTGTCACTATATGCAGACAATATATACACTGAAAATCCCAATGACTCAACAACAACAACAACAACAAAAAAAAACCCTAGTAGACCTGGTAGACCAATTTAGTAGGGTGGCAGAATACAAGATGAATATCTAAAAGTCAGTGGGCTCTACCATAACAAAGAAAACTAAGAGAAGAAATCCAAGAAAGCATTACTATTTATAATAACCAACCACAAATTGAGATACTTGGGGGTGAACCTAATTAGAGACACAAAAGACCTATACAAAGAAAACTCGAGAACATTTCTATGAGAAACAATAAAAGACCTAAATTAGTGGAAAAATGTACCCTGACTCAATATAGTGAAAATGACAATCCTGCCAAAAGCAATCTATATGTTCAACATAATTCCATCACAGATACCAAATTCATTTTTCAAGGAGATTGAAAAGGAAATTTTCAAGTTTATTTGGAAAGGAAAGAGACCCAGGATAAGCAAAGCACTTCTGAAAACCAAAAATGAAGTGAGAGGCATAGCACCCCCTGACCTCAAAACCACACAGTTGTAGTAACCAAAACAGCATAGTACTGATACAATGACAGGCACAGAGACCAGTGGAAGAGAATTGAGAACCCAGAAATGGACCCATCTGTTTATAGTCAACTGATATTTGACAAGGAAATAAAACTTATCAAATGGGAAAATGACAACCACTTCAACAATTGAAGCTAACAAAACTGGACCTGAATAAATCAACTCAAGGTGAATCAGAGACCTCGGAATAAAGCCCCAAATCATAAAGTTCATAAAAGACAAAATGGGACAGAGCTCAGTAGGCCTAGCCTTTGGTATAAAGACTGACAAATACAGTCAGAAATCCACAATCTGGCAGGGCTAAAATTGATGAATGGGACCTTCTAAAGATTAAATCCCTGTGCATATCAAAAAACTTTTTGCAGTAGGGTGAAAAGAAAAGCTACAAACTGGGAGGGGGGGGGGCCAATGTGCCAATACCATCTCAGACAAGGGTCTCATATAAAAAGTTTACAGACTACTCCTGGGCTCCAGAAGAAAAAGACTGATAAGCCAATTACAAAATGGGTAAAAGACATGGAAAGCTTTTTCACAAAGGAAGACATTCAGGTGACCACCAGACATAAAGAAAAGTGCAAAATCACTGGCAATAAGAGAGATACAAATAAAAACCACACTGAGATACCCTCTCACCCCAGTAGCAGTGGCAAAGTTTAGTAGGGCAGCAAGCAATAAATGTTGAAGAGGATATGGAGAGGTGGGAACTCTCATACACTCTTGGTGGGATTGTGAAATATTACAACCACTCTGGAAGGCAGTTTGGCATTTCCTCAAAAAGCTGAACATAGAAACTCTAAAGGATCCAGCTATTCCATTACCCCAAGGAAATTAGAACTGATACACAAATGGAGATTTTAAAAAAAAACTACAAAACTTAGAAGAGACTGGAAACCATTATGCTGGATGTACCAACTCAGTCTCATAAGTATAAATACTGACTGCATAAGACTATTATTTTAGAAAAAGAATGACTAGTGAAACATGCATGGGAGTCCAAGCAGGGAAGGGGTGAGAGCAGAGGGTTGAGGATGGGAAGGGGGAAATCTCAGGGTCACACAATTTGGTAGGTAGAGGGAGAAAGTGAAGGAAATGGGAAAGGTCTGACAGGGACCTGAAAAGATGGGGTAATGTTGGGCAGGGTGATTAATTTTAAAAGTTGATCAATTGTAATTATATGTTAATAATAATTATAAAATTAATCAGTGGTGATTAATTTTATAAAACACAGCATATGAGATGGATTATATGAAACACAATGTCATTGAAGGCAAGTGAGAGGAAAAAATCTGCATAAAAACCCAACTTTTAATAATAAAAGACACAATCTTTAAAAAGCTTGTTATATGGAATGAAATATAAATGACTGTGTGAAGAACAATGTATATGAATAATAAAAATATTAATAATTTAAAAATCATCGTTCTCACCTCAAGGACTACGGTGCACCAGACATAAGCTGTGGGGTTTTCATTCTGCACATGTGCATGCAAAACAGTGAAAAAACAAGACCAAAAACACCTGAATTGACCCATTAAAATTGTAGTATGGGTGATGGGTCTGTCCGGAGGTATTACAAACAAGATGCCTGTTAGCGGAACATGATGAGACTATGTAATGCCTAATTTGGACATTATCAGGAAGAACCAATAACTGAAGAAAGACATTGTGCTTGTAAAGAGAAAATCAGTAGAAAAGAAGACCTGCAATGAGGTGCATTAACATAGTGGCTACAACAGTATCTCAAAGTTAGGAAAGCTCAGAACCAGGTGGTATTTTGTTCTGTCATATGTAAGGTTACTATGAGTTAGAGGCAATCCAATGGCACCTAGACACAATTAATTGTTCAATAAACATCTCCGCACTAAACTATCATTCTATGCTGATTTCCTTGTCTCCACTAGAGAAGCATATGCTCTGCTGTCTATTTCCCGTTTCCCATTTGCCGTATCTTACCTTGCCAGGGTCCCTTTGAGAATCCAGATCAGTATGTCTGTCAGCTAGCGATGGTGTGATCCATCCCTTCATGGTAGTCAACAGGGACATCCATCTCATCCCTCAAGGCCAAGTTTCTGAACACCACCATACAGAACATGTGCTGTTTCATAGTGCCATGCATGAAGAGAATTCTCCTTTAGAAACTACATTGCATAAAAAGTAAATTCATCTGACACAATGTCAGAAAAGCTGTATTCTAAATTAATTTACCTCTTCTAGATTCCATTCATAAATAAAGGTATCTGTCTTTATGGTTCTGTTGTACATAGGGTTTTCTTTGGAGGCAAAGATTCTGAGGCTCCATCTAACATACTTTGGACATGTTGTAAAAAGAGAGCAGTCTTTGGAGAAGGACATCATGCTTGGGAGGGTGGAGGGACGGCGCAGGAGGGGAAGGCCCTCTATGAGGTGGATTGATTCAGTGACTGAGATAATCGGGATGGGAGTGTCAGAGACGGTGCGATTGGCGCAGGACAGAGCAGAGTTTAGGGCTCTTGTACATAGGGTCGCTATGAGTCGCAAGCGACTCAACGGCACATAACAACAACAACAGCATCTTTATGGTTTGCTATCAAATATGCCTAGTAGGAAAGCTACAGTATTAGAAATTTACTGCTTTAAATATCCTCATTTTTTGCTAATAGTTTTTCATTGGCTTAAAGGGCATTTAAAACTTATCCTGACTTCTGTTTGACCCATAGAAGGGCGCATTCTGGCTGTACTTTCTCAAGTGACTAGCACCAACAATAAGTTACATAACTTTTGATTTTTCAGAGCAAAGCATTTAGCTTTAAAATCCTCCCATTGAAGGAAAAATAATATTTACCCTTACTTCCTCCCTTTACCCCCTTCCCTTCTATCTAACCCATCTGAATGCTTTTATGTATTAATTTTTTTAAAAAAAAAACAAAACAACCTTTTCCCTCCCTATCTGGAATGCTTATCTAAACAAAAAACTTGATGGTTGTGATAAGTGATACTAAGAGAATTTCTGATTTTCCTTTAATGGAAAAAAAATTAACTTTAAAGCTTATCTTCCTTTATCTTTTTTTTTCTGTTTACAGAAGAGAATGAAATTTCAGAAATTAAAATTATTGTGCTTTTACTAAAGTATAAATATGAGAGCCCTATACAATTGGCAGATTTATTATCCTTAAAGCATCTTAAAACATCTAAGCTACCACTGTTATTTTTGCTGTTTGGGGATTTTTTCCCCCCCAATGATGTTGATCTGTGTTCATGGAAAATGTTTATTGCTGTGTACCAACAAGTTGTAACCGATTCATAGCTTCCACTCCTGTGGGTTTTTGAGGCATTAAATTGCACAGGAGGAGATTGCCCATAGTTCTCCCTTTGAGTTGGCTGTTTAGCTTTTTGCTATTATGCCACCAGCTCCCACCTCATGGAAAATAGTGTTATAAAAATAATGATTATTAAAAAATGATGATGATAATGACATTGATAATATAACATGAAACAGAGCCAAGATTTTTTTAATGGTATTTGGATTACATTATTTTTACAGTAGAATTAATCTCATTTTGAATGTGAAGTAAGCACTGGCTAAACCATTGAGTTTTATGTGGTAGACACTGAAGTGACGGAAGAGACAGTACAGAAGCCTTGTTTGCACTGTGCATTATATGATCTCTTCTTGAACCAATCATCCAGACATCCACTTCCTGCAATAACAATGGCCTTGCAATATTTATTTTTATGTTTGGCCCATAAGTATGTCTACGCATTTTTAGAGAGGGAGAGTAAGAGCAAGTGACTGTGGAGTGAATATCAGTGGTAATTTCTAGAATTTGGGTAACTGGTTCAGTTTGCTTATAATGTGTTCAGTATTGAGTTTCTATTTATGCCTCACTTTTGGGGGATTATATAGCAAAGCATCTCTTCTTTAACTTGAATTCCTTTACTGGATCTTACTTCTTCATTTGGGAGTTCCTTTATGTAAAGTGATATTGATCTGCCTACTTACTTGGCAATTAAAAAATAATTTATAAAATCACTGCTCCTGCAGGCTGCATACTATTCCATTGAGTGAATGTATCACAATCTACCTAATATAGGAGGGACTGGAGAGCATTATGCTAAGTGAATTAACACAATCTCATAAAGACAAATACTGTATAAGACCATTATTGTAGAACAAGTACAAGGATCCAAGGTGGGGAGGCTTAATGATAGGATCATACAATTTGATGGCTGGAGGAAGGGATAGGTAAAGGAAAGGGGAAAGATCTGGTGTGAAAACAATGAACTTTGTGTGTAGACCAGTTTAAAATTTTTTCAAAAGTAAAAATAAAAAAGAATATATGCAATATAAATACAGGAAAGATCTAATGTCTATCTGTGTTTCATTGACTATACAAAGGCATTTGACTGTGTGGATCATAACAAACTGTGGCTGACTCTGAGAAGAATGGGAATCCCAGAACACTTGATCGTGCTAATGAGAAACCTATACTTGGACCAAGAGGCAATCGTCAGAACAGAGCAAGGAAACACTGCATGGTTCAAAATTGGCAAGGGTGTACACCAGGGATGTGTCCTGCCTCCACACCTTTTCAACGTGTATGCAGAAGAGATTATCCGGGAGGCTGGGCTCTATGAGAAGAAATGTGGGTCAAGATTGGTGGAAGATCTATCAACAATCTGTGATATGCAGATGATACAACCCTGCTTGCTGAAACTGAGGAGGACGTGAAGCACTTGCTGCAGAGGGTCAAGGACTGCAGCCTCCAATATGGATTGAGGCTCAATGTCAAGAAGACAAAGATTCTCACCATTGGGCCAATTGGGAGCATCAGGATGGATGGTGAAGAGATTGAGATTGTTCACAGCTTCAGTTTGCTTGGCTCCACAGCCAACACTCTCGGCGCCAGCAGCCAGGAAATTAGAAGACGTATTGCCATGGCAAAGAGGTTAGGGACCTCTCCAGAGTACTGAAGAGCAATGGTGCCTCTTTGGAAACTAAGGTGCATCTCACATAGGCCATGGTCTTTGCTATCGCTTGTTATGCATCAGAGAGCTGGACAATGACTAAGGAGGATAGAAGGAGAATTGATGCCTTTGAGCTGTGGTGCTGGAGAAGAGTGTTGAGGGTACCATGGACTGCTAGGAAAACAAACAGATTCATCCTGGAAAGGGTCAAACCAGGCTGCTCCTTGAAGGCAAGGATTCTAAGGCTCTATCTAACATACTTTGGACATGTTGCAAGGAGGGACAGGTCCTTGGAGAGGGACATCATGCTTGGTAGGGTGAAGGGACAGTGCAGAAGGGAAGGCCCCCTATGCGGTGGATTGATTCAGTGACTGCGGTAATTGGGATGGGTGTGTGAGACGGTGCGATTGGCATAGGACAGAGCAGAGTTCAGGGATGTTGTACATAGGGTCGCTGTGAGTCGCAAGCGACTCGATGGCACATAACAACAACAACAGTCCTAATATGCTGGACATAAAAATGAGGAGACTATAGGCAGTACCACTAAAACAAGTGATGTGTTGGTTCAACACATGTATGTACCATATCACACATGGAAGAAGGGAATTCTACCACTAACTAATAATGCTTCGTCTTAATAACAGCAGGAGGCTTCTGTGAAAATGCCAAGATAAGTGCTTGTTTAAGGACTTAAATTCTTTATTATGTCTAAGGTCACTTGTTACTTCCTAACTTAACAGTTTCTTTGAATAGATTGCTTACCTTCTTGTTAAGCCCATAAAGACAGAGGAAACGATGGTGGAACTGTCTCAGGTACTTGGGCATGTTGTCAGAAAGGGCTCGTCCTTAGAAAAGGACATTATGCTGGTGCAGGTGGGGGGTCAGAGAGAGAGAAGAAGATGCTCAACAAGGAGGATTGACACAGTGACTGTGATAATAATGACTCAGCAGCCTGTGAGAAGGTGAGCATGGTGTGGGATAGGACAAGATTTATATCTGTTGTTCATAGTGTTGCTATGAAGCAGGCGTGGCATCCACTTCCTAAACAGCATGCCTCCAGAAACTCCATGAACTTAGAGAAATGTCCATAGTTATAGAAAGTCTTCAGGCCTTTTGTTCATAGGGTCGCTATGAGTCAAGCTCCACTCAAAGGCAGCAACAACAACATAGTGTTGCTATAAATCCTACTCGACCTGATGGCACCTAACTAAACAAAAACAGTGGTGTCTGAGTTTATTCCTACTGATGGTGATCTTCCATAGGGCTTCTAAGCTGTGTATCTGTCTTTTTTCCCTGGGAGTTGCCGTGCCCAACACTTGATTTGCTACGTCATCAGGGCTTCTGCTGGTAATAAAGGTAAAGGGTAAATACAAGAAATGTTCTAACTGGTAATTAGGAAAAGGGATGAGTGTGGAGTTCTCCACAAGCAGAAATCAAATTAGACTAAAAATGTTAGGAAGGAATCCAAATTTGTGCCCTCAGTCTGGCCAGCTGACCCCAGGTTTTGTCATTTCACCCATCTGGCCCTCGGGTCTTAGTCTCCTTGTCTGCAAAACAAGAGCTGGTGTGTAAGTCCCCTTCTGGCTCTGAGAATATCAGTTCTTTGGAATAAATCTTATTTTCAATTCCTCTCGGCAGTTTTAAAACGCTGTTTAGAATAATTAAAGTAACACTAAGAAAGGCTTGAAAAGTAATCAACAAAATTGTGAATATCTCCCATAATGTCGCTTGTGTGACAATCTGCTAAAAAAATTTCAAGCTAATAAAAGACAAATACCAAATGAAGGCTTTTTAAGCAGCAGCTCTGGAGACACAATGGCAACTTTCCAAATGTTGCTAAAGCTTTCAGCCTGCTCCGCCCAGCTGTTCCTTCTCAAGGTGCTCCTGGGCCCGAGGAAAGCTGACACAGTGTCAGACAAATACCTTTCTCCCCACGCTTTTATTACCTCCTCTTCCTGAAAGTCATAGGCAAACACCAGGAAGCAAATGCATAGTTCTGTCTCATTTTTCTCCAGTGCTTTCTAATTGAAAGTTTTCATCCATTTCATTTGCAAGGAAGAGCTTTGCAGCAAAGATGAGTGAATGGAGACGGGGAGGCCAGGGAGGAAGCAGGAAGGGTGCTGTGTCTCATCGAGGGGGTCACAGCTAGCGCTACAAAACACATGTACAGAAAGTGTTGAGCAGGAAACTTGGGCTCCCTTCAACTTTTACCCAAACCACAAGAAAATGTTCAAAATAAAATCTTGAGCTACAGTTAAGTCTTTATAATTTTACAGTGTTTACCTGGTCTGGATAAGTAGGGTTTTTGTTGTTATTTTGGTTTACTTTTTTAGAAATGATGTATTTTTTAATTATTTGATTAGTTTGTTTTGGTTCTTTTACTTATTTGAAAAATAAACCTTGAACCTCCTTTTGGATACTGAAATGATGTGTATTTTGACATACCCATGAGTATTTCAGAAGTGGAAGCATGTCACAGACTAAATTAAATGAATTGCTTCTAAGTAAATCATCCTTCTTTGAGGAGTGCTTGTTCATTTGATAACCTTCAGGATGTACAATTCATCTCTCGCACGCAAAGACAGTTTTACCAAGGAGCTTCTCACCAAGATGGGGGTGGGAGGAGCCAGCCTCCCCTGATGCAGCAACATCATATATTCTGCAGATGTGAAGCTTCATGGTCTTCAAATCTGATCACAAATGCAAGTTCATGTTTCAAGTTGGGAAGAGGTGAGGATTCCTTCCTTAGAGGAAGAGGGAGGGCTGTTTGTTTTGGGTTCTATAAGTTGCTGACCCTTCCTGTTGGCAGCTGATGAAGACCAGAGCTTGAGTGAACCTGCTGCAAAGCATGTTTGACCCAAAGTCTGACATTATCTATCTCTTTACAGGATTCCTTATTATCTAGCCATGATTATAAGTGCACCTTCCCTTTTCATCCATCATCATAACCACAGGCTTCATTTAGGTCACCCGCATTTTCTTCATAACTTTCTCAGAACATGCTTTGTATACACTTGGCCTTCAATAAATGTCAGTCAGTCAGTCAGCAGCACTGATTATGTGCCACTGCACCTGAGAAAAAAGTGAAAATTGTCAAGGAAATGAGCCATTTTCAGGTTATTCTTCCCTTGTATCTCTGACTCATAATCTCCTCAATTGACTTGCCAGCTCAGTTTAAAAACAACAACAACAAAAAAAAAAATCCCCACATTCATGCCTGTACGTTCAATCTAAGAGGCAATGCCCACAAGACCTTCCTACGTCAAGACCATATCTGGTCACTGAGTGTCATTAGTGTGTAGTAGGTGTTAAAGCACTGATGCCCTGGCCCACTGTGGTGAATGCCCACTCTTTTATCTGACTGCCTAGATTCTTTCCCCAGTTTGCTGTACTCATGATCCTGATAAAGTTCATGACAGGAAATGAGGAGGAGTTAATTTTTCATTTAGCAGAGAGCTTCTAGTCCCCTACTCCACCCAGTTGTAATATGAGTGTCCGTTCTGATAGCATAGGGAGCTCTAGTGCCTTAGTGGTAAGGAGCTGTGCTACCAACCCAAAGGTAGATGATTTGATTCCACCAGCTGTTCTGCAGAATAAAAATAGGAGTGCAACTCCCATGCAGCTTGTTGTTGTTATATATCATCGAGTCACTGTGACTCATAGCGACCCTATGTAAAGCAGCTCTAAAGCCTGCTCTGTCCTGAGCCAGTCTCACTAATTATGGCACTCCTACCCCCGTTTCCCCAGTTACTGTACCAATTCATCTCATCCAGGGTCTTCCTCTCCTGTGTGTGCTGTCCCTCCACTCTTCTAAGAATGCTGTCCTTATTTCCATTCAGCTTACTGCCTATGAAAGCCTGTTGGAGTCAATTCCAATTTGATGGTATATAACAACAACATTCTGATTACTGTACATGCAATATTTTGAAAAAACAAACAAACATATTGCCATAGTGTCTATTATGACTCATATCTATCCTAGACGATAGAGTAGAACTACCCTTCAGGGTTTCCGAGGTTGTAATATTATAGAAACAAATCAACCATTTGGTGATGGTGGTTGTTTTTAGTGCCGTTGAATCAAGTACGACTCGTAACTATCCCATGAATAACAAATATGAACAGTGCCATCCTCATCATCTCTGACACACTTGAGCCCATTGCTGCAGTCACTGTGTCAGTCTATCTCACTGAGGAATTCCTCTCATTCGCTGAGTCTCCACTTTTGCAAGTATGATGTCTCTCTCCAAGGAATAGCAGCATGCCCAAAGTATGAGATGAAGCTTCATTATCCTTGCCTCCAAGGAGCACTCTGGTAGCACCTTCTCCAGGACATATATGTTTGTCCTTTTGACAGTCCTTGGGATATTCAGTACTCTTTTTTTCAACACCACAGTTCAAAGGCATGAATTCTTCTTCTGTCCTCCTTAGTCACTGTACAGCTCTCAGATGTGTGGCAAGCAATTGAAAGGACCATGGCCTGAATCAGGTGCACCAGATTTAAAAGTTGGAAAGTCTTCAAACTTTCAAATGTTGGTGCTTGGAACACACTTGGAGGCTCTGTAGACATGGTGATCTGCTTCTGAAAGGTCTCAGCCTTGAAAACCCATGGAGCCATACTACTCCATCCACTTCCCTAGTACATGGCTTTTAAAAAGCAGTCATTTTTTACCCCATAGTTTAGGAAGTTAGAAGTCTGAATCTGGGTTAAGGCTATAAAGCAAGCACAGTATTTAGAATCAGTACAATGAATGCAATAGAGTGGTTTTCAAACAGGTTTGTTGTTGGTTTTTTTTTTCCCTGGAAACCCCATATTCTGTTTTAATCCTTTTGTATGTACTAATTGGACATCCCCCTAATGAAAACATTTCCAAAAATTAACCCATACTAATCTTCACTTTCTTCCACTATAATAAATGAGAAAAATAAAATATTTATATCCCCATATCATTAGCTCAAAGTTAAAATTGAAAATGTACATGACATGAGTTTTAAAACACATAGTAATGGTAGCTACTAGGGCGAGAGAAGACAGCCATGGCTAAGTGCTTGGGTGTGGGAGTTAAACTGATTAAGGTTTAAACATGAGTATTAGCACTTGTGTGACTTTGCTTAAGACTTAGCATCTCTGAGCTTCGGTGTCCATATGAGTCAGATGCAGGTAAAGTTAGTACGTGACAGAGTTGTAATGAAAGGTAAATGAAGGATGTGCTTGGTTGGTTAGGGTGAGTGGCTCGAGTTCCTGGAAAGTCTGCAGTCTCAAAGGCTTATGGGGAGGTGTCAGTCATAAGAGGTGGAATATGAGAAGTGTCATATTCCATCCTCTACAGTCGCCCACTGAATGTTCACCCACTCTTTGTGCTTATCAGTCGTAGTACTGAAGTTTTCCTTCTCAGCAGAGGACCAAATAAAGGTAGCACATGAAAAAGCTTCTCATTATTAAACCAATTGCATATCTGTTTATTCTAGTTTAACAGTGCTCATACATTCATGTTGACACTTTCGCACTGTAATGGAACTACAAAAGGAATGTTTTCACTGTCACTCAGCAAATTGCACCTGGCCTTGTGTGAAGGACTTGCCAACACAAAGGCACTTGGTTTGACTCTGATGTGGCAACAAGGTGGACAGTCCCCTCTCTTACAAAGTAGTGCCTCTAAAAACCCACTGGAGGGTGAACTATGGGTCAGTTCTAACTCAGCAGCACCTAATATCAAAAAACAGCCTTAAATGTATAGCTTTCAATCAGTTCTTCAAATAAAACTAAATTTTGAAATCTTAGAGATGCTAAACATGTATTATTCTTTAAGATACTCAGACCCTTTGATTTCATTTACTGAATATTTGCCAAGGGTCCTGTTTTACTCCTCAGGAGCCCTGGTAGCACCATGGTCAAAGCTCTCAGATGCTAACCAAACAGAGTTGGCAGAACCCACAAACCTCTCTGGGAGAAAGATGTAACTTCCATAAAGATTTATAGTCTTAGAAACCCTCTGGGGTGGCTTCTTCTTATTGTGAACTGCTGTCCAGTCAGAATCGACTCATAGCTGATCCCCCAGTGCGTTTTCAGTGGTAGTAAAATGAATGAGTGTTGATTTCCCATCTTTCTCCCACAAAGCAGCTAGTGGTTTCAAACTGTATGGCAAGGAATTGCACTGCCAACGTCAAGGTACACGGTTCGATTCCACCCGCTGCTCCATGGAGAAGGATGGGCAGTCTCCTCTCATGCAATATACTGCCTCTGAAAACCCACTGGAGCGTCAGTTGTGGGTCGGTTCTGACTTGATGGTACACAACAGTAAGGTTGCCAGGTAGCTCTGGAGACTTAATCCCTACAGAAGGTACCTAACCCAAAGCCACACCAGCTGTTCAAGTTCACCTGTGGCTTTATGGATGAGCATCTCCTGTGTGATTTACAGCTGAACCCTGAGAGAAGGTTGGCCATCAGTTTGTTCTAGCTCGACAACAATGAGTGTGGGGTTGTTATGAGTCAGAACCAACTCAACAGCGTAGATTTGAGTTTGATTTGTGCATTGCTGTTGCTTTAGACCCATATTTCAAGAGCTTCCTATTAGTGTGAAGTTTGAGTTTTTCCCATCCTTACTATCGTCCTTGATAATTGTGGAAATTCTGTTGTGCTTGGAAGCCTGTCCTCTCCATGTCACCCCAGTCGACACCAGGCTTCTGATGACATATCTGCAAATATTTTTCGATATTTTCCAGGTTGCCAGATACCTGTAAGATGTCTGCTTTTTCTAACTCGGTCGTCTGTGTTTCCCTTCTCTCGGCAGATTCTCTGCATTATTCCTCAATTCATTAGTAGTGATACACTTGGGTGTCTCGTTTTCTTGGCTGTGGTACAAATGGAAGCCTCAGCTATCTTGTGGCCATATGTTCTTCTTGCATATGCCATGTGATTTCCAAGAATGGGAAATTCAGAGCCTCTTTCGAGTCTCTGCTTGAGATTGATAGCTCAGAATACGCAATATGTGTAAGCACAATGCTGTCTTATTTCTGTTTACCAGAAGCATTTTGAGGAATTTAGCTCGAGTTTTGATTACCAATTCGTTCCTGGCAGACTCATAAATGAGGAGCAAAGGGGCCCTGTTCAGTCCCCCGGTGAAGGAGTTTGATAAATGAGGGATTAGAGCCACGTTAAATCCTTCTAGGGGCGATGCAGAGAAGATTCCAGGAGCTGCTTCTCTCGAATCTCAGAAAAGGTTAATCGTAGCTGCTCTTCTCAGGTCAGAGACTTGAAAAGCACTATTTTTCTGGATCCATAAGGATTTAAGGAAATGAACTGGTAGCGTGTTTTCACAGAAATCTTTCCCTCCTGTATAATCTGGAATGAGAATTGGAGGGAGGGGGGTGTTCCTGGTTGGTTTGTTTTTAATTTGTAAATTGTGTAAAGGCAAAGATTTGAGATTTTATGTGCTTGGTTAGTATGCACAGTTTGTACAGAGACCCCTAATAAACACAGATGATAATGTTGATGGAGTGTCCTCAATTCGAGCTCCATTTTTTGAAGAATGAAGCCCTTGTCTAAAAGGTGTCTGTGTCTTATCTCTACCACAGTCCCATAATACAGGCTGTAGCCAGTTGGGTAAAGCTCCATCAAATCCTCTATGTTCAAATTCCTAAGAGGATTTTTTTGATGATTCAATCTATTGGTATGTTCCACTAATCTTCATATCTGAAGTGATATCAGAGACACACTTAATGAGTTGCAGCTCTCAAATAAGTTGCTACAATTGGACCTAAAAGGCTTTTCTCAGGCAAGTCCAGATATCCACTTTCCCTTATCTGCCTTGCTTTCAGGGACTTCGAGAGAACAAATGGCTGGTCCTTTTCCAAAGGGGCAGGTTTTCCTATCTGATGCTTTTGTTACCCAGAAAGAAAGGAAAATGAAAACTGTTGTCTTCCTTTAGGATATTGAAGCCAGAGCAAATTGAAGCTTGGTAGACTTCTTTTGTAGTGGCCTTCCTATAAATATGAATAGCACCATTTCTGAGTATCAGAGGTTTTTGGGTTAGAGGTCAGCCACCTCTTTGATATGCAGAGCAAAATCAAAGGTAAAGCACCAAATGTTAGAATATTTCTAAGAGTTTCCTAAATGATCTATCAAGACTTAATTTGCAAGAGGTAATACCTAGGCATCCTTGATGTGTTCACAGCCTCTGGGGGTAATTACCTTGGCTCTTCTTCAATCTTTTACCATTTTCCTAGTCTCAAACAAGATTCCCTGTTCCTTTGTTTTTCTATCAGAATGTTCTCAATGCTGGATTGCTAAGCTCATTGAGTACAATGTCTTAAAAATATATCAGTTACCTCTATCTTCATGAAAACTTTTGGGAAATTACTTTTCCATTTTTCTTTCTGCACTGCATTTTAGAGGATCCATGGTGTTGTCATGGTTAAGTGCTTGGCACTGAAAAGAAAGTTTAGAGATTCCAAACCACCAAGCACTCCTTGGAAGAAAGATGTAGCTGATGGCTTTCATAAAGATTCCCAACTGTAGAAATTCTGTGGATCAGTTCATCTACATTTGTAGGCTTGCTCTGAGTTGGAAAAATCAAAGCCAATGAATGTGCTTGGACTTTGGGATTGTATTTGACTTATCTCATATACAGCCCAAATGAGTTTAAGATATCCATCCTCTCAGTTCTCTGTTCTGGATGCTTTATGAATAAGTTCTAAAATTCCTACTTTGGCATGAACCTGAAGTTTCTGTCATGAAAAAGAAGTTTCATGTGTCATTTTTGTCAGAATAGAGCTATACTTTGGTCAATTTTTTGGAAGTTGAAAATGTTTCTTCTGAGATGCCTGAAGCCGACTTGAACCGCTAACCTTTCCATTAGCAGTTGAACATCTTAACTGTACCATCTAGAACTTTTTGCTTTGGGATAGTGTTGTTGTTAGTGTTGTTTGGTGCTGTCACTTCAATCCCAACTTGTGTAAACCCTTTGAACAAGGTGTCAATTCTTTTTCAGTACTTCTTATTCATTGTCTAACTTTCAAAACCATATGAAACAATTGAAATACCATGGGTCAGGTGGACTTTAATAGTTAAATGGACATCCATCCCTACACTTTAGCATTTTAAAGAGGTCCTTTAGAGCAGATTTGCCCAATGCAACATGCCTTTTGATTTCTTCAGATTGCAGCACAGCTTCTTACCACTAGACCATGAGAGCTCCTGCCTTTTGATTTCTTGACTATTATTTCCATAAACACTGATAAATCCAAATTTTAAAAAAAAACCTTCATTAACAACTTCAATCTTTTCTCCATTTATCATGGCATGTTGCCTATTGGTCCAGTTGTGAGGATTTTTTTTCCTTCGTTGATGTTGTGCTGTAATTTATACTGAAGGCTGTAGTCTTTCACCTTCTTTAGCAAATACTTCAAGTCCTCTTCCTTTTGAGCAAGGGAAGTCATGTCTGCATAAAACAGGTTGCTAATGAGTCTTCCTCCAATCTTGATGCCCCATTTTTCTTCATAGAGTTCAGCTTCTCAAATTATTTGCTCAGACTGAATAGATATGGTAAAAGAATAAAATGTGATGCACATTTTTTTCCTTATTTTAAACCATGCAGTGTTCCCTGGTTCTGTTTGACTATTATTCTTGGCTCATGTAGAGTTTCTACATGAGCACAATTAAGTCTTCTGGGGCCCCCATTTATCTCAGTGATATCCATAATTTATTATGGTTCATATAATCTAAAGCCTTTGCGTAGTCAGTAAAATGCATCTTTCTGATATTTTCTGCTTTCCTCCAAGGTCCACCTGACATCCCCAGTTGATATTGCTTGTTCCATTACCTCTTCTGAATCCAGTTTGAATTTCTGGCAGTTTCCTAACCGGGTACTGCCCTGGACATTTTTCAATAATTGCAGAATGATTTTTATTACAAACTTTTGAATGAAAGAAACCAAATTAGTAAGCAATAAGTGGGCCATAAATTCTCCTTCTTACACAGTGTGATGAAACTAAAAAAGGGATATTTACCTAGTTGAAACTGTTCTTATTTGATCAACATCATTCTAAAGAATGATACATATTTAAAATGTCTTCCATGACAGCCTTTTTTTAATAAATTGTGTTGGCAAAATTGGAAAACCATCTGTAGAAAAATCAAGCAAGACCCACACCTCACACCATACACATAAACCAAATCAAGGTGGATACCAATGAGTAAAACCAAAGACTATAAACTTCATTAGAGAAAAGCTTGGAAGAACTCTAGAAGCCCTCAGCTACAGTATGAACCATATTCCAAGCATAATGAAAAACTTACAACCAGGAAAGAATAAAATAGATGAATGGGAACTTCTAAGAATCAAATCCCTATGCACATCAAAAGACTTTTCCAACAGGGTAAAAAGGAAAGTAACAGACTGGGATAAAATATTTGTTAATTACATAGCTGATAAGAGACTCATATCTAAAATTTATATAATACTCCAGCACCTCAACAAGAAAAAGGTAAACCAACAAATTACAAAATAGGCACAGGATATGAACAAACACTACACCAAAGAAAACATTCAGATGGTGAGCAAAAACATGAAGAAATGTTCAAAGTCTCTAGCTCTCAGAGAGATGCAAATAAAAGCAACTGTGAGATGTCATCTCATGCCAGCAACAATAGTAAAGTTCAACAAAGAAGAAAACAGTAAATACTGGAGAAGTTGTGGAGAGATCAGAACCCCTATTCACTGCTGATGAGAGTGTAAAATGGTGCAACCACTCTGGAAGGCAGTTTGGTGCTTTCTCAAAAAGTTGGAAATATAAATACCATTTGACCCAGCATTGCCACTACTGGAAATATACTCTATAGAAAACAGAACCACCATCCAAATAGATAAATGCACACCCATGTTTATTGCTGCATTATTTATTTACAATAGCAAAGAGAAAGAAGCAACCCAAGTGCCCATCAAGAAACAAATGGATTGAAGAACTATGGCATATTCATACACTACTACACATCACTAAAAAAAATTGAACTCATAAAATATTACACAGCATGGGTGACCCTAAAGGAGATTATGCTGAGTGAAATATCTCAGTTACAAAAGGACAAATACTGCATAACACCACTGTTATAAAGCAGATCTGAAATGGGGGGTTGGGAAGAGAATAGGATAAGATGAGATATATAATGAACATTGAATTGGAACAGATGAAGGAAAGAACTGTTTAAAAGTAATGTATGACTAAGCGTTAGATGTACAACAAGAGCCCAAAATAAGAGGTACATTGCAAAGAGGGCTGTGGGTGGCGGGGAGGGGTAATTGTGCAACACTGAATTAATATTTTTTAAAAAATTGGGGGAGGGAGAAGAAGAGGAGAGGAGGTAAAATGTACAACAATGAATAAATGAAAATATAACTTCTGTAAACTTTCGTTAAACTCGTAATTAAAAAATTATTTTAAAAAAATTAAAATGTCTTCCCTCCATTCCTTTCAATTCTTTTACCATTAAAATAATGAATAGTGTGGCAGGGAACAAAAAGTCTCTTATTCATTGGGCAGTAAAAGAGGAATTTTCAGAATCAGTAAAATTAAATCATGTCTAACATTAGATTTGAGGATTCTGTTGTTTTGTTACTTTTGTTATGTGCTGTCAGGTCAGGTCTTACTCCTAACTGACCCTCTGCTGCATTTTCAGATGGAAAGGAAATTGTCCATCTTCTATTAAACAGCTGGTGGATTCGAACCATGTGCTTTTGGGTTGGCAGCACACCGCCTTCCCACTGGATGACCCGTTTGAGAACTATAGTATTCTTCATTCTTTTTAAAATAGTGTTGTATTATGTTTTTCACGAAATTTTGCACAAAAAAATCAGGTTACCTTTTAGTAATTTCTATACAGTTCTTTCCATGATATTAAATCCAATTTACCGTTTCTTATTACTTTCATTCTGGTTTCCATTTCCACTAACCTAGTTTAACTACCTCCTTGCTTTCTTGTCTTTATTTCAGAGTAAGCGCATGTTGTGTGAGCCAATCTGCTATTTAGCTAAAAACTGACCTTATGGAACAGTTTGGGCTCAACGTTTAGTGTATCTTATGGCTCTAGGCTCAGGGGGTCTTCTCTCCCAACTGGTCTAACTAAGTCTGGTCTGATCTTTGAAAGCTTTTGAGTTCTATTCCAAACATTGTTCTTATTCTATCAGGACCCATCTGCTGTGTTCCTTACCAGAACAGTGGGTAGTGGTATCTAGAGTCCATCTAGTTCTTCTGGTCTCAGGGTAGTTAAGTTAAGGTCAAGGTTCATGTAGACTACTGTCTGTAAACAAGTGTCTTTCTCTGAGTCTTTGGTTCTTTCAATCACTTTTACTCCAGAAGCATAGAGACCGATAGTTTTCTCTTAGATGACCATTCACAAGTTTTTAAAACTCTAGACATTAGTTGTTGTACAGGCTGGGCTCTATGAGGAGAAATGTGGGGTCAAGATTGGTGGACGATTTATCAACAATCTGCATTATGCGGATGACATAACCCTGCTTGCTGAAACTGAGGAGGACCTGAAGCTCCTGCTGCAGAGTGTCAAGGACTGCAGCCTACAATATGGATTGAGCCTCAATGTCAAGAAGACAAAGATTCTCACCACTGGACCAATCGGCAGCATCAGGATGGATGGTGAAGAGATTGAGATTGTACACAGCTTTAGTTTGCTTGGCTCCATAGTCAACAGTCTTGGCACCAGCAGCCAGGAAATTAAAAGGCGCATTGCCATGGGAAAGTCTGCTGTTAGGGACCTCTCCAAAGTACTGAAAGAGCAATGGTATCTCTTTGGAGACTAAGGTGCGTCTGATACAGGCCATGGTCTTCGCAATCACCTGTTATGCATCAGAGAGTTGGACAGTGACCAAGGAGGATAGAAGAATTGATGCCTTTGAGCTGTGGTGCTGGAGAAGAGTATTGAGAATACCATGGACTGCTAGGAAAACAAACAGATTTGTCCTGGAAAGGGTTAAACCAGGTGACTCCTTGGAGGCAAGGTTTCTGAGGCTCCGTGTAACATACTTTGGACATGTTGTGAGGAGAGACCGGTCCTTGGAGAATGACATCATGTTTGGGAGGGTGGAGGGACAGCGCAGGAGAGGAAGGCCCTCTATGAGGTGGATTGATTCAGTGACTGGGATAATTGGAATGGGAGTGTCGGAGACAGTACGATTGGCACAGGGCAGAGCGGAGTTTAGGGCTGTTGTACATAGGGTCGCTATGAGTTGCAGGCGACTCGACGGCACATAACAACAACAACAGACATTAGTTGTCCAATTATAGTATAGAATGTAAACTTTACATCCTATATGATGCTAATTGGTAGAGTTTCACTGAGACATTATGATTGTAATACAGACTGATCCTGTATTCAAACCCCTTGTCTTGGTGAAAGTGAAACCAAAGTGCTCCTTAGAAGCAAGGATGGTGAAATTTCGTCTATATTTTGGCCACAGAATATCCATGGAAAAGGACATTATGCTTGGAAAGGTTGAAGGTCAGAAAGAGGAAGACTCGCAGTAAGATGGATTGACACAGTGACAGTAACAATGGACGTAAGTGTGGCAGAAATGATGAGGATGGCACAGGATAGAGCAGATTTTAGATCTATTGTTCATAGGGTCACTATGAGACGCAATTCAACAGCACTTAACAGTATATGCTTTATTGTTTATATGAGTTGTTGTTGTATACCTACAAGTCCAAACAGGTCATATGTGACTTCCATTGGCTTTTTGGAGGTAATTAATCGCGCAGATGGAGGTTGCCCACCATTTTCCCATAAAGCAATGGGCAGCTGATGGATTCAAACTGCATGCCTTTTGGATTGTGGTGAAGCATCTTAGCACTAGGCCACCAGAGCTCGCTGACTCGCTCATGTGCTCTCTCTCGCTCGCTCTCTCTCTCTCTCTCTCTCTCTCTCTCTCTCTCTGTGTGTGTGTGTGTGTGTATGTATATCTTCAGCGATCCTATGTACAGAAGCTCTGAAGCCTTCCCTATCCCGAGCCAGTCTCACTTATTCCAACACACCTGCCCCCAACTGCCCCAGTTGCAGTATCAATCTAACTCACCCAGGGCCTTCCCCTTTTGCACTGTCCCTCCACCCTTCTGAGCATGATGTCCTTCTCCAAGGACCAGTCCCTCCTGGCCAAGTGCCCAAAGTATGTAAGACGGAGCTTCAAAATCCTAGCCTCCAAGGAGAAACTTGGTTTTACCCTTTCCAAGACAGACCTATTTGTTGTCTTGGTGGTTCAGGGTATGTTCAAATCTCTTCTCCAGCACCACAACTCAAAGGCATCAATTTTTCTTCTGTCATCCTTGGGGGGTGTGTGTGTTTTCATGTGTATAAATGAAGATTAATTTCTACAGACTGGGTTAGTTGCATAAATAGTAGCCCTGAAGTGTGAAAATTAATCTTTGGTATATGTGGGGGTACAGTACATTTTGAGGCACGTAGATTACAGTGACTAAAATTGTGTTGGAGTCAGTTATTTAGAAATATTTTGTCCTTAAAGCTTTGTATCTCAGCTAGATTGTGAACTTTTACAAGGCAAGGACTGTGCCCTCTCTTGTTTGTGTCTCATACTAACTCTGCTTGGAGAAGTAGATTGTGAATGTTAGCAGATTTCAACTTCATCAACTGATCCAGACTACACGTGGTGTATATGTATTCTAATTTCTTCCCCATGTCCTTGTCCTGTCCCCTCCCTTGTGTATGTAAGTGATGAACTGGCCAAGATGCTCTACAGAAGGGCCAAGAGGGAGATAAGGAGGAAGAATAAAAATAACTGTTTATGTTCCATCTAAACCCTCAGGGTCTGTGACTTCATGGAGGGAGAGTTGTTTAGAAATGTGTATGAATAATTGCACTTCAAGATAGTGTGACTACTGGTAAGAATAAACGATAAATATGATTGGATGATACAGTGGAAGGACTACGGGATCACAAAGAAGATTTTTTTTATTTACTATGATGAGCAGGGATTGGAGAAGTAACATTTGAGTTGGGCATGAAGCACAGAGAGGATATTTTTTGTTATTCTTTTGGTTAATTTTTGTTGTTGACGGTGTACACATAAATAGAACATATATGTTGTTGTAATGTACCATTGAACCACATGCAGCTCACAGTGACCCTATGTACACAGTTCTGAGGCCTGGCCTGTTCTGAGCCAGTCTCATTGACTCCAATATACCTACTCCTGTTGCCCCAGTTCCTGTATCAATCCATCTCATCTGGAGTCTTCCTCTCCTGCACTGTTCCTCCACCCTTCTGAGCATGATATCCTTCTCCAAGGACCGATCCCTCCTGGCCATGTGCCCAAAGTATATGAGAAAGAGCTTCAAAATCCAACCCTCTGAGGAGAAATTTGGTTTCACCCTCTCCGAGGCAGACCTCTTTGTTTTCTTGGCAGTCCATGGTATTTGTGTTCAAGACTCTTCTCCAGCACTACAACTCAAAGGCATCAATTCTTCTTCTGTCATCCTTAGTCATTGTCCAGCTCTCTGCAAGTAATTGCCAAGACCATGGACTGGACCAGGTGACCTTAGTCTCTAGACTGATATTGTTGTTTTTCAGTAGTATGAAGAGGCCCCTGACAGCAGATTTTCCCAGTGCAATTTGTCTTTTGATTTCCTGACTGCTTGTGACAAGAGTGTTGATTGCGGAGCCTAGCAACCTGTAATTGTTAACAACCTAAATTTCATCTCCATCTATCATGGTGCTGCCAATTGGCCCAGTGGTTTGAATCTTTGTCTTCTTGGTGTTGAGCTTCAGTCCATACTGAAGACTACAGTCTTTGGCCTTCTGCAGAAAGTGTTTCAGGTCCTCCTCAGCAAGCAAGGTTGTGTCATCTGCATAATGTAAGTTGTTGGTGAGTCTTCCTCCTCCATTCCTGATGACACACTCCTCTTCATATATATTGTTGGATATACACATATATTCAGCAGTATATGTATGAATGATTCAGTGACGTAGGTTAAATTTTACAAATTGTACAACCTTTCTCTTTCTCCTTTTTTGAGTTATTCCACCGTCATTAATATAGAAAGAACAGAGTTGGTTCTCTTAACTATTGTATGGGTTAAAGAAGACTTCAGGGAATGTTTTTCATTAAAGTTTAAAGATTGTCTCAGAGTTATACTTTTTGTTCAGCCTCAAGTGGCTCCAGAAAGTCTGGATTGCTCTGAGAATTTGAAAATTCTTTTCTACTTTCCCCTCTTTTGATCATGGTTGGTCTAGAAAATCTGTGATTAAAACATTCGTTTATAGTAATTGAGCACCATCGAGTTTTCTGGTCTCATAGTGAAAGAACCAGCTTGTTCTTAGATGTAACTAGCTATCTGTTTCTTTGCCTTTTCCTATTCCTGACTCCTCCCTCAAGTGGTCATGATGGTGGTGGTGATTGCAGTACTGTATTTAATAGCATCAACATAGTGTCAGGCACATTGTATGTCCTACCTCGTTTGACAACCACAATGAGCCCTGTGAGACGTGTATTATTATTCTTCGATTAATGTTACTATGCTCATTTCCCAAAAGAGGAAAGCAAGATCCAGAGTAGTCAAGGAACTTGTCCAGTCAAACAACCAGTAAGTGGCAAAGGAAGAATTTCAACATAAGCAGCTTGAGCTCTGGACCACTTAACCATTATACTAAATTGCTACCACCTAGACACTAGGAAGAGGACTTTCCACAAGAAATGCCTTGATAGGGTATTATGGTTATCACAAGAGTCCAGAATTAAGGTTGCATAGTGGAGTGTACTCAGGGTGGGGATTGGGCGGTGTTGTATACCAATGAGGAATTTTTCTTTTACTTTTCAAAGAGAGGAGCGAACTGGGGGTGGGGAGAGGTAGGCAGGGAGAACAGTGCAACAATGAGTGGAAATCCAAAATCTCTGTAAATGTGCATTAAACTTAATGAAATAAAAGAAAAAGAAATGCCTTTAACAGGGGCTAACATATGGGAAGGGGAAAATCAGACGTAAGAATGGATAATCCCAGTTTCCCTAAGAAGTTGGAGACTTTACATTTTGAGAAATGGTCATCCTGTCTTGAATTCTAGATATAGCATGCCCTTTCTTGCTGCTTTTTCCAAGCTCTCTACACCACCGTCTAATATACTTTATACCAGTTTACTTCTTTATCCCATAATTGCCATTCTCTCCCCATGGAAGAGATCAGTCTGGAAGGTGGAATTGTTTTTGTTTTGTTCATTGCTGTATCTTTAGTTCCTAGAACAACACGTGGTAAATAACAGGACACTGATGAATATCTGTTGAATGAATAAATGAGTAAATTGAATCCATCTTATGGAGAACTCACAACCTTCAACTGTCTATCAGCCTTCAACTAATCTTTCAGAAACTCCACACCGTATATGAGGTCACTAGTAAACCTCTGTTGAATCAGAGCATCAAGTTGGTGCTTCCCAATTATTGTTAAAATTATGGTGAAGATATCCAAGGACTGAAAAAAGTGCTATCTTCAGGATTACTTTGGTCTAACTGGAATACCCTCAAGGAATGACTGCCTATGTGGACTGACGTCAGGATTTTCTAGAGAAATGGAACCAATGGCATGTGTTTCATCTATTGAGAGGGAGACTTCTTTTGAAAGTCTTCTCACACAGTTGCAGAATCTGTTAAATCCAAAACCCTTAAGTCAAGTGTCAGGCTGTAATTTTCAGCAGACTTATATCTCCACAGTGTTACTCATCAAGTAGGATGTAGAAGGATTTCTTTCAAAATGTCTCAAGAAAGTATTCTTAAGAAAGTGCTTTCTTAAGGTCTTCAACTGTTCTGTGAGGCCCTCTGAAATTATTGACAGTAATCTGTTTTACTTTGACCAACTAATTTAAATGATAATCACATGTAAATGCTTTATGATAACATCTAGTGTTTGGCTAAGCATCTGGGCATCGTAATCATACTCTACCTAAATGAACCATCACAACTGATTTTAAGGAACTTGGAGGAAACATTGCACTCTGGATTCATCCTAGCCATATTATAGGTGCCTGAAGTTACTCACTGTTATCATTGCCTTTTATTAATCATTGATTTTTCATTGGGACCAACTTGATTGTTGGTACTATCTCAGCAGGTACCATGCTGACTAGCAGAATAGTTTTATGCCAGACTCAGGCCTACAATCATTCCCTGGCTTTATAGTTTGGACATGTTACTTAACCTCTCCAAATATCACTGTCCTAGCTTGGAAAAAAGGGACTAATAATAGTACTCCCTTGATTAATTTTAGTAACTAACAAGTTAAAATTTTTTTTTAAATCTTCAACACTGCCTGATACATGATTATCTATCTATCTCTCTATCTATATCTTTGGTGGTATCCTAGTGGTAAAGAGTTGTGCTGTCATCCCAAAGGCATGTGGTTCAAATCCACCAGCTGTTTTGCAGGGTTTAGAGAGGCAATCTCCTCCTGTGCAGTTTACTGCCTCTGAGCCTGCTAGAAGGTCAGCTCTGAATTGGTACCAACTCGATGTGTGTGTGTGTGTGGGGGGGGGGGTGTATTTTTGTTTGTTGTTGTGTACCATTGAGTTGGCACAGTTCATTATTATACTTTGTCTTCTTAAGCTGCCCTTTGAAATCTTCTGTTCAGCTCTTTTACTTTAGCATCTCTTCTCTTTGTTTTGGCTTCTCGATGTTCCAGGGCGATTTTCAGAGTCTCTTTGATAAGAACCATTTTGGCTGAATTTGTGTGTTGTTGGTTTTGTTTTTATTTTTCTTTCTTCTCCTCAGTCTTTGTAATACGTTTTGCTCTCTTCATGGGTGATATCCTTGATGTCATCCCACAACTCAAATGGTCTTTGATCATTTGTGTTCAATGCCTCAAAGTTATTCTTAAAATATTTTTTTATTTTCTGATTAATAGACTCAGGGTTGTATTTTGATTCTTTCAAACTTGTTTCATTTTCTTAAGCCTCAGCTGAACTTGTGCATGAGTACTTGATGGTCTGTTTTCCAGTCAGTCAGTACCTGGCTTGGTTTTGACTTGGCTTGGATATAGCGCTTCTGAATGTTCCTTCCTCAGATGTAGTCTTTTTTACTTCTGTGCTGTCCATCAAGTAAAGTCCATGTGTAAAGTCGCCATTCATTTTGTTTTAGTTTTAAATAAAAGTTTTCTTTTATACTGGTTTAATTACAAAGTTTGTATGCATTGTTTTTCACACTGGATCGTTCCCATTGCCTTTACCCATCTACCCATCAAATTGTGTGACGCTATGATTACCCCACTGCCCATCCTCACCCCTCTGCTCCCATCTTCCCTCCGTCTTGGATCCTCATACACATTTTACTAGTTATCTATTTCGTTCATGAGATTTTTTAAAAGGTATTTGTGATAATAAGTCATTAAATGTACAAAATTCAGTCATTAGATCTCCAACATTATTTCTTATAGAGTGAGTGTGTGTGTGTGTGTGTGTGTGTGTGTGTGTGTGTCTCCTGGAATTGTTTAAAGAGTTATCCAAAAAGAAGATGAATAAGGAGGGATAAAGCATATTTCATAGTGCTTTCCCAAAGACTTGTCGTTAAAGAAAACTTAATTTTGCTGCTCTTAGATCCTTGTTCTGAAAGATTATTTTGGAGAATGTTTGTGAATTTACCATGTGGTATTAAATATGCCAAATGATATCTGATACCTAATCCAGAAGATAATCAGAACTGGGCTATACAGTTACAATCCCATCACCCAAAGACACCACATGGGAGAAAACTGTCATACTGATCTTGTTACATCTTTAAAAAAAAAAACAAACAAAAACACACACACAAAAAAAAAAAAAGAAAAAGAGGAGAAAATGAAATAATGATATGATAAGAATCATTTCTTTTATATAGTAAAATAATGCTGGGGTTTTGATTTAATTGTTTTTTATTGATAGAAAAGATTTCTTCTTACTGTTTAAGATCCAGACTTAAATGAACTGACGTCAGTTGAGGTTTCTTGTACTGAGACATCTCTGTCTAAAAGGACTTCCATATTAAGATAATTCTGATAAAATTAGCATCCCTGTGCTTTGGTCATAGTGTTATAAGCACTCTTAAGAAGCCATAAAATAGTAAGGATGACCGAAGCGTAGTAGCATCAATGAAAATTGATGTATTCTATCAAGTAATAATGTCTAGCAAAGGGATATTGGGAAAATGTTATTATTGATACCAGACTGAGATGTCACTTTGTTTTTGTTTATACTGTCCACTGCTTCTGTCTACAAAAAGCTAATAATGATTTCACGTGAAGAGGATAAAATAGAAATCACAGATGCTGAGAAAGAAAGACCATTTGTGCCACACCTGGGGCAAATCATTGCTGTAATTGAGTTTCATATAAGCTCTGGGTTTCTGAAAAAATAAAAGGGAAATCATGGCTAGTGACATATTTCTCATCTTTGAAAAATAAAAGAATGTGTCTCTCACAGGGACTTCCACTAGCACAATTCAAAAAGACCTTTTCTTTAGAAGACATTGAATAATGAAATGGTTATTTCTTGACAACATTTTTATAATGAATGTACTTTTGAATTTCTGTGGCTCTTTCTTGTGGTGACATTAAATAAAGTTGAGACCCTATTGTTAAAATGCCACTCAACAGAGTGATTTCATAGCCATGGGCAAGCTGTACTTGAACTTCAGTCAAGGATAGCATCAGATGTCCTAGGGAGGAAGATGGATGGCCTGACCCTTTTAATGATCCTCTTTGAGTATTACTTCTCTCAGAAGAGGCTCTGATGGCGAGCAGAATAGGAGGTACACCTGATTATAGGAAATCCACTTCTCCATATTACAACCTGGTGAGCAGGTGAATGTGGAATTTTCCATTATGGCTGTGGGATATGAGGAATCCTCCGTGCTGCTCTTAGCTGCTGAGAGGGTCATCCACATTCCAGAAATAGAAAAGGTGGACTCTTATTATGTAAGTAAATTATTGGCATAAAACATAAATTCCAAATGGCTTAAGTTGATAGCTCTAATGATTAGAAGCCATTTAATTGTGTCATGTGAGTAAACACTGCCTTTAAAGCTAACAAACAAAAAGTCTAGGTGCCCTCTACTGATTCTGACTCATGGTGACCCCACGTGTGTCAGAGTCTAGTTTGCAGTGGCTAATTTTTCAGAACTAAATCACCAGGTGTCCCTGGGTGAACTTAAACCTCCCCTCCTTTGGTTCACAACTAAACACATTGACCATTTGCACCATGCAGGGACTCTAGATAATACCATTAGCATCTGTTGTTGTTGTTGTTGTTGTTGTTGTGTGATGTCAAGTTGCCTGTGACCCTATGGACAGCAACTCTGAAGCCTACTCTGTCCTGAGCCATTCTCACTGATTCTGACACACCTAATCCCATTGCCCCAGGTACTGTATCAATCCATCTCATCCAGGGTCTTCCTCTCCTGCACTGTTCCCTCCATCCTTCCAAGCAAGATGTGCCTCTGCAAGGAGTGATCCCTCCAGTCCAGGTGCCCAAAGTAGGTGAGACAGCGCTTCAAATTCCTAGCCTCCAAGGAGAAACTTGATTTCACCCTCTCCAAGACAGACTTACTTGTTTTCTTGGCGGACCACTGTATGTTCAAGACTCTTCTCCAGCACCACAACTCGAAAGCATAGCACCGTTAGAGCCATGTTTTATATTATCATAAGCTGCTACTATGAGGTAGGTTGCCCCTCTTTATATGTTGCAGCATACAGGTGTATTTTTTCTTTGAAAAATAGACCAACCCACCTACCTTTCTGCTCTTTGGTATGTGTATATGTATGTTTTATCTTATTACTTTTTTAAAAGAGTAAAAACTCTAGGCTCTTACTGTTTCAAGTCCAGTAAACCAGATAGATGTAAAGAAAAGGTTAACAGCCTCTCACCATGTGCTACCCAGTTTTACCATCCAGTATTGTCTGTCTGATCTGTCACACCTTCTTCTGTGCTCAAATAACTCTCTTAACTGTTTATATGACGTGTCTAAAATGTGTGTGTGTAATCCTGATGTTTTAATAAATTCATATTAATAATGTTAGCGAGTAGGAGAAACTGTTCACTGCTAGAATTGATTTTCTGTAGGATGCTTGTTTGTTTTATCATGAGAGAAGGGAGAAAAGACATTGGTATCTCTCCATAACAACTTCAAAGTTAAAGACCCCACCTGCAAACAAAACCTTCCCTGTTCCAAACAGGACCAAACTTGACAGCATGTTATATGCATATCTTTTTCTTCTGATGTAAGCTTTCTTCTGATGTCAACTTGTATGTGTGTGTGTGCGCACGCGTGCGCACAATGCAAGTTTAGATATGTTCCTTCATTTTGAGACTGTCTTCAGTATCACAGTATCAAATCTAAAGACATCCTACGCACTGCTCTCAAAAGTCAACCTAGAGTATCCTTTCATTGACATTTGTCAAATAGAGAAACAGCTCGCTTTATAGAATTGCTTACTGTACATTTAAGTATAGGGAATCCCAAGCGGGGCTTGACCCTAATGTTGAAAAGAAAGTTTTTTAAATAAACCAAAAACTCAGAATGTATTTTTCCAACATCTTTTTCGTGCTTATGGCAATAGTATAGGATAAATAGGAAAGAAAATGAGTGAAAAGACGGGACTGATTTCCGTGGACAACCTAAGTAGCAAGGAGATTTGTAATCTTTTTTTTTTCCTTTTT
>NW_006399829.1:13341021-13354443 GCF_000299155.1 Elephantulus edwardii
GGGATACCTCACTCAGCATAATGTCCTCCAGGGTCACCCATTTTGAATAATATTGCATGAGTTCCTTGTTTTTCAATGCAGCATAATATTCCATTGTGCGAATATACCACAGCTTCTCTACCCATTTGTTTGTTGATGGGCATTTAGGTTGTTTCCAACTCCTTGCTATTGTAAACAAAGCAATCTTTCTAATGACCAGAACTTTCAAATAATCTCTAAAACACTTGTGAAGAGACTATACCCCAGGTTTAAGTTGTTATGTATTGCTAGTACTGAATACAGGATTGTAAGATGCCCACTTCTTTTAGCCTGTCCCTACCCAGGAAAGCCACACACACACACACATTCCCATCCCGCAATTTCTAATTTTAAACCTGTTGTTGTTATTGTTGTTGTTGTTGTTGTATGCTGTGAAGTTGACTGTGACGCATAGTGACCCTGTGAACAATGGACCTAAACCTTGCCCTATCTTGCAACATTCTCATTACCTCTGATACACTTGAGCCCATTATTACAATAATTGTGTCAAGCCATCTTGTTGAGGATCTTTCTCTCTTATGCTGATGCTCTACTTTTCCAAGCATGATGTCCTATTCTAAGGACTAGTCTCTGCTAACAGCGTATGGAGAAATTCTCTCCTGGCAAAAGTATGGGTCGTAAACCTAAATATCAGTAATTATAATTTCATGTAAATGAACCAGTTTCCGTAAATTAGCAGCCAAGCAAGTGTGTCAAGAGACAACTTCAGTATTCCCATCTTACAGGTAGGAAAAGAAATGTAATTGGAAAATGGGAGGTATATGGGACATAAGGAAAAGAATTTCAAGGGATGGCGACCCTCGGTAGTTAGATGGAAAGTGAATCCCCGGTACTTCCCACCGCCTCAGATGAAATGGAGTAGGGGGTGTCCCTTCCTGGAAACAGTAACCTTAGGGAAGAGGCAGTAGCCCCATTGCATCCAGTTGGTTAATCTCCTACCTGTCAATCACTTGGCATCCACGCTGAATAGACTACAAATTCACATTTCTGGAGCCACATGGTCAAAATAGCACTTTATATTCAGTGTGAAATTCTTAAAATGAAACCCAGCTGGCAGACAGGAAGGGTACTAGGTGGGGGAAGGGATGGGGAGGGGAGCATTGGATATGCAAGGGGTTCATGATTTTTCTAAGGGGCTTTTTATGCTTTGTGAAGACGTAGGGAAATTTTGCAGCATCTATGATGCAGCACAATGAATTTCTTAGACCTGAACTAAAAGTGTCTAATTGACAATATTTTTGTTAAAACCATTCAGAGAGTTGTGCCAGCCATTCCAAGTTCAGCTTTGCCTGTAAGGATAAAATCATTTGCTCATTTAGGGAACTGTTTTCAATTTGTCCCTGAGTGTGAGTTAATAATTTATGTCTTTCAGTGCTTTAAATAAATCCTTGGTTTAATAAACTAATTTAAGAACAAGAGGGGGAGAGAGGTTAGTTCAGTTCCCTTCCATCTCATGTTCATACCCCAACCCCTTCTCATGTGTCTTTATCTGTTCCGTTTCCTTCTCTTTCCCCAGTTTGTATAGGAAGTATCCTATGTCTTGGCGATTTGCAGGGTCAGTGGTTATGTCAGAACCGAGCAACCCCCGTTTCAGAGCACAATGCGCTTGGTTACTGCTCTAAAGCCTTGAGTGTGGATCATACCAGCCATCTTTATAAGTGACCCAGTCACGTTGCCCCTCCCAACAACACCGAAAAGCAAAATGCACCTGTGACCAGCTTACTACATATTTGGGGTCCACGATTTCTTGCAAGAAGCTAATTTTTTTTTTCAGCAGCTGCAAGGGATTTCAACCTGTCCATATGCTTTTAGAAAAAAGCACGTGCTGCATATAACTTGCTAAGAAGCGTGCAGGTTCCATGTGCTCTGTATCTGGATAAAAACTCCGTGTCAAACAGACAGGAATTGTGTCTCAAATTGTAACTTGACTTCTTTTTTGTGCAAAAATTTAGATGTCAAGAATAAGCACATAAAACTATAGACCCGGTTTTGACGTCTCTGAAGTCTAGATCCCTTTGTGCTAAATTTGATAATGACAAGCTATTAGGTGATGCAGTCATTGAAAATAAATTTGTGGACATGCAGAGGTAAATGTCATTTACATGCATCATTTCATATTATAATCGTTGACGCTTCACCTCAGGATAAGAATAGATTGGTGGCACAAACCATTATGTGTCAGGCATTAGCATCATTATATGTATTTTCCCCAAATATATGGGGAAAATATAGCATTTTATATGTCAAAATATGTCATTTTACCAATAGAAAAAATACTTGTGAGGAGACTGGGCAAATGATCATCTCAAGGTCAAATAGGATTGATTTGCAAAGCACTAACTTTGCTTATTCCCTAGAAAACTTTAAGTATGGGAGATAATAGTAGTTGAAGGCATTGGCTAAAAAAAGCTCAGGAGAAATATTCCTGATGATTCCATTTCTGGATCTAGAAAATGAGGATAAACAGTATTTTAAAGATATTTTACAAATGTATTTAGAATGATATAATGTTTCTTTTTTAAAGGATACTGTTTCCCAACCAGATATCCTAACTGGCAGAGGTGTGGTTGTCTATGTCTGTAAGCATGAGTCTTTTCATTCTATTTTGGGTGATAGACACTGGTTTTTATTCTGACAAAAGAAATGATATCATATACACTTTAAATGTTAGTCTGTAATTATGGTTAATTACTCCTCCTCTGAAAGACTTCTGATTCAGAATGAAAAGTTGTTGTTTTTGTGTACTTTCAAAGGAATTGGAACCAACCCATAGCTTACCCTCCAGCAGGTTTTCAGAGGCAATAAATCACACTAAAGGAGAATACTTATCTCTGTCCCTCAGAGCAGCTGGTGGATTCAAACCACTTGTCGTTGGTTTAGCAGCATAAATGTACAGCTAGAGGCTTCTTTTTCTGACCTCACCAAAATATTAATTGAACAGTTAATCAAAAGTTGGTTAAAGTAGGAAGTCCTGTAAATATGTGTACATGTATGTGTTTGTTATTGCTGTTATTATGTTCTGTTGGGTCACCTGCAACTCATAACAACCCTATGAACAATAGCTCTGAACCCTCCTTATACTAAGCTAGTCTCCCTGTCTCTGAAATACCTATCCCTATTGCCCCAGTTACTGTGTTATTCTATCTCTCCAGGATCTTCCTCTCTTGGACTGTCTGTCCCTCCAGCCTTCTAAGCACTATGTCCTTCTCCAAGCACTAGTCCCTCCTGGCAACATTCCTAAAGTATGTCAGCTGGAGCTTCAAAATTTTTGCTTCCAAAGAGCAACGTGGTTTCACTCTCTTTAGGAAAACCTGTTTGTTCTCTTGGCAGTCCAAGGTGTGTTCAATACTCATCAACTCAAAGGCATCGATTGTTCTTCTGTCATTCTTAGTCGTGGTCCAGCTCTCTGAATCATAACGAGTAGTTGTGAAGACCAAGGCCTGGATCAGGTGCACCTTAGTCTCTAGACTGACATTATTGTTCTTTAGCAGTCTGAAGAGGTCCCTGACAACAGACTTTCCCAATGCAATTCATCTTTTGATTTCCTGACTGCTGGTTCCAAGAGTGTTGATTGTGGACCAGAGCACGCTGAAATTGTTGACAATCTCAGTGCACTTCCAATTGGCCCAGTGGTGAGAATCTTTTCCCTTCTTGCTTTGACCTTCAGTCCCTATTGAAGACTGCAGTCCTTGACTTCTACAGCAAATGTTTCAGATCCTCCTCAGTATCACCCACAACTGAGTCATAGAAACCCTATGTATAACAGATCTGAACCTTACCATGTCCTGAACTATCGTCACAATCTCTATATGTGTGTGTACAAGTCTGCTGTTAGGGACCTTTCCAAAGTTCTGAAGAGCAATGGTGTCTCTCTGGAGACTAAGGTATGTCTGATATATGTCTTTGCAATCAATTGCTATGCATCAGAGAGTTGGACAATGACTAGGGAGGATAGAAGGAGAATTGATGCCTTTGAGCTGCGATGCTGGAGAAGAATGTTGAGGGTACCATGCGCTGCTAGGAAAACAGATTCATCCTGGAAAGGATTCAAATTGGGCGGCTTCCTGGAGGCAAGGATTCTGGGGCTTTGACTAACATGCTTTAGACATGTTGTGAGGAGGGACATGGAGAGAGGCATCATGGTTGGGAGGGTGGAGGGACAGTGCAGTAGGGGAAGGCCCTCTATGAGGTGGCTTGATTCAGTGACTGGGGTAATCGGGATGGGCGTATCGGAGACAGTGCAATTGGCACAGGACAGAGCAGAGTTTAGGGCTATTGTACATAGGGTCGCTATGAGTCACAAGCAATTTGATGGCACATAACAACAACAACAGCAACAACATAGCTGTATATTGTCAAGTTGGAACCAACAGATTGCTGACCCTCCCGGAAGTTTTCAGAGGCAGTAAATTGCACAGGAGGAGATTGCCCATCTTTCTCCTGTAGAGAGGCTGGTGGATTAAATAGTGTGCCTTTAAGTTGACAACACAATTCCTTACCACCCACTAAGCCACCAGAGCTAAAACACACACACACACACACGGATTTACATATCTGTAAATCACACAGAAGGAGAACCCCCCCCCCGCCCCTTTCTCGAAGGAACTGCAGTTGCATTCAAATCACCATCGAAGTGCTGCTACCTTTGGTTAATAGCCCAACTCCCTACTCACTAGGCTATCAATGTTCCCAAAAATTATATATACATTTATATATATTGTTGTTTTTGTTGTTATGTTCCATCAAGTTGCCTGCAACTAATAGTTACTGTATCTACACCACCTCTGAACCTTTCTCTGTCCTGAGCCAGCCTTACTGTCTCTGACACACTTAATATTAAAGTAACATTTTTAAACTTAACACACACACAATAGTGCTAATCTTTTTATCTTGGGCCAAAGCTTTTCTCTGCAAGTATAGCTCTTAATTGGAATTTTCTCTTTTCTCGCTTAACCATAACCATTACTTGGCCTCTTTTACTACAGTGTAAGCTTTATACATGGTTTCGACCTTCTATTTCTTTTAACAGGGAGCTCTGGTGGCTTAGCCTGTCAGGGAGTTGTGCTGCTAACCCAATGGCATAACATCTCTTTGATTGTTCAAATCCACCAGAAGCTCTGTAGGGGAAAGATGCATAACCTCCTTTCATGTGATTTACAGCCTTGGAAACCCAATAGATAATCGTTAAGTCAGTGCTGACTCTATGACAGTGATTGTTTTGAGTTTCTCTTAAAATAGAACCATGAGTTCAAAGCACTTGGGAGCATGTGCACCCTTCTCTTCCAGTCATTGGCTGTCTTCGCTTAACTTAATTCAATGGAAGCTTGTTTTAAGTGACTCGTTTCTATGAAGCCTTTTCAACACGTGCATTTCATTTTATAGAAAAGATAAATTATCTTCTCAAGTCTGTATTATGTCACTTGCTTGTGGTATCGCTTTCCATTAAAGCTTTAATTAATAATAACAAATATGATTGTATCAGTGAAAACGGTGACAATTTGATTGAAAATAATTCATCTGACTTTCAGGCGCAGACATGTGAGAAAGTAGTAGTCTACCCATCAGGAGCATCCAGTGTGTAGGCAGCATCAGTGGGTGTGTTGTGTGCACTAGTCACAATCACCCAGTCTATAGCTTGCATCAGTTAATGTCTTGTATCCTGGGTCATAGATTCCCCGTGTGGAATTAGCAACAGAGAGTGCATCATGTCTTGGGCATCAAGTGAGGAGGCAGCATAAATCAGTTTATTGAACCAAAGTACTGAAGCAAGTCAGTTAGTACTAGACCATTAAATAGATATTAAGAAGGCTGGTATGCTGGAAAAATGAGAACTGAGGCACAAACGGAGACTGGTACACCAATATTCATAGCAGCATTACTCACCATTGCAAGAATATGGAAATAGCCTAGATCTCCAACCACAATCAAATGCATTGAAAAATTATGGTACATTCACACAATGGAATACTACACAGCACACAGGAGCAATGATTTGTAAATTACTATCTAACTTGGGAGGGACTAGAGATAATTATGCTGAGTGAACTAAGTCAGTCCCATAAGGACAAATACTGTATAAAGCCATTGTTGTAGAATGAGTGTGAGGATCCAAGGCGGGGGATAGGGTGGAAGCAGAGGAGTGAGGATGGGCGAGGGAGGGGAAGTTAACCAGAGAGTCACACAATTTGATGGGAGGGGAGATGTGAAGGAAATGGGAAGGGTCCAGTGTGAAAAACAAAGTCTTCAAACTTTGTAAATAAAACAGCATAATATTTTTTAAAATTTTTAAAAGGCTGGTATTATAAATACAGGGAATTTTCTTTTGAAGCCAACTCGAGATTTGTCCTTGTATGTGACTCTTTGGTATATAATTCTTATCACACCTTAGTTCTTCTTTTGGCTCAATTATTGTCATTCTTGCCTTGGACACTGTTTTTCCTCATGGCACTGATTTCTGTCTAACATCACTTCTTATTTACTTAATTGGTATTTGTTAGTCTTTTGTGCTGTCCTCTCTCTTATACACTTAGATAATATGTAAGTGCAGTTAAGGCTCAGACTTTGTCTATTACACCTAGCATTGTAAGCCTGGATCCAGGAATAATCGGTGTCCAATGATTACAAGGTGGTTATTTCCCGATGTGTTGTGTCAGCCCACTGGGATGTTCTGACTGGACCCCACTGAGATCTGTTGATTATGTGCTCTGAACAAGAAAGGTGGACAGAAAGAGTGTGCACAGTGCACTGAGGTCACTTCTGGTCTACCTCTCTGGTCTAGTTCCTGAATCTCTTCATGGTTTCAGCCGAAGTGACTAGTGACTCAGGCTGCTAAAATTCAGATCAAATCATTTACCAGGGACTTATTCTTTATTTTTTTTTTTTTTACATTTAGGACAAGGTTTCCTAATCTTTATATTGCTAACTCTTTTAGCTAACTCATTCTTTGCTCGAGGCAAGAAAGTGTTCTCCTGTGTGCATAGTAGGATGTTTAACAGTAAGTCTGGTCTCAATCTAACAGATGCTGGTAGCAAACTCCTGTCAATATTACGGAGATAATTTTTGCTATCATTAAACATTTCCAGATGTCTCCAGAAAGGTATGATTCCCCTCCTCCTCACTGCCCCCCAAGTTGAGAACTAGTGAATTCACCTAGGTCTGGAATGACAAGGCCAGGCTAACAATGCAGTGATAAATCCAATCAATGGCTTTTTGAACCTTTCGTTTCAGTGTTCTCTTTGTGTCTGATTGTAATGTCCTCCAGACTTGTCTTTCATGGGCTTTATACTGAGTTCACCTAGTCCTGTGTGGGGTTTTTTGGCCCAAATGCCTCAGGACGGATTACCACTCAGCTTCTTTCCTCAGATTTCCTCCAAGCCTCTCTCCAAGCTCATATTTCTCAGTTGCCAGTATATTAGGCTCCTGGCTGTACTGCCAACAGGGAAAGAAATTCTCTCTCCATGATTAACAACATGACAATTTGTTACCAGAATATTTGTTACCTGTTCCCCTCACTCAAATGTGTTACTGAGTTGGTTGTCAGCTTTTTCACTCTTTCCTCTGTCCCTCCATGCCTTCCTGTTTTTCCTTTTCCTCTTAATGTTTCCATGATGACTTTTTACTGTAGCCAGAGGACAAACTGCTGACAGGAACATCCCATGAATATCCCTGCATCTGGACCGGGCCACTGGCACCCTCCATTGGCCGCTGAGCAATGCATGTCTTCTCATATTTGTGTGTCTCCTGTTTAAGGCCTAGGAATTTGAATCTGCTCCAATATCAGAATGTTGTTGGTGTTAGAACAGAGTGTTGTCAGAGTACCACAAGGACAATATTAACATGTTTATTTGGGTTCCATATATTAATATTTTTATTTGCTACTACTGTTACTGCTTTCTCATACCAACAGCTGCACAATTGCGATAAGAGAGGTATAGTCCTTTACAAAAGCCAGATAAGAAGCTTGAATATGTAAACTATTTTGAAAAACATTTTGTGTTTAACATTCTTTAGCCAATGGCTGAATATCTCATGTTTTTAAAAAAATATTGTGCTGAGTAAAAGAATCCCTTGAACAGACTGGTGGTCATTTAGTGACATGCATTAAAAATAGCCCTACCAGACAGGCAGAGACGGTCGTTCAGCCAGACCAAATCAAAGCATATTTTCCTGTTGTCTGATCAGGTAGACATCATCAGCTCAAGTGTATTTGTAATCTGGAGTCTTGTACAGTAGAAACTGAATATAAGGCATGGGTAAAAAAATAAGTCAGAGAACAGTTTGGTTTGGATCTGAGGGAAACACTGGTTTTGAAAAATGCTAAATGTATGGCCTTCTTGCCATCTTAACAGGATCCTAATATTATGGTGAGAAAAGAATAGAATTCCTTATCAAAAAAGATGATTTCTTTTTAAGTATTGGAGGTCCTCATCGTATGTCTACCAATCTCAGCCCAAAATTTAAGCAAGACAGAGAAAGAATAATCTTAACTGTATGATACCAATTCAGTTACCGAGGCAGACAAATTGTTGGTAATTAATGAGCTAAGGTTTGGTTTTGGGGGTTGTGCTGGGTTATTTTTTTTCCCTTATTTGTTTCTATCAAGTTCCCTTAACCTCTTGCACTGTGGAACTCATATCTTCAAACTGCACTTTATAATACGAGGTAACCCACCCACCCTCCCACTTATCCACCATCTCAACATGTGCAGTTAATGAGTGTTAAGGTTTTTTTTAAAGCCTTAAAAGAATCAATTTCATGGTGAATGCATCTAGTTAAGCAAGCCATTTAAACAACATTTTACTCGTGTGTAGCAGACCATTTTATAAGTTACTGATAGCTTTACAAGCCTGTGTTTCAGACAAGCTAATTGGTTGTCTCTGATATGTGTTTGCTACTTTCACTCATTAACTCCCTTTCCTGTCTAGTACATACTTGACTAGCTCTCATACATGGAGGTGGGACTCTTTAAACAACCAGATCATATTGCCAGGAAAAAGTTTTTCATAGAAGTCGTCTTAAAATATTTGCCTTCTTCAGGAAAAGGCAAATGAAATCTGAGAATTATCCCTAACAAGAAAGATACAGAATCAAATGTAAATGTTCTTGCTACCAAAAACGAACC
This sequence comes from Elephantulus edwardii, assembly GCF_000299155.1. Classification (NCBI taxonomy): domain Eukaryota; kingdom Metazoa; phylum Chordata; class Mammalia; order Macroscelidea; family Macroscelididae; genus Elephantulus; species Elephantulus edwardii. The sequence continues at coordinate 13,350,182 of NW_006399829.1, forward strand.
CCCTTTTGAAATGAAAGTGAGACAGGCATGAAGAAAACAGAGGGACTAGAAGAAGGGTAGGGAGAAGATAAGAAGTGAATGATGTGCTGTTGAAGCCTGGCTGCCTCCGGAATTCATGACTGTGTTATAGATGTTATTGAAAACTTGGATGCCTGCACTAGCATGCAAAGGCAAGTGTACTGATGCGTCTCTGTTAGCATATGTCAATGCTTTCCATTCTCTGAGATAAGTATTAGATGCTTTGTTTGGACACAGATTAAAGGAATAGTTCAGAACTTAAGTGTCCTATGGATCTTGAGATTTCTGGAGTCATTCTATTTTCCATGATAGATTGTTTACTTTTCTGTTTGCAAAAGGATTCATTGCAGCTGCCTGTGGGCATATGCAAAATAGAGTTTAAGCCAATTAGACCTAAGGTTTTGAACCTCTTCGTGAGATCCCACCTCCTGCCTTGGCCTGATAAACTGGAAAGAATAGTAACTTTTCTCTAATACTCACTTTCTTTAATATTCATTTTCTTTCCTTAACTAATATGTTAATATGGAATGAAATGTGGTACAAATTCGTTCTTATCAGCCAGGGCTACCTCTTTCAGCCTTCATCCAGCAGGAATAAAATTACTGAGAAACTGAACGTCAGACCTGGTGTCCTTAGGAACTGCTGAATCAAATTGGCCCATTTTAGCAGGAAACTTTTTACTTATATGAACAAATGAATTCTCTTTCTCTTTTTTAGGCCAGTTTGAGCTAGACATTGTATGTGTCTCAGACAGAAGCCTCTTCAGGCAAAAGTGGGATGTTGAAATTAACAAACTCCAAAATGTAAAGTTGATTAAATACATGTAGGGAGGGAAAAAGTGAAGACCCTTCTCTCCCTAAAACAGATTTTTAAAAGATTATTTAAAGTTTTGCTTTTTGTAACTTGCAATGTGTTTGAATATAGAAACTATTAAAATGTGAGATATGCATAATCCATTGAATGTCAGTTTTGCATTTGTAAGAGCTGTAGTCCTACAAGATAGGAAGAAGAGGAAAAGAATATAGAATTCCTTTTCCTTGAATCAGTCCACAAAGTGGAAGACATTAAAACAGAATTCTATATATGCAGCTAATAAAGGCAGTGGAATACAATTACATTGTTATTAGAGTTAAATGTTGTTTGTGCAGGAGTGGCATCCACTTCCTTAATAATATGCCTTCAGAAACTCTATGAACTTTGATAAATGTCCATAGTTATAGAAAGGCTTCAGGCCTTTTGTTCATAGGGTCACTTATGAGTTGTTGCTCGACTCAAAGGCAATCAAAAACAACCTTAAAACAAAACAAAACCAAAAAACTAGAAAGGAATAAACACCAAACGATCAGAAATAAGATAATAGTAAAAATTAGAGTGGAGGCGAGCTCTGGTGGACTAGTGGCAAGAAGCTGCACTGCTATCTCAGAGGTACACAGTTCGAATCCACCAGATGCTCTGCTGAAAATCTCCTCCTGTATCAGTCAGATCTGATTTGACGGTACACACAAAAAAAGTAATGAAATAAAATAAAAACTAAAAAACAAAAAATTAGGGTGGAAGGAACATCAAGAGAATAGAAAAACAATAGAGAATTATGATGAATAAAAAATAATTCTTTGAAAAAAAATTTAAAAAATAATTTTTTGGAAATATCAGAAAATTTAAAAATCATCAATAAAAAATAAAAACTCAAATTACTAAAATCAGTGATGAAAATGGGAACATTGCTCTCAAATGTATAAAAATACAAATAGTTTAAGAAAATACTATGAACAATTATATGCCAACACATAAGATGTTGTTGTTGTTGTTGTTGTTGTTATGATGTCAAGTCACTCTATGCTCTGAACACTGCTCTATCCAGACCCAACCTTAATGTCTTTAGCACGCCTATCCTCATTACCTCAGTCACTGAGTCAATCCATCTCATCAAGGGTCGTCCTCTCTTCTGCTATCCCTCCACCCTTCCAAGCATGATGTCCCTCTCTAAGGACTGGTCCCTCCTTGCAACATTGCAAAGTATGTTAGACAACGCCTCAGAATCCTTGCCTCCAAGCAGCATCCTGGCTTCACCCTCTCTATGATGAACTTGTTTGTTCTAGCAGTCCATAGTATATTCCATACTCTTATCTAGCACCACAGCTCAAAGGCATCATCAGTTCTCCTTCTATCATCCCTATTCCTTGTCCAGCTTTCTGATAAATAGAATGTAATTGCAAAGACCATGGCCTGAAGCACATTAGTCTCCAAACTGAAAGTGTTGCTCTCCAGTAACACATAAGATAAGCAATGCATATTAAAAAAAAATGCTTAGAGACTATGAAAACTGATTGAAGGGGAAAAAATAGAAAATTAGAACAGACCTATAAAGGAGCTGTGCTTAGAGGTAATGAGCTGTGCTGCCAACCTAAAGGCACACTGTTCTAATCCACCAGCTGCTCCACAGGAGAAAGATGGGCAGTCTCCTTCTGTGATATTTAGTTCCTCTGAAAACCTTCTGGAGCAAGTTCCAACTCGATGATACATAACAAATAAAGGGAATGTAATAACTTAAATGTAAAATGTAAAATATTCCCTATAGAGAAAAACCAGATGACTTCACTGAATCCTACAAAATATTTAAAGAAGTGGTAACATCAATCCTGTATAGACTCTTCTAAAAAAATAGTAGGGAGGCAGTTCTTATCAATTCATTCTATGAGGTAAGTATTATTCTTGTCTCAAAACCAAAGATAACACAAGAAAGGAAACTATAGACCAATCTATCTTTTGAATATAAACTTATTACAAGCTAAATCTATCAACAAATAAAGAGTATTAGGCACTAAGACCAAGTGAGATTTATCTCAGGAATCCAAGGTTGGTTCAACATATACAGATCATTCAATGTAATGTGCTGTATTAATTGAACAAAAGACAAAAACCACATGATCATTAAAAGTTGCACAAAAAACTGTTTGAAAAAGCTAACACCCTTTTATAAAAACAGTACTTGACAAACTAGAAATAGGAAGGTATTTCCTCAACTTGATAAAAAAGCATCTGAAAAACCCACAGGATCCTTTTTTATGTTGTCCAAGTGAAAAACTCCCCTTAAAATCAGGAGCAAAACAAGAATGTTTGCTCTTCCCACTTCTATTCATTATTTTACTGGATAATTTAACTAGGGCAATTAAGAAAAGAAATGCAAAGTACACAAATTTTAAAAGAAAGAATAAAGCAATTCTTGGTATACTGATCTTGTGTATAAAAATCCTTAAGTTATTTCTGTGAAACTACTAAAGCTATTAAGTTGAGCAAGAGTACAGGATACAAGAGCCATCTGAAAAGAAAATGAAGAGAACTCCACTTACAGTAATATAAAAAATATTTAGAAATAAATTCAGCAAAAGAAATATGAAACTCGTATCCTGAAAACTGTAAAGCAACATTTCTACACATTAATTAAAACCTAAATAAATGGGAAAAGATCCCTGTTCATAGACTTTATGAGTTAATGTTGTTCATGGCAATACATCTCAAACTGATAGATTAAACATAATTCCTATTAAAATTCCAACTGCATTTTTTGCCAAAATTAACAACTGAACCTAAAATTCATGTGGAAATCCAATAAACCCAAAATAGCCAAAACATCTTTTAAAAAAATATCAGATGGCTTATACTTCCTAATTTAAGATTTACTGAAAAAGAATAGTCTAGAAATAAGCCCATAAATTTAGGGGTAATTGATTTGACAAGGGTGTCAAGACAATTCAGTTCAGTAGAGGATGCAGATAATTGGACATCTGCATGCAAAAATATGAAGTTGGCTTCCTACCTCACACCACATATAAACACTAACTCAAAATGAACTGAAGACCTAAATGTAAGGGATAAAACTCTTGGAAGAAAACAAAAGATGTATGTGCAACTTTAGATTAAGCAGTGATTTCTTAAATATGACATCTAAATTACAAGCACCCAGAAGAAAGATTGATAAATTGACCTTCAGTATAATTTAAAACTATTGTGCTTCAGAGGACACTATCAATAAAATGAGCAAAAGATTACTAAATCTCACCTCAGATAATAACGAAGAGGCATCTTTCAAAGGTACACAGAAAAACCAGCGAAAAGGAAAACATAATCTACACAGGAGTTCTACAGGACACATCACCTTCCCTTGGAGACAGTACAACTAAACTTAAGAGACACTGGTCAAAAGGAAAAAAATGTCAGCAGTCGACGTGTTTGGAATCACAGAA
>NW_006399829.1:13357528-13408810 GCF_000299155.1 Elephantulus edwardii
GTTGGCGCAGGATAGAGCAGGGTTTAGGGCTGTTGTGCATAGGGTCGCTATGAGTCGCAAGCGACTCGACGGCACATAACAACAACAACAACAACAAGGACCGATCTAGTATCTAAAATATACAAAAAGAAACTTGTAGAACTCGATAAAGGGCTGGTGAAACCATCTCACATACTTTGGGTGTGGTATCAGGAGATACCAGTCCTTGTCAAAAGCTGGGGACATGTTGAAGGTCAATGAAAAAGAGGAAGCCCTCAAGGAGATGAATTGGCACAAGGTTGTAGCAATGGATGTGTGCGTAGCAAGGATCCTGATGAGACTGGATAGGTCAAGGTTTTGATCAGTTTTTCAGAATGTCACTATGAATTGTAGGGTCTTTCTTTCTCCATATCCTCTCTAACACTCCTTTTCTGTGCTTTTAATCTTTGTAATCCTGTTAAGTGCCATTTGAATTAGCTCTATTTCCTAGGGGCACTATGTACAACACAATGAAACCTTACCCTGTCTTCTGGAACGGTAAAATAATACCTCATTGTGGCATTTCTGTGATGGCTAGGGACCCTGTTCATCTTTTCATGTCTCTGTTGACCATTTGAGTATCCTTTTTAAATGGTGTCTGTTCATGTCATTTGACCACTTTTTATTGAGTCCTTTTTTCTTTTTGTTAAGTTGTGAAAGCTTTTTATATATTTGAGATATTAGACCTTTATCAATTATATAATCCCTGAAGATTCTTTCCCATTCCATAAATTGTCTATTTTTTTATAAGGTTGGTTGATGAGTATCTTGACTTTTTATAACGACCTAATCTACTTTATGTTCTGTTGTTTGTGTATTTGTGGTTGTGTTTGACAATTATTGGGGGTGGGGGGAATTAAGGCTCAAAGCTCTCTCTATTTTCTTCTAAGAACTTATGATTTAGATTTAAAATTGAGGCCATTGACCCATTTTAAATTCTATTTTAATTGAAATATATACAAAATTTTCCCAAGGGGTGGAGGAAATTATCAATATTTAGTTGAGCTCAAAAGTGGCCTCTTATAAATTTAAAAAAATAAAAAGGCAGTTACTCAAACTTACTGTCTTTGAGTTAGAACCAACTCATAGCTGACCCTTCAGCCATTTTTGAGCCATAAATTGCATCGGAGATTAACCACCTTTGGGTTAGAAGCACAAGTCCATACAGACTACTCCACCAGAACTCACTGTTACGAATTAGGTATGATCATCTCTATCTGAGAGCAAACAACCCCCTTTGAATACCATGAAGTGCTTGTTGTTACACAAGCTATTTATTTGTTAAGGGCTTAACCTGCCCATGAGTATTTTTGAAAGCTTTCCTTGGCCATCTCACATTCCAGCCAAAAATTTCTGTCTGAAAAGCAACCAAACCCGCTGAGATGAGAACGTCAAGTTTCATGGAAAGATAACCCATTTCCTTTGGGATGGAAAATTGTTTCCTTAATGGAAAAAATCTTTTTAACATTGGAAAGCAAAGCATGTAGAATATAAAAATGATAAGATAAATCAAAACTCACAGTTTAAAACATTATTTAAATGTTATATATATCTATATATATATATAGATATAGATAGATATAGATATATATATATATATATAGAGAGAGAGAGAGAGAGAGAGATCAGTCTATCTATCTATCTATCTATATATATATATACCAATCTCATAGAATTTTGTTTTATTATTCTAATTTAAAATTTTGTATAATTTATTTTAGTGGTGGTCTCTGATATGAAAAGTCTGAGAATTTAGTCAAGTTTGTAAATAGTATTAAAATGTTTACAGAAGTGAAGAGTCACTGTATTTATCCATTCAATAGATCAAATTCAAATGTTTAAGAGTTCTTAACTACTGGGTGGTTGTTTTTATGTGCCATCGAGTCGCTTGCGACTCATAGCGACCCTATGTACAACAGCCCTAAACCCTGCTCAATCCTGTGCCAATCACATTTCCTCTGATACACCCATCCCGATTACCCCAGTCACTAAATCAATCCCCTCATAGAGGGCCTTCCCCTCCTGCGCTGTCCCTCTACCCTACCAAGCATGATGTCCCTCTCCAAGGAATGGTCCCTCCTTACAATATGTAAAGTATGTTAGACGAAGCCTCAGAATCCTTGCCTCCAAGGAGCCACCTGCTTTAACCCTCTCCAGGATGAATCTGTTGATTGCTTTCAAGTTGAGCATGACTCATAGCGACCCTATGAACAAAAGGCCTGAAGTCCCTCGAACAACTATTGAAATTTATCAAAGTTCCTAAAGTTTCCGGAGGCATGTTGTTTAGGAAGTAGATGCGACTACATGGGTCTAATTAAGATTCAGAGATCCCATTTACTGAGATTTAGAAGATAAATTTTAAATTTAGTGAGTTATTTAACAGCATAGTCCTCTTTAAGGTGATGAAGTAACAATGAATGACCTTACCGTATGCAAAAACCCATTCTCAAAGACACCAAAAACCTTAAACTGACAGGTCACCATGTACCTGAAACAGGACTTGAAAAATCCTTGGCCTCTTGTTGCAGCCTTTAAGAAGTTTCTTTCCGAAACTGACACAGACAGATACAGAGATGGAAGAAAATAAGGCTTTGCTGAGCAAGGGCCTCTTTTGCCTGCTTGATTACCATCCAGAGCCTCGGAAATCCTAACTGGAGCCTGGCTCGGTTGGAAAATCTAGATTATCTGTCGCGATTCAGTTAGAGTCAAAGTCAGGCAGGAAGAGGTCAAGCTGAGGTCCAGAAAGCCTGATGGCCTAGCATTTCTCCTGTCTCCCTCCTGGTAACATGAAAAACTGCAGATCGGTTTAGGCCAGAACTGGTAATGATTTTCTGTAAGATGCCAAATAGTAAATATTTCAGGCTTTGCTGGACACTGTCTCTGGAGTAAACTACTAAACTGTCTTGTTATAATGTGGAAGTGCACATAGCTATTATTTAAATGAATGGACATGCTGTGTCCCAGTAAAGCTTTACTTATGGGAAAGTTAGTTATCTGGAAAGGAGAAGGGTGACTAGGAGATAAGGAGGCGGCCAACAGTGGCTACTATGGCTGAGCCCACAACCCAGTGCTATTGGGCCTGCTCCGCCTCATAGCGGCCCTCCACCACGAGGGCCAATCACGGATCCCAGGGCTTCCCAGGCTGTAAATCTTTACAGAAGGAGACCGCCCATCATCCTCCCATGAATCTGCATGATTAACTGTGACCTTTTGGGTAACAACCTGACATGTTTTGATCCCTTTCTATACTACTTTTTAAGTCCTCTTCCTCTTGAGAAGGAACTCTGGTGGCCTAATGGTAAAGAGTTGCACTGCCAATCCAAAAACACGCAGTTTATGTCCACCAGCTGCTCCATGGAAGAAGGAAAGGGCATCTACTTCCACGTGATTGGTTGTTGTTGTTGTTAGGTAGCGATCCTATGAATATCAGATCTGTACCCTTCTCTATCCTATGCCATACTCACAATCTCTCACATACTCAAGCCCATTGCCATAGTCACCATGTCAACCCACCTGGTTGAGAATTTCCACTCTTTTGTGGTCCCTCCACCTTCCTAAGCATGATGTCCATCTCCCGGGAATAACCTCTCCTAGCAACTGCCCAAAATTTGTGAGGCAAAGCTTCCTTCTCTTTGCCTTCAAGGAGCACTTTGGTGGCACCTCCCCCAAGACAATATCTATTTGTTCTTTTGGCAGTCCTTGGGATGAATATTCAGCAATATTCTCCAACACCACAGTTCAAAGGTATCAATTTTTTTTCCTGTCATCCCTAGTCATTGTCTAGCTTTCAGATACACAGCAAGTGACTAAAAAAGACACACCTCAGTCCTCAAATGGACATCATTGTTTCTCAATCATTAGAGAGGTTTTGTGTGATTTACTGCCTCTGAAAGCCAGCTTCAGGGCCAGCTATGGGTCTTTTCCAACTCAACCCTACACAGCAAATTCTTCTTGAGATCTTCGAACATGAGTGAGTATTTATATGCCTGTCTTGTCCTCTTCTCATGAGTTGTTGTGACATTAGGGGATTAAGCACTGGGCTATTAACAGATCAGTAGTTCAAATCTACTGGTTATTCCCAGAAAGAACACAAGACACATTACTTTCTCAAACCTCTAGGGCAGTTCCACTCATAGCACCTGCCCCACCGCAGTGAGGTTTCTTCCCTCCTGTAGAAGGAGCCTTCAGGGTGAGCACAGGGGTGGCAGCATAGGACCTGGTGCAGGATGTGCCCAGACTACAGGGGCCCAGTACAAAGACCTGAGAGAGCAGGGTGCAGACGGGAACGTGGGGTACCTTCCTTTAGACCCTGAGGCAGGAGGCTTGCTTTTGTAATTTGTTCCTCTCACTGTGGTTGTCTGATAAGCAAACTGTTTGAATGGGAGAATCAAACAAACCCCCAGGCATATCAAAAGGAGAACATAGAAGTAATTTGCTTACACTGTAGGCTAGTCGATTAAACAAAACCAGACTGCTTTACAGAGCCCAGGTCTTGCTACTGAAGCAAATAGGATCGTTTTATTTGGCTCCTTGTGGACAGGCTAATTTCTTCTGTGCATGGAAGACAGGGGTTTTCTACAACTATTGCCTCTCTGTACACACAAAAAGTTGCTGTCTGGGAAAGACTTGTATGAGGGTGAGGCGCATTCACAGGTCATAACCTGCAGGCTTTTGTCTGGTTTTTAATTATTCCAGGGTCAGACAGGCTGCACCGAACTTTCCTTTCTTTGAGAAAGAAGCCGTCTTATCAGAACTTAACTTTCAGATTACACTCATTGCATTGGAAATCAATCCCCCATTAGAAACGTGCACTCCCACAGTAGTATTAGGCTTTGGGTCAACACAGAGGCAGCCTCTTCTGGTCCATATTCATACTCAAGAGCAAAGTCCTTCGGAGCCAATCTGCATTTGCAGTGGCTTCAGAACTATGGCAAGCTGGTCTCGGTTGCATTGTTTACTCTTGCCTTTAATGACATATTTAGTACCTTTCTAAGGATTTCAAAATCCTGTGAACAGAACAATGCAAAAAGGAACAGCTGGTGTTCCTTTTTCTAGACCAACCTTTTCTTTGAACAAGCTGCCAAGAATGCACTCTGAAGAATCTTAATGATGCCCTGCCACTTTATCTCCAGCCGCGTCCTGGAGCCCTGGACCAAGTTCTCCCCAGCTTCGGTGAAGGTCACCAAGTTAAGCCAGCTCCCGGGGCTCCTGGGATGAAGGCTGCAGCACTGGAGAGCCCCCTCTGCGAGTGCATGGAGGAGAAGGCCACTCTCGAAAGTTGAACAGCCAGACCCTGTGAGACAGACACAAAGCCCCCGTTTGTTGTGTGTTCTAGCCTGTCTCCATCGCGTAAATGCTCCAACCTTGGCTGATGTCATGACTTGTAAAATGTGCCAGCATCATACTTGAGATTGGGAAAAAGAATGCCCACAATCAGTTACAGCCAGTCCCAGCAGGCTTGGGGCATTCCGTAAGGCAGTTCAGTGCAAATGTGCCCTCCTAGTGTGGTACAAAATACAACTGGTGTGTCTGGATGAGTGGCCAAAGTGAAGAAGAGGAGAGAATAGATGAAGGACATTCTTGCCCCTTTATAACAGCCAAGGAAAGAACCTACACAACTTCTATCTCTTCAGGCTCTTCTAATGTCCTCTGAATTGGAGCCCTGGGATAAATTTATCATCAAGACCACACTTTACCAGAGTCCCAAACCAATATAAGCCTGCCTCAAGAACCATTCATAGGTACTGCATTGGACAGAATAAAGTATTTATTTAGATGTCCTGTGTGTGTTTAAAATGGCAGGAACACAACAGTGACCCCGCTGGGCTCAGGGTAGTTCACTGAGTGGCACTGCCTCACATTCTCTTTCAGCTCCTGCTGAATCCCACGCACGCAGCGCTTTCTCCTGGCCCCTGTGTTTTCCTTGATGCCCTCCTAATATTCCCTGCTGCTAGCACTAGCTGCTCACCTGTTACTACTGATTTGAAAGATCTAAAACCGTCTGCCCAGATGCCTCCACTAAGCCCAGTTCCTCTTTCACAAGTGAAAAGAAATGTGCCAGTATTTCTAACATGTCTTTTATCAACCTTCTCTCAAGGCACATTTGATTAAAATTGAGTTACATGATTAAAGTCTGGTCCACTGAGTGATGTTAGCTGTAGTCAGTAGTGTATATGAGTGAAAAGGCTTTGGGAAATGGCACATTGAAGTCTTTGATGATCACTGATGTACTTAAAGACAGCTATGGTTACTTAGTCTGTAGGGAGTTAGTTGTACTAACTCAAAGGCCATGCCTCTCCGGAGATTCAAATTCACCAGCAGCGTCAAGGGGAAAAGATGGGCCATTGCCTCCCATGCTGATCACAGTATCAGAAGCCCAGTGGAAGGTCAGCAATGGTTTGATTCCAACTCAATGGCAAGGAGTCATAAAGTACTTAACTGCTAACCAGACGTTCAAGTCCACCCAAAGGAACCTTGAGGGAGAGGCCTGTGATCCACTTTTGAAAACTCTACGGAGCACAGTTCTACTTTGACACACAAAGGCTCAACATGAGTATGGGAACTGGTGGCAGTTAAGGAAAAAGCCTTGAAGTGAGGGGCTGTGTGTCTTATAAGACCAGCCCCTTCGTCAGGCTGATTCCATTTTTTTTTAAACGAAGCATGTAGAAACGGAAGCAAGTATCCAACTTCATTCGTTGGGAGTGAATACGTGGAAAAAATAAGCCAGTAACACCAGACAGGGGCAAGAGTCATTTACATTTCTCATGGGCTACAAAGACAGTTCTCAACAGAGACAGGACCACCACAGGTGGTGTTTTAGAAATTGGAGGCATGTTTTTAATTTTAATGAGTTGTTCGTGCTAATGGCACTTGGTGTACCATAACTGGGTGTTGGAGGAAACTGCACCATCAAGTCAGAACCTACTCATAGCTGACCCTCCAGCGGGTTTTCAGAGGCTGTAAATTGCATGGGAGGAGACTGCTCCCGTAGAGCAGCTGGTGGGTTCAAATGGCATGCCTTTGCCTTGTCTGCACAGCAGTACCCTACCCAAAAGGAATTGTCAGCATGCCTTTGCCTTGTCTGCACAGCACCCCCCCAAAAGGATATCCCTTTTTTCCAGTTAGTGTTTTTATCACTCATATACAGATTGTTTCCTGCATGCATATTGTGTTTTATACAGTCTTTCATTTACAGTGTTTTTGTTCATGTATGTTTTAGGGGCATTTCCTCTAGGATTGCAGCACATCTTCTTACCACTAGGCCATCAGAGCTCCTTCAGCTAATTAGATTTCTTCATTCTCTTTGAAATGTCTTCCTATGCACCTTGGAGCTCTGGTGGTATAGCAGTTGCACTGTTGGCCCAAGGGCTATGCATTCCTGGTGGTTTGAATCTACCAGCTGCTCTTCAGGAGAAAGCCTCCTCCCCTGTGGTTTACAGCCTCAGAAACCTAATGGAGAGTCAGCTGTTAGTTCATTCTGACCCAAACAGCAGTGAGTTTCCTTGAGTTATGCATCCACATGAATCAGAGCTCTGTTTGTAAATATCTGCCAGGAACTCAGTTCTTCTTGACGCAGGAGCACTAAGCAGGTCTTTTCTGGATTGTCTGTGTTCCTGCTCGATGCAGAGCTTAAAAGAAAATTAGGCCAGCTCTGGCACACTTCCTTACACCGTTTAGTAACAAAACATTATAAATAAAATGAGGCTCACAGACTTTTTAAAAGAGAAGACCTATCAGTACAAGTCAGAAGCCATTGATGCGACCACTAGATTTAATCCCAGCAGGTTTGTAAGAATTGAAAGCAAAGTTTTGAACTGACGTGAAGGCAAGACGAGGCAGTCCATGAATGATACTGCTGGTGCATCAGCGATCCTGTAACGAGGAAGGAATTCTTTTCATTCTCTCTCCTCAAGGAAACATAAAGGACATCTCCTAACAATGAGTGGGCTGCCTCGGCTATGTCATGTCTCTTAGGTTTCACAGCTGCTCCGGCGTTAGTTGCAGCGAGGTGGTGCCGATCTTCCTCTGTTATAACGGGACTGTATAGCAAATGCAGTGTGTGACTAATAGGACACAGGAACGCAAATCACTCCCAGTTGCATGAGTGAAGGAGGACTCTGATGGCATCGCTAAAATAGGTTAGCTCCTTCCGGCGGCTTTGTTTTCCTATCTCTAGGGTGGACACATGGCTGCTAACACATGCCCACTCTCTGTGGCATTCCTGAAAATAGCTGAGTGACCACAGGTTGCCAGGCAGCTGTATTCTGATGTCATTCCCCCCGGTACCGTCTCCAGAAGCCGGTGTGAGACAATCTGCGTCTCCTTAGTCCAGCAGTTTCCAATTAACCGTGATGTTTAAGCAGCTGATAAAGTGTTCAAGTCTCCGATTCATTTTCTCTTCTATCACTTTAAAAATGTATACCTTAATAAGAAAATGCATTTTAGAAAAAATCATGTCTAACTTTAAAAAAAAAATCTTTGATTCAAAGGCAGGCAGTTGTTTGGGGTTTTGTGTTTGTTCTTACCCTTAAAACAGTACCAAAGGAAAGCAGTTGATTTTTTGTTGATCAAACTTAACACCATTCTTTAAATTTCCATGTTACTATATAGAAAAATCATAATGATGGAGAAGTCAAACGGAACTGTGATTTCTTTTTGTTTTTCTTTTTAATTCTTCCACAGGGGGAGTAGATTTGGAGGTTCAGGTGAATAAAACAAAATAAAATGTAATTTTTTAAAAGTCAGCGTCAAAGCATTATGCCTTCCCCTCCCTTGCCTTGTCATCTTTGTTTTGTAGAAACATAAAACTCTGGGTAATAAAAGCCATGTCCTAGTGGCAAATACAGCCACTCATTGTCTGTGGCTATCATTGTAAAGTGAAAAGTTGTTTTTGAATTGATAATATACGTGTGGAGCGGTGTGGAATCGTTTAACTGCGAGTAGGGTAGATACGGCAGGGACAGAGGCTTGCTAAGGTTACGGGTCTGAAACTCTCAAGTTACCCAGCACTATTTGTCAGCTTAACACCACCGGGCAGCTTTATCTGGTGACCACCCTGAAATTGCAGCTCCCAGTTCCTTCTCGTGTTTAATATTCAGCAGGAACAGCTACGGAAACATTGCTACCATCAGACGTCTTTATTATCTTCCAAGTGTGCCTATGCGATAGACTGTATTTTCAGTTGCCTGGAAACCAGCATAATGGGTAACTTAAACCAGTGTGTGTGTGTGTGTGTGTGTGTGTGTGTGTGTGTGTGTGTGTGTGTGTGTGTGTGGTCAATATTGCAAAATATCACACATTCCTTCTCTTTTGTGCTTCTTTAAAAATCTACTGTTGCCTCTGTAGTAGTTGAAAATATGCTACAGGGATTGATTCTAGGTCATTTTTAGGGGAGGGAAAAGCATTTGGAAGACGTTTTGATTAGGGAATAACGTGCTTTCATCTTGTTCTTTATTTTACTATTACCTGGTTTCTTGCCACAAGCCCTCTTCCCAGCTAATTGTTGTTGTTGTTTCTGTTGTTTGTTATGTGCCTTCGAGTTGGAACCAACTCATAGCCGACCATCTAATGGATTTTCAGAGACTGAAAATCACAGAGAAGATTGCCCATCTTTCTTTCATGGAGGAATTTGGTAGATTCAAACTATGTGTCTTTGGGGACCAGTGGGTCCCCATTTATGCCCTCGGTGGGCATAGTGGACACTTTGATTTGCAGGTAAAGCAAAGCAGCTAACATATCTACTTGTAAACACTTGACACGACAACTTCTCCATCTAGCTATTAGCTTAAACCTGGTTCACCACCTGCTCCTCCTGTAGCCAGAAGTCCTTAATTCCTGGGAGCTTTCAGGCCCACGCAGGCATGGCCCCCAGGTCCTGGTCCTAACAGGAGCAAGTGCAGGTTCTCTCAAATGCATATTGCCTGGCTGGTGTACTCTTGGAAGGAAAAAAACCCCAAAAGAATGGTGTTTATTTTTTCTATAACCAAGAAGCCTCAACCACATCATTTGTCAAAATACCTTGAGCCAAATCAGCTCTGATGATGTGCGTGAGATTTTTATATTAAAAATTAGAATGAATGAGCACCCTCCCATCCTCAAGGGCCTTTGACTTTGTTGAACTGATGTTTCTCTTGAAATTGCAGACACCTATGGGGTCACACTTAGTAACAATTGAATTTCAAATTTTAGCATGTTTGTGGCTCCTAAATTGGCTTTAAGGAGCCCTGGGGCCGAGTGGATTATGTCTTGGGCTGCTAACTGAGAGGTAAGCGGTTTAAATCTAGCAGCCTCTTCAAAGGAGAAAGGCTGTCCTTCCCTTGAAAACCTGATGGAGGGTTCTTATGCGTTGGAATCAAGTCAATAGCAGTAGGGTGGATTGGGTTGAGTTGGGTTGGGTTTAAATTAACATTAAAAAATCAATTTTTCTTTATTTATATTCTGATTCCTATGCAAAAAATTATACAGACCCTTCTGACCATTTTAAGGAGCTCTGGTAGCCTACTGGGTAAAGAGTTCCTTGCCAACACAAAGGCAGGCAGTCCTAATGCACCAGCTGCTCCATGGGAGATCCATGGGCCATGTCCTCCTGTGCAACTGACCACCTCTTACAGGCAACTGGAGGTTCAGCTATGAGTCAGTTCCAACTTGACAGTAACCAATCTGAGTATTTTTTTGAAGACCATTTTGGATGATATATCTGTCATGTTAGCTATAGTCTGGTGGTTGATATTGGTGATGATGAAAAATGAGACCAGGTTTGTAAATGGCATGTGTACATGAGACTCCAACAGTAGTTCTGTGGATTTTTTTTTTTTAATTAAGTATTGACTAAAGTATGACCTTGGAATTTTTCCATGGCACACGGAATTTAAGGTAGTTTGTTGACAGAGAATATCTTTGAGCGATCCTTCAAAATTTTATTACAGTTTAAACCTTAGATTTGTTTTCTACAATTTTATAAAAATTTTATTTTATTAATTTTAATGAACATTTACAGAGATTTTGGATTTTCATTCATTCATTGTTGCACTTTTTTCTTTATCCCCCTCCCCCCAGTTCACTCCTCTCTTTGAAAAGCAAAAGATAAACTTCTTCGTTGGTGTACAATCCCCCCTGGCCCGGATGCTGCCCCCCCACCCCAAATGCACTCCACTATGCAACCTTAATTCTGTGTGTGAGTGTACCGTCAAATCAGATCTGACTGGTACAGAAGGAGATTGTCCCTCCTTTTCCCAGCAGAGCATCTGGTGGATTCGAACCGTGTGCCTCTGGGATTGTAGGTGCAGCTCCTTGCCACTAGGCCACCAGAGCTCCACTATGCAACCTTAATTCTGAATTCCTGTGATAATCATAATATGCTATCATGTATCACTTTTAAACTGTTTTCTCCTTCATCTGTTTCAATTCAGTATATATAATCTATCCAGTTTTCCTCAGTCTTACCCCAACCCTGATGTCAGTCACTTTCTACAACAGTGGCACCATGCAGTATTTGTCCTTTTGTGACTGAGATATTTCACTCAGCATAATGTCCTCCAGGGTCACCCATTTTGAATAATATTGCATGAGTTCCTTGTTTTCCAATGCAGCATAGTATTCCATTGTGTGAATATACCACAGCTTCTCTATCCATTCATTTGTTGATAGGCACTTAGGTTGTTTCCAGGTCCTTGCTATTGTGAACAAAGCTGAGATAAACATGGGTGTGCATATATCTGCTTGGGTAGCTGTTATTGTCTCTTTAGGGTATATTCCCAGTAGTGGTATTGCGGGGTCAAATGGTATCTCTATTTGCAACTTTTTGAGAAAGAGCCATACCACTTTCCACAGGGGTTGCACCATTTTATACTCCCACCAACGGTGAATAAGGGTTCCTATTTCTCCGCAACCTCGCCAGCATTTGTTGCTTGCAGTTCTGTTAAATTTTGCTATTCTTACTGGAGTGAGATGATATCTCATAGTTGTTTTGATTTGCAGCTCTTGCTACTGTCTACTTTGTGTTATGTCACATCTTACTGAACTCTAAATCCAGTGTCTTATTCCTGTGTGATGTAGTGTGTGTGAAGTGAAGCAGCTTCATTAATTTAGTACTTTATCAAATTCTTAGTAAAATACCTCAGTACTTCTGGAAATCATAACAATTTGATCATCTTTATAAATAAGGAGGTAACCATACTGAATGATTTGTAATTGAACATTAGTTGGTAGTTTTTGGACTTGTTCTAAAATTAATACTTCTTTTTCAGAACAGTTTTTCATTTACAGGAAAATTAAGCAGAAAACAGCATTCTCAGACTATACCTGCCTCCCAGGTTACCCCTGCTATTTAGTGGCATATGTTTGTTACAACTGATAAACCAATGTCATTGACACATTTATATTGGGAGTTCTTGTGGCCTAGTCTTATTGGTTGGTCCACATATATATGGATAGTGGGTGGATAGTGGATATGGAAGCTGGATAGTAGAAAAAAAGAACAAAGAATTTATATCTTTGAATTGTGTTGGCAAATAATATTGAATATGCATACCTTTTGGAAGCAGGATTGGCATTCACTTCCTAAACAACATGCCTCTGGAAACTATGAACTTTGATAAATGACAATAGTTACAGAAAGGCTTCAGGCCTTTTGTTCATAGGGTTGCTGTGAGTCATGCTCGACTTGACGTCAGAAAACAACGACAACAACAGTGGCTTAGTGGTAAGGAGTTGCACTGCCTATCCAGAGGTACACAATTTGAATCCACAGAAGAAAGATGGCTAGTCAACTTCTGTGCCATTTACAGCCTATAGAAACCCATTGGAGGGTCAGCTCAGAGTGGGTTGCACTCAATGGTACAAAACAACAAATGGGTAAGGAGTTTTGGTGTCAAAATCAGCTATGAGTGAGGCTCTAACTTGATTGACTGTCCATTGAGATTCACTCTTGCATAAACAGATTTTTAAGGTAGCAAATACCTCAGATGCTTGCCAATTCTAAAGTCTTGAACTTTTTATTTTCTCCCTTAAAAATTCAGGACTGGGAGGAAGGGGACCAAAGCTGGGAGGTTTTATATGTGTATCTTTATTTATGTAGGCTTGTATACGTATATATACACTCAGTTTCTACTTTCTCAGGCCTCCAAAATAGACACTAGAAATTTAAGGAAGGAAGAGAAAAAATGGAGTGAGAATTTTAGTTGTCTTATGCGCTTCATGGTCAAAATAATTGACTCCTGAATAATTGATAGGGTACATTCTGTTGGTTGTTACTAAGTCAGCATGATAAAGTATGGAAAGCTGCTCTACTCGAGGCATTTTGACTGGATTGAATCTCTCTGGTGTCTGCAGTGGGCTTTGCCCTGTGCCATAAGTGCTTGTAATTCTTTCTTAGCCTTCATCAGACCTCCCATGCTGTTAAGTGTATGGATATAATGGTGGCTTGCAAGCGAGTCATTCACCCCTAAAGAAAACACTCCCAGGTCACAACACATAACCCACATTATAACAACAGCTGTGGACGGTATTCTACGAAGTCTCAGGCATCACAGTTCATATAAATTCTCCACGAAATCCACCACTTCATCACTCTGCAAATTTTGGTAGGATGATTCTGGTATAATTGATAACACGTTTGTCTTCTCTTTTCTTTTTTTGCCCCCCTTGAAGGTCAAAAAATATTTTGAACTTGAACCACTTGCACGTGGGAAACGCTGGATCCTGCAGCCCTGCTCGCTGGACGACATGGACTCACTGAAAGATAGCTTCTCTCAGCTGATCAGTTTGTTAGAAGAAAAAGACCACGAAGCTGTCAGAATGTGAAATCTGGCAGAGACAACAAACGGGTTCCCAACAGGCCTTGAGCCTATTATGTTAGTCTCTCATTTTCATTTTATTTTGGTATTAAGACTCTATCAGGCTGTATCGATATTTCCCCCCCTCTGGTTAACTCAGACTCTCATCTTTCTATTAAAGTGAATATTCTGTAAATCAGGTGAATTATCATTGGCATTAACGTCAAGTATACACTACTGAGAGAGAATTTATTCTCTTTTTACCACTAATTATCTCCACTGCATCTCTCTTCCTTCTGTTCTCAGCATCCGTTATATGCTCTGTGCTAAAATGGATGGAATTCATGGCTCATGGAAATCAAATCCCTTCTGAAGAACTCCAAAAGACTCACAAGACCTTGACTAATTTTCCCTGGGCTCGTTGGGGGGGGGGGTGTGTGTGGAATGTCCTGTGGCTGGAACTTTGTACAATATGTATATCATTTCCAAAGTCTCTTGTAGGGGTGAGGGGGTTCATGTTATATATATATATATGTTGGGGATTTTTAAAATATACTGACCTTATAGACTAGGAGACAAAAATGAGCACAAAAAATAAATTTTATTTAATCACCCCATCAGGAAAGAGTAACGTAGGAAGAATTACTTCGAAGACTTTCTAGACAAGACACAGAGCATTTCCTTGATTACATCTGAAGACTCCTCTCCCTCCTTTGTGAGTGAAGAGATTATTTTCATCTTGTTGAGAGGAGTTGGAGGAGTGTAGGCAGAGGCATACCCCCTTGATTATAATTTGATCAAGGCCTCAATATTTTGGACCAGAACAATTAACTTGCATAAAATCCAGTTGCAACATAATACCGGCACCTTTTCTTAAAAATGTCCTAAATGTTTGAAACGGAAAAAGTAATTTAAAAAATAATGGTTTAAAAGAAAATTTAAAAGCAGCCACGCCAAGTATAGTTGAAACTGGCACAGATTGTGACAAAGATATCAAAGACGGAATCATCTGTATATTTATTCATTAAGTGCTAATGTAGTTTAATGGAGTCTGTTAATGTCTCCATCTAGTAATTACAGGTCTATCAGTATTTCTATTATAAACCTCTATTTTCAGGGGTTTCAATGTGCCCTTAAAAATGAGCTAATTGCAATGAATAAATCATCTTACTGCCCCAATTTCAAGCTTAGGGGCTAATATTTTTTTTCCATTTAATTAAACTGATAAAATTGCATAGAGATAAATGTACAGTTTTACAATTATTCAGTCCCCTGACCTTTTCTAAATCAAGAATAATCCCTGTATATTGAGGTTTGTGAATTAAATACTCTGGCATTTTTCTCTAGACTTTGTCAACCACATGAACTACTAAGTGGCCAAATGATAAAAAAAGTGCTCCATACACGTGAGCAATAAAAGCATGTTTATAATTTCGGGGTTGTATAGACTGGTACCCAAATACCACACACTCATGCTCCATTACAGGGTGATGTAATACTTTGTAATCCTCCCAAAGATATACATCAGACCCTTAACATTCTTCCAATATAGTTTTGTGGTTTAATCTCATAGATGGGTCTAAATGAAATCATTGCCTTTGAAACAGTGAACCTTTCTTTAAGCTTTTAAAAAAGTGGACTGGATCAAAAAGATCTCTAAATGATTCATATGCAAGTTAGTCTCCTGAATCCTTAGATGGTTTAACTCTGTGTAATCCATGAGCAGCCCAAAAGTTTTATAGTGACCAGATAGCCAAACCTGGCTTTTTATCATGTCCTGTTGTGCTCATAATCTATGAAAAATAAATGATTACTAGGCATCGCTTCCCCTGCACGTTCATTAAATGTAGACTCTTGTCTTTTTAAGATACTGTGGCTGAGTGCTCCAAGCCATCTGTTAAATGACTTCCCGTTGTCTGTGTGTGTGTGTTCATGTGTGCGCTTCTTCTCAGACCCACGACTGTCTGCAGAGTCTCAGCCGTCAGAATGAAAACATGATCAATCAGTACCCAACAACAGCTGTTTTTGACAAGTTTCTGTCTGACGCCTAATGCTTTGCAACTGTCAGTAAGGCTCCTTCTTTGTCTAGCAGTTCGAACCTGCTTCCCTGCCGCATCCTGTCCTTGTCACTCTAGAATATGCCCTGTTTGGGGGAGGGATGGGGGCTTGGATGTGTGTGTGTGTGTGTGTGTGTGTGTGTGTGTGTGTGATATTCCTATTTGTGTGTAAAGTGCCACAGGTGTCTTATCCTGCATATTCAAATATTATCTAGGAAAAACAGTCTGTTATGTATTTCGTAACTTAGCTTCTTGTTATATTTATGGAAGTTTCCAGTTTTTGTACCTTCTTAGCTAAAGCAGTTGCCTTTTTGTAATGGCAATTAATTTATATGACAAAACTTTTTATCTACTATAGTTTACAGTATTGGTTGCTAATTAACTGCCATATTGCCCTCTCTTTCTATTAAAAAAAAAAAAGAAAGAAAGAAAGGAAAATACGCCTTCTCCTCACCTATGGACTATCTCATCATCCAGCATTTCACTTTTAAAACTGTAGGAAATGTATTCTCAGAAGCTTTTGTACATCAACGACCTGTATCTGGCAATAATCAGTGCTGAGGTATGAGGTTAGAGCAATGCTGGCTGTAATGGTCAAGTTTATGTGGTGGAACCATGATTCTCAGTCGTTTGGCAGTTAGGATACCACGTGGCAGTTACGCACAGGCAGTCCAAGGGCTAAAAATGTCTGATTTAAGGACCACTCCTGCTTGCCTGTAGCGTTACATAGATTTGCTCTCACTTTGATATGCTTGAACCAACCCTGCCTCACAACAAATTCTTTAGCACAATCACCTTCATTTGCTACCCTAACCCACTCGCTGCCACCAAATTGATTGCTTCCCCAGAGGATTTCCAAGACTGTAAATTTTTGTAACAGCAGACTGCCTCAGCTTTCTCCCGTGAAGTGAAGGGTGGATTTGAACTGCCAGATTTCCCATTAGCGTTCCAGCCCTTAACCCACTGTGCCACCAGGGCTCCTTCTTGGACTAAATAAGAATCTTATGCACCTGTTCTGACTTACCTACAAATTCTTAAAGAATTGGACTTCCTTTGCACCACTACCATGGAGACTCCCTGTCCTTTGGCAGTTATGCATTGATGTGTTTTTGGTAATTGTGTGATAATCTAATGTGGTCAACCCTTGGATTTTGCATATCGCCAGTTTTTGCATAACAACTTACCCCTGTCAATAAGTGAGGAGTGCGGATTCTGTGTCTGTTCGTAGAGATTAACTGACTCATGTGGACAATTGCCTGGCAAAAAGAACTCGTATTGTCTGTGATTTCTATATGATTTCCACTATCTTTAAATGAAAATAAATGCTGAGTAGAATTGGTGTTCTCAGACTGACTCTTTACAGCGTTAATCATTTGGGAATCTCAGATCTCTGTTTACATCTGTGTTGTCTGTTTAAGTCTTCAAAAATAAGTTTTGCTGCTCTTGGGTCAAAACAAATGATTAATGTGCATTTCCTTTGAAGCCATTGTGAAAACCTTAAAAAAAACTGTCTTTTCCAGTTGGTTTGTCTTCAGCAGCGATTGACTTTCACTGGAGCCATTCCTTCAGAATGAGTGAGCAGAGTCAGATGTTAATGGCAAGTGACATCTTCAGTCAAAGCATCCTTTCACGATATCTGCTGCAAAAACAACTTTCCAAGACTGGCAGACTTTGGTGCAATGAAGTATTTCCTTCCATGGCAATGTGCTTAGGAAATAAATATTTGTAAGTGACTTTAAGAGGAAATACTGTATATTTTGGGGCCCAGCTTTAAGGATGAGAATACTCTGGGGGAGGGGGGAATAGAGTGAGGAAGAAAAATAATGAGATGGATGAATAAGAGAAGAGAGAGAATGAGAAAGAGGGGGTAAATACATAATGGAAGATGAAAAATTCAAACCCCAGCCTTTGTTTGGTCCCAAATGCCCCATTACTCTGACTCTCATCCTTTTGACTACACCCAGAGCTTGCAACACCTCATTTCTAAACAGGGATCCAACTGGATCCTGATCCTGCTTTCCCAGGTTTACTGAAAGTCAGACCTATCCCAGCAAATGTGGGCAGAAGAACTACAAGATTGTGAAGCAAATTGGGTTTGGTGTTATTTTGGGGTGGGTTGGTGGTGGTTTTTTTTTTTTTTTCTTTCTTGTTCCAATTGCATATTCAGGCTTGAATGGAAATCTAATAATCTTGCCTGGCTTCATCCTCTTGATAATTTTAGAGTGCATTGTCATTAACCTCCTGACCTAATGGCACAAACAGAAAGGAAAAGTTATGTGTGTGGGGTCAGGAAGTGGGGGTTGCATTTGGGATCCCTCATTCTCCATGGGCTTTGGAAGGTGGGTCTGTCTCTGTGAGCAGACACTTTAAGAGAACATAAACTTCCCCCTCCCAGCCTGGGTTCACTCCACCTCAAGTCCATGCTGGGAAATACATTACCACAATCAGGTTAGGAATTCCTGACTCCGGAAGAGTTCACAACTTTTGGTCACCGCTGAGTCAGCATAATTAAATGATTTGCATCTTGGGGTTAAATGTCTCCAACCGGGAGATGCACAGAGTGACAGATGAGCACAAGCTGACACCCCGCCCCACCCCCATTGTACTAATTTGGACACATGAAAAGGAGCCCTTGCAAAACAAAGAAAGCTCAGATGGGATACCAGCTCCCCTCCTCATCAGCATTCTATTTGAATTGAAACCTTAAATGAAAAGCTGTCCTCCTTCGTTGAACTGGCACATCAGAGTTACTATCTTAGCGACTCATGTGTTTGAGACAACTGCTTTATAGTGTGACCTCCTGTGAAATCAGTGCAAAGAGTTCAAAAGATACTAAGAAGAGTCACCCCAAAACCTTCCATGCTTTGCAAAACAAGGGAAGTAAGAAGTCCTCTGTCCTATTCTACTGGATCTTCTCTCTTCCCGACTTGCATTCCCCCTCTGCTGTTTGGAAAGGCCACCTACAGTGTGTTCTCTGGCATTGCACAGGCCCTTCCTTGCTCTGCTCCTCAGGTCTTCCAGTGGAAACCAGAGTGGTTATGGGCAACTCTGTATGAATAATCACTTTTTACAAGAAATCCTGAGTGCTTTGTGGTTTTTCAAAGCAACTTCACTTACCACATTATCACAGTGACCTTGTGAGGTCACCGGGTAAGCGCCACCATGCCTTGTTTGGAGAGTACGGAAAGGGACTCCTGGAAGTAAAGCTTTGCTCAGCTCAGCCAGGTTTATAGCCTAGTGTAACCCCCACCACCCCCCTCCACCACTGTTTCTAAGCATTTCCATAACAATGGACCAAAGTGGACACAACCATCAAATCACAGTTTTAGAAAGCGAATCTACAGGCTACCCAGAAGTAGTAAATTGATTAACTTCCTCCCTCCCTCCCCCATCTCCGCCCTTCCTTTCCTCTCTCTATCTGCCTTCTTTTCTTTTGTAAAAGTCTCTCCTTTCTTCTGAAGCTCTCAAAATGCCCTCATGATACTTCAGCAGGACTCTTTCTGGTAGCAAGGAACATTCCAACCATGGAGGTAACATGACCGTGTTGTCCCCAGAGAGAAAAATCTGACTCAAACCCATAGGTACAGAGCATACACACAAATGAAAATGAGTTTGGAATAATTATTCCTCTCCTTGTCTCCCTCATTTTCCTGTTTCTTCTGGGATAGCGAAAAGGGATGGGTGAGAAAGCTGGCCTTTTAAAAAAACCCGAGATCATTTCTATCACAGACAAACCCTCCCTGGAGGTGTGAAATCCAACCTAAAATGCCACAACCTTTCCTGACAAGTGATTCATTGAGACAAAGACTGGAACGCCAGCATCAAACAGATGTCAGACAAAACACCAAACGCCTATAAATGATTGCTTTGCAAGCAATGGAATGAGTGGAAGACCTGGCCTAATGATGCCTCCATGTCTGG
Source organism: Elephantulus edwardii (assembly GCF_000299155.1). NCBI lineage: Eukaryota > Metazoa > Chordata > Mammalia > Macroscelidea > Macroscelididae > Elephantulus > Elephantulus edwardii. The sequence goes on from NW_006399829.1 coordinate 13,377,297, forward strand.
ACAAGCTTACAGAAGACGTGGAGCGGGGGGAGCTTGCTCTGTTTTTAAACGGCGTCTGTAAAAGAGGCTGTTGGCTGGAAGAAGAAGAGTAATCCTGGTCCTTACCTTAGTTCAAATGGAGATGAATGGCTGGGGCTGGTTTGTGGACAATGTATATAAAGAACAATCAGAAAAAACATATGTCCAGGGCACCCTGAAGGCCAGGCTGGTATGATAAGATATTAAATCATTACACTTACAAATATCCAAGTTAATTAAATATGAGAAGAGTTTGTTGGAACGGAAACAGCTCACCAAAAGGCAGAGACAGGAATGCAAACAGTAAGTCTGGCTGTCATTCTCTATAATCTGGAGCAAGTCAGACTTGGCTCTGGACCTTCTCCAGTTGTTTTACAACTTTCTAGACATGAGGTGTATCAACCCAACACTTTTATTAAGCGGCTTCAACAGACATCTTCAGATGACAGCTTGTCAAGACTCAACCATTGTCCTTTTCACAGGCTTTGAAGATCATTAGATCTAGCGTTTTGTTTTAATTGTACTTAGATATTATTTTAAAAATTTAATCATATATTCAACCCTTTTTAGTTTGGTGAAAGTATATACAACCAAGATAAACCAGTTCAACAATTTCTACTTTTATGATATAATGACATTGATAATATTCTTCAAGTTATGCTACCAATCCACTATCCGTTTCAAAAACAACCCACCACTATTATCTTTAACTTACTGCTCCGCAAAATGTCCCACCAAGCTCTTCAATGTCCTCTTCCAATTTGATCTCATATAGATAGTTCTTTAAAAGATCACAATGTTCAGAGCAGAAATACTTTACTAGTAAGATAAATTCTTTTTGCTTCAAAGACTTCAGAGAATAAATTTGGCTTGTTGTTGTCATGTGCCATTGAATCATAGCAGCCCTATGTAAACAGCTCTGAAGACACCCTGTCCTGAGCCAGTCTCACTGACTCTGACACACCTACCCCCATTGCTCCAGTTACTATATCAGTTCATCTCATCCAGAGTATTCCTCCCCTGCACTGTCCCTCCAGCCTTCCGAGAATGATTTCCTTCTCCAAGGACCTGTCCTTCCTGGCCAGGTGCCCAGAGTCTGTGAGATGGAGCTTCAAAATCCCAGCATCCAAGGAGAAACTTGGTTTCACCCTCTCCAAGACAGACCTATTTGTTCTCTTGGCAGTCTGTGGTATGTTCAAGACTCTTCTCCAAACTACAACTCAAAGGCATCTATTCTTCTGTCACCCTTAGTCATTGTCCAGGTTTCTGAGGCATAGCAAGTAATTGGAAAGACCATGGCCTGGATCAAGTGCACCTTAGTCTCTAGACTGACAATGGTTGCTTCTCAGTACTCTGGAGAGGTGGCTTAAGGTTCAAAATTTAATAATTATCTCATAATCTTAGTTTTGGGGATTTATCTACCCTCATAGGCTCCAGAAAATTTGGATTCCATCAAAACTCTTCTCTATAAACTACACCCAACACATTTTTTCCCTTTAGTACATATATCTGGGGGGAGGGGAGGACGGAGGTTGGCTGTCCATGGATGTTCTCCAACACCACAGCTCAAAGGCATCAACCTTCTGTCATTCATTGTTTACTTCTCAGATGCATAGCAAGTGATTGGAAAGACAGTAGCCTGAATCAGTTGCATCTTAGTCCTCAAACTAACATCATTACTCCTCAATAATTTGGAGAGGTCCTTAACTGCAGATTTTCCTAATGCAATGCATCTCCTTATTTCCTGAATACTGGTTAATTGAGGGTGCAACCAGAGTGCTTTTTGGAGGCAAGAATTATGAGGCTTCGCTTCACATACTTTGGCCATGTTGTTAGAAGGGGCTATTCCTTGGGAAGGAATATGATGTTGGGAAGTGTGGAGGGTCAGCAAAGAAGAGGAATATCCTCAAGCAGGTGGATTGACACAGTGATTGCTGTAATGGGCTCTTGTGTGTCAGGAAGTGTGAAGATGGCACAGGATAGAAAGTGTTCAGATCGTTTGTTCATAGGGTCGCTATGAGTCATATACAACATCACCTAACAACAACATACAATATGCTAAGTGTTGTTCAGGGAGCTCTGGTGGCTTAGTAGTAAAAAGCTGTGCTGCCAACTCAAAAGTACAAATGGGTCAAATCCACCAGCTGCTCCAGGGACAAAGATAGGCAATCAGCTCCTGTGCAGTTTATTTCTAGGAAACCCTTTCATGGTGCCAGCCATGAGTTGGGTTTGATTCAATGACACATAACAAAACACCAACAGGCATTGTTTAGATCCTAGAGTTATAACAATATCATGACACACTAATACTTTATGAGACTCAGTTACTACAAATTTCCTTGAATTGGATTTTTTTAACATTAAGGAGTTTTTGCTTTTAGAGGTAATTTGTTATATTAAAATTACAAAGTGAGTCTAGATATGTTTTCTATGTTTTCTTAGTCCTAATTTTTCTCAGACGTCTTCACTGAGAAATCTTATAAATACAACTAATGCCAAAGATATATAAATTGAATGTTACACTAGGCTGTACAAGTTTAAATTGATCAAAAATGCAATAAAATGCATTGCAATGGGAAAGTGTGAGACAAGGTAGGCTCAATAGTGGGGAAATATGGCCTTGGTAATAGAAATGACAATAAAAACGGCAAGATAAAATTTTGTAAGATCAACAACATTGTCTTTGGAAATACTTTTCTTCAGCAATATAAAATGGCACCTATACATGTGGAACTCGATAGCTGTAATCCATAGGAATCAATTCAACTATGTCTATGGGAAGAGACAACAACCCAGGACATCGATTAGAATAAGGCAAGGGTTTCACTGCAGAACCTAACATCAATTACTTGTGTACAACTTCAAGTTTAAACTACATACAATTAAAACAAACCCAAGACAGTTGACAAACAACCTTGAGTATATGCCACATGAATTTAGAAACTATCGCAAGGATAGATTTGATGTACGTAACACTATTGACTGCAAAACAGAGGAATTGTGCAAGGACATCATATACAAAGAAAGCCAAAAGTCACTAAAATATTAAGAAAGAAAAGACTGAAATGAGTGAGACTCTAAAATTTGCTTTTGAATGAAGGGTAACAAAAACGAATAGAATATATGATGGGGGAAAAGGAATCAAGGTGAAGGTTTCAAAGTGTAGCCAGAGAAGACAAAATAAAGTCTTAGAATGAAATATTCAGCTGCTTGAAATTAAAATAAAGGGAAGATTGTGTTCATCATTTCTCAAGATGAACTGAAGAAAAAAAAATCCAAACTCCGAGTTGTAATATTGATGTGTTCTACAGGCAAAATGGATTACTTCTCAACATCAAGAAAACAAAATTGTTCACCACTGGACAAGTAAACAATATCATGATAGATGGAGAAAAAATTTAAAAATTGTCAGTGACTTCATCTTATGTGTATCCACAATCAATACCCATCGTAGCAACAGTCAAGAAATAAAAAATACAGTCCGGTCTCAAAATGGAAGTAAAACCGCCTCCCGGTCGCCCCCAGCCCGACTCTGGCCGCCGCCGCTGCGGGCAGGAGGGTCATGATTCTAAAGAACCAGAGCAGTTACGGAAACCGTTTATTGGTGGTCTGAGCTTTGAAACTACAGATGATAGCTTAAGAGAACATTTTTGAGAAATGGGGCACACTCACGGATTGTGTGGTGATGAGAGACCCCCCCAAACAAAACGTTCCAGGGGCTTTGGTTTTGTGACTTACTCTTGTGTTGAAGAGGTGGATGCAGCAATGTGTGCGCGGCCACACAAGGTTGATGGACGTAGTGGAACCAAAGAGAGCTGTTTCTAGAGAGGATTCTGTAAAGCCTGGTGCCCATCTCACAGTGAAGAAAATTTTTGTTGGTGGCATTAAAGAAGATACAGAAGAGTATAATTTCAGAGACTTCTTTGAAAAATATGGCAAAATAGAAACCATAGAAGTTATGGAAGACGGGCAGAGTGGAAAAAAGAGAGGATTTGCTTTTGTAACTTTTGATGATCATGACACAGTTGATAAAATTGTTGTTCAGAAATACCACACTACTAATGGGCACAATTGTGAAGTGACAAAGGCCCCTCCTAAGCAAGAGATGCAGTCTGCTGGCTCACAATGAGGTCGTGGAGGTGGATCTGGGAACTTTATGGGTCGTGGAGGAAACTTTGGAGGTGGTGGAGGGAACTTTGGCAGTGGTGGGAACTTTGGCGGACGAGGAGGCTATGGTGGAGGAGGTGGTGGCAGCAGAGGTAGTTATGGAAGAGGTGATGGTGGTTACAATGGATTTGGAGGTGATGGTGGCAATTACGGCGGTGGCCCTGGTTATAGTAGTAGAGGGGGCTATGGTAAGTGGTGGACCAGGATATGGAAACCAAGATAGTGGATATGGTAGCGGTGGTGGAGGATGGTTACAATGAAGGTGGAAACTTTGGCGGGGGGAACTATGGTGGTGGTGGAAACTATAATGATTTTGGAAATTATAGTGGACAACAGCAGTCAAATTAAGGACCCATGAAAGGGGGCAGTTTTGGTGGAAGAAGCTCGGACAGTCCTTATGGTGGTGGTTATGGATCTGGTGGTGGAAGTGGTGGATATGGTAGCAGAAGGTTCTAAAAATTCAACAACAAAGGGCTACAGTTCCTAGCAGGAGAGAGAGCGAGGAGTTGTCAGGAAAGCTGCAGGTTACTTTGAGACAATCGTCCCAAATGCATTAGAGGAACTGTAAAAATCTGCCACAGGAGGAACCATGATCCATAGTCAGAAAAGTTACTGCAGCTTAAACAGAAAACCCTTCTTGTTCAGGACTGTCATAGCCACAGTTTGCAAAAAGTGCAGCTATTGATTAATGCAATGTAGTGTCAATTAGATGTACATTCCTGAGGTCTTTTATCTGTTGTAGCTTTGTCTTTTTTCTTTTTCTTTTCATTACATCAGGTATAGTGCCCTGTAAATTGTGGTAGTGGTACCAGGAATAAAAAAAATTAAGGAATTAAAAAAAAAATGTTGATTTTACTCCATTTGCCCTTAAGGACTTCTCCAAAGTGTTCAAGAGCAAGGATGTAATTTTAAAGACTAAGGCAGTCCATGGTCTTTTCAGTTACTTGCTGTGCATCTGAAAGTTGGACAATGATGTCTTTGAGTCATGGTTTTGGAAAAGGATACCGAATATCTGATGGACTGCTGAAAGAACAAACAAGTCTGCTTTGGAAGAAGTGTAGCAAAAGGGATCCTCAGAGGCGAGACTGGTAACCTTTTGTTTAACATACTTTGAGCATGTTGCCGAGAGGGACTAATGCTTGGAAATAGACATGCTGAGAAAGGTCAAGTCAAAGAAAGGAAGATAGATTCTCCAGAAGATGGCTTGATTCAATGACTAACAATAAATCAAAAATGGTGAAGATGGCACAAGATAGGGCAAATTACTAAAATGAAGCAAGAAGCATCAAAAGAATTTAGATGGACAGCACAACACTGTGCCAGAAAGAACTGGTCAATGTTCAGCCATTTCAGGAGGTACCATGTGATCAAGAACTAATAATATTGAAAGATAACCAAGCTACACTTAAGTCATTATTAAAAACAAGGCCACAGGGGTTGAATACCAATTGAGATTTTTCCAAAAACGGTTGAAATACTGGATATGCTTCTCACTTATCTATGCCAAGAAATTTAGAGAACAATTGCTTGGTAAATCAATTGGAAGAGAACTATATTTGGGTCCATTCCAAAGAAAAGCAATACAAAACAATGTGGAAATTAACAGGCAATATCAATATCTGGAGCTTTAGTGGCCTAGTAGCAAAAAGCTGTGCCGCAATCTTGAAGGCACACGGTTCGAGGTCACCATCTGCTCCATGGAAAGATGGGCAGTCTCCTTCGATGTGATTAATTATCCCTGAAAATCCACTAGAGGGTCAGCGATGGGTCAGTTCCAACACTATGGTCAACAACAACAGCAAACAATATCATTAATATGACACACAAATACAAGCTTGCTGAAAAAATTCAAAACTAGTTGCTGTAATACATCAACAGGGATCTGTCAGAAATTCAAGATAGATTTAGAAGAGGACATGGAGAAGAGATTTACAATAGTCTTAGTTTTCCAATAGGCTTGAAATTACATAAAGGTGAGTTTTATTATCAATGATTATAAAAATAGTTCATGCATTATTATTCGGTACCGCTGAATCAGCTCTGACTCATAGTGACCCTGTGCCAACAAAAGGAAGCCATGCCTGATCCTTTGCTAGTCTCACAATTTCTGCATAAGCTGATGGCCATTGTCACTGTGTCAATCAGTCTCATGGAGGGTGATGGCATAGTCCGTAGGGAAGTGCACTGTTAACCCAAAGGCTGTATTTCTCTGGCAGTTCAAATCCACCAGTAACTCCACAGAAGAAAGATGGCAGTCTCCTCCTGTGTGATTTACAGTCTTGGGAAACTCAGTAAGGATCAGTTATGAGTTCTGATAGCAATGAGAGGAGTGTTTGGGGAGGTTTTTCCTGCTTTTCCAAGAAGGATGTCTTTTTCAAAGCACTGGCCCATCCTGATAACATCTCCGAAGTGTGTGAGATGAAGCCCAGCATCTTTGCCGCCAAGGAACGTTCTGGCTACACTTCATCCAGGACACATTCGTTCTTTACTAACACTGTATTTCAGAGGACCAATTCTTCAGTTTTCCTTATTTATTAGGGGGGAAATTATATAGAAAGATTGTAAAAAAAGGAAGTACAAAGAATGGCAAATCTAGGAATAATCCTATTAAAAGTGTGATCTATCTTTTCACATGTTGTTGTTGAGTACCGTCAAGTTGAGCATGACTCATAGAGATTCTATGAACAACAGTCTTTCTATAATTATCATTGTTTCTCAAGTTCATAGAGTTTCCCTAGGCATGCGGTATAGGAATTGGATGTCACTCCTGCTTCCAAACCTGCCCTATGACTGGGAGCTCCACCAAACAGTGTACACATTGGTCAATCATTATGGTATTGATACCCCAGTGGCACAAGGTTCAGCATCACAGCAAACCCAGAGTACCTCAGTACAGCAAATTGATAAGGAGTGATGTATAAAGTAGAAGAAGGTTCCTTCAAAATGTAACAAACTAGTCTCACTTAGCAGTGGGTAAATGTCGTCAAGTCAAATACAACTCATAGCGACCCTATGAACAAAAGACATGAATTTTGTTCTATAATTAATTCATTTCTTTGTTTCTAGAGTTTCCAGAGGCATCTGGGTTAGGAGGTGGATGCCACTTGTACTTCCAAACCTGAATCAATCTGAAAGCTCCTCTAAACACTGTCCATGATGGGTAACCATCATGGCATTTGACACAGCTATGGCATAGTGATTGGCAACTCCAAGTTATTCAGTAGAGCAAATAGACAAACAACTGCTGTACCGCTTAAAGAAAGTTCATTCTCATATTATTAAATTTGGCCTGAGGGCCACAGGCCAAGTGCTGTTGACTACACTCCATCCCTGGGTCCTTGTCCACTAGGGCAAAAGTCCAGCAACTGACACCTGCTTGTTGAGGGGAAAACCAATAATACAACCAAACATCAAAGAATATAGGTTTGAATACTCTTTTCAATTATATTCAATTATTTCAATGCATAGACCAAACACAAACCAAGACTTTCCTTATGTGACCACCATCAAGACGTGAGAAACTGGACTTCTAGAGTGGAGCCACTGCACAGCAGCTTCCAGGGCAGCCATAGACTTCACCTATCACTACAGAATTTAAAAGGCACAAACTTCTATGCTGAGCAAAGCATTCGAGGGCCTGGACTCTGTGAAGAAGAATTTGGCTTTAGGATCAGAAGACTCATCCACAAACTGCACTATGCAGGTGACTGTAGAAAATCAAAGACTACAGCCTTCAATCAGAGAGTTGGACAATGACTAGGGAGACTAGAAGGAGAATTGATGCCTTTGAGCTGTGGTGCTGGAGAAGAGTATTGAATGTACCATGGACTGCCAAGAAAACAAACAGATTCATCCTGGAGAGGATTAAACCAGGCTACTCCTTGGAGGCAAGGATTCTGGGGCTTCCTCTGACATATTTTGGACATGTTGTAAGGAGAGACAGGTCCTTGGAGAGGGACATCATGCTTGTTAGGGTGGAGGGACAGCGCAGGAGGGGAAGACCCTCTATGAGGTGGATTGATTCAGTAACTGGGGTAATCGGGATGGGTGTGTCAGAGGCAATGTGATTGGCACAAGATAGAGCAGGGTTTAGGGCTGTTGTACATAGGGTCGCTATGAGTCACAAATGACTCGACGGCACATAACAACAACAACAACAACAACAACAACAACTGCCTTCAATATAGATTACATCTCAACAACAACAAAACAAAAGCTCTCACCACTGGACTAATAGGCAATAGATGGATGGACCAACAGATGGAGAAAAGATTGACATTGTCGACAATTTCATCTTGGATCCACAATCAATACCCTTGGTACCAGCAGTCGGGAGATCAGGCGATGTATTGCCTTGGGAAAGTCTGCACTCAGGGACCTCTCCAAATTACCGACAAGCAATGATACCGGTTTGAGAAATTGATTCTGAACAGAGTCTTTTCAATTGTTTAGAATGCATCTGAGAGCTGGGCAATGAATAAGGATGATAGAAGAATTGATGCCTTTGAACTGTGGTGTTGAAGAAGAGTAGGGACTATCTCATGGACTACCAAATGAACCAATAGCTACATCTTGGAGAACAAAGATCCTTAGATGCAAAGATGAGAAAGCTTTGTCTCATATAATTTGGGCATATTGTTGGCAGAGGCTATATTCCTCGGAGACATCTGCTCAGAAAAGTGGAGGGACAGTGAAAGAGAGGCAGACCCTCAATTAGATGAATTAACACAGTGACTGCTGTAGCAGGCTTGAATATGTCAGAGATGATGACGATGGCACAGTATAGGACAGAGTTCAGATCTCTTCTATGGCACCTAACTTGACTCAATGGCAACTAACGACAACATAGCCTTTCAATTTATTATTTTATTTTATAATCTATGCATACAGTTTTAGTTTACTTGGCTCCACAGTCAACACTCTTGGTACCAGCCATCAGGAAATCAAGAGACAAATTGCATTGGGAAAGTCAGCTGTCAGGGATCTCTCCAAAGTGCTGAAGAGTAACGATATCAGGCTGGAGACTAAGGTGAGCCTGATCTGGGCTATAGTCTTCACAATTTTGTGCTATGCATCAGAGAGCTGGACAAGGACTAAGGATGATAGAGAGAGAATTGATGCCTATACCATGGACTTCTAGGAGAAGAAACAGGTTTGTCCTGGAGAGAGTGAAACCAGACTGCTCCTTGGAGTCAAGGATTCTGAAGTTTCGCCTGACATACTTTGGGTATGTTGCAAGGAGGGTCCAAATCCTTGGAGAGGGACATCATGTTTGGGAGAGTGCAGGAACAGTGCAAGAGATGAAGACCCTTGATGAGATGGATCGGTTCAGTGATTGGGGTGGTGGGAGTAGGTGTGTCAGAAACGGTGAGGTTAGCAGAGGATAGAGCAGGATTTAGGGCTCTTATACATAGGGTCACTATGAGCCACAGGCAACTTGACGGCACATAACAATAACAACACAATCCCTGTCTCTAAAACTCCACCATTACGATGATGCTGTTGCACCAGTTGTGTGTACCTTACTCTCCCTGCTTCCATAGGCTCAGAGGACTCCTCCTCAGGGGAAAACATGCCAGTCATTCTTCAGTAGGACAGTCCTGTTGGGCAGAACCTTCACACTAGACCACTCACCTGAGTCACTGCCATCTTACATATGATCTTTTCCAGCTAGGGCCACAATCCTTAGTTCTTCTGTGACAAGATTATCAGAGTTACATAGTACACACATTAGAACGAGCTCTATTGAAGACACTGACTTATTGCTGGCCCCTCCACTGGGCTTTTGAGGCTGTAAATGGAGGGGATTGCACACCCTTCTCCTGAAAAGCCAGTGCTGGATTTGAACTGCCAAAGAAGCTTGACCATTGGGTTAATAGTACAACACACTGTAGACTTGGCCACCAGAGTACCATAATGAGGCCATAGGGTGTGGCAATCCATTTGATATAGGGACAGTGTGGTGACTAGGCAGGCACCTTGGGTGGAGTAAACAATTATTTGACCACTAGCTGAAAGATAAGTTGTTGTAACCCATCCAGAGGCACCTTACAAACTGTGGTGACATAGTCTGTTGAGATTTGTGCCACTAACCAAAGGCTATATAAACCTCAAATCCAGAACTTCCACAGGAAAAAGATGATCGCTCTCCTGTGTGATTTACAGTCTCAGAAACCCAATGGAGGGTCAGCTATGAGTCTATTCTAACTTAACTGCAATGAGTTAGTCAGGCATCTTGGAAGAGACTGAAGCCTGCTGCTGAAAAGCCAAAGCTTCAAACTATGGAGCTGTTTGCACTCATGAGTGAATCATTTTGATGACAAGAAATAATAGCAATAACAGGCACCTCACATTGCTCAAACTGGACAGCTCTCTGAGGTAACCTTTGATGAGTATGGAGATTAAAATAAAATTTAAAAAAAAACCCAAACAAACTAATCTTAGCGATGATTTTGTTTGCTGGTGGTGGTGGTGGTTGTGTACCATAGAACCAGTACCGACCCACAGCTGACTCTTCGGTGGGTTTCAAAGGCAGCTAATTGCATGGGAGGAGATTGCCCATCCTTCTGTGGAGCATCTGGTGGCCTCGAATTGCATGTGTTCAGGATTTCAGCACAGCTTCTTGCCACTAGGACACCAGAGCTCTTGTTTGCTGGTGAAGGTGAGAAAGACATGTGGTTGCATTTCCTTTGAGCGTCAACTTCAATCCTGAGATCACAGTTCCTATTGTGTTTTGTTGTGTTTTTTTTAATCTTTAATATTGGTTTATATACAAAAATCTTATATATTTTTATTGTGTTTAATATACATCGTGTTTCATGCATTTCTCCATTCACGCTGTTTCACATTATCATTCCCATATACTGTGTTTTATAAAATTAATCGCCATTGATCTATGCCCATTAGTACCCTACCTTTTTAGATCTCCACTGAATCTTTCCTAATTTCTTCACCTCCTCGCTTTTTGATGTTGAAATCACACTATTGGCCCCAGGAGAGATCCAACAGATCTACAGGAATGGGGTCCACAGGGGATCAGCATCCAAAATAGCCTGAAGTAATCCTGCAAATGCAGTTTCTGAGACTCAATCCCAGCTCTACTAAATCAGGATGTCTATGAACAAGACACGTCTTGAAGAAGGTGCAGCCAGAGTGTCCCTAGGAGGCAAAGATTATGAAGCTTCATCTCACATAGTTTGGCCATATTGCGAGGTGAGATCATTCCTTGGAGAGGGACGTCATGCTCAGGAAGGTGGATGGATGGTGAAAGAGAGGAAGACTCGAGCAGATGGTTTGGCATGATCACTGAAGAAATGAGCTTGAGTGTATCAGAGATTTTTGAGGATGACACAGGATGGGACAAGGTTGGACTCAAATCTGTTGTTCATCGAATCTTTATGAGTCATACTCATATTGACAGCACCTAACAGTAACAAGAACATGACCAAGAAAGTCATGAATCTGGACTTAAACTATCTCTTCCCACCCCAGATGATTTGGTCCATCTTCTGCCGTAAGTGCTTGTGGGCAGCAGGGGCAGAAGAGTGTAAACAGTGATGAAAGTGAATTTGACGCAAAACTCAAATGTACTGCTGTCAAGTAAGAACTAACTCATAGCTGGTCCTCTAGCAGCTTTTTGAGAGACTGTAAATCGCATGGGAGGAGATTGCCCGTCTTTCTCTCGAGGAGCTGTTAGTGGACTTGAACCACCAGAGAGGCTCTGATTTTGGAATAGCAGCACAACTTCCTATGAACTACGCTGCCAGAGATCCATCTGTTTCTGCAACTTACGGCAGCCAAGATCATCTTGCAGGTGTGGTTGGTGCTCCCTCCAGGATGAGGGTCTGCAAGTCTTCGGAAATCTTGCGGTGCTCAGGGCCCAGTTGCTCTGCCCTGTGAAGAAATAATGGGCCTGTGGAGAGTGAGGATCTGGACCTCAGACAGCAGAATCAGGTCATACTGAGGACTCTGAAAACAAAACAAACATTGCAAGACTTTAAGGAGATGATGTCACCACACCTTGAGTTAAAGGAAGATGCTCGAGGGTGAGAAGCTATGTGGTTGTAGGCCTTCCACTTATGCAGGAATTAGTTCCTAAAACACGCTTGCTGCCGTTGAGTGGGGAGCCTGCTTCTTCATCTCTCTTCTTCCAAAATCACCCGCCTTCCACTAGAGAAGGACACAGATCTCTCTCATCACACAGTGATCTGAGAGCTGACAGACGCAGGAGGAAGAAAACAACTTAGCACAAAGACTTCCCCAGAAAAAAGAAACCAGTCCTTCAGGCAATCAGGAGACTTGTATCATTGGGAAAGTCTGGTGTCAGGGATCTCTGGCAAGCACTGAGGTACCACGTTCCCAGTTTAAAAACTAAAGTGAGCCTGATCAGGCCTTTTCAATCCTTGCTGTGCAGTAAAAGAAAAAAAAAAGAGCTGGACAATTAATAAAGATGACAAAAGAAAAATCAATGTCGTTGAGTTGTGGTTTGGGAGAATAGTGTTGAGTGAATACACCACAAACTGACTAAAGAACACACAAATCTATCTGGGAGAAAGTGCAACCAGAGGGCTCCTTAGAAGCAAGGGTGGTGAAGTGTGGTCTCCTTTACGGCATGTTATTAGAAACATTTCCTGGAAAGGGACTGCATGCTTGTAAAGGTGGAGAAACTGTGAAATAGAGGAAGACCCTCAATGAGATGGATTGACACAGTGACCGCAGCAATGGACTCAGGTGTGTCGGAGATGATGTGGATGGCACAGGGTAGGACAGGGTTCAGAGCTGTTGTTCACAGGGTTTCTGCAACAAACAACAACCCTGAAGCAACCGCCTAAGCCTGCCTGACCTCGGAAGACCTCCATTATCTTGCCCTTTTGCACTTCCATGGCCAAATGATCCAAGTTGTTTACATGCCAAATGAAAGCAAAACTCTCAATAGATCAGGATGTTTGAAAGGCCCAAAATTTGGAATGCTTTCATCGCCTTCTTTCCCCACAGTGATGATGAGCTGGGCATTGTGACCAGGAACAGGGGGCCACCTATCTGTTTTCAATACAGTATCTACAATAGGGGCCTGGAAAAGTCATCAAAAACTTGAAAGGCATTAGGTGTGTTTACTTCGCATTCCTATCTATTTGCTGCCCAATTAACATGATTTGCAGCTGAGAAAATAATACTCCGTCAGAGATAAATTAGGTACCCGAACTGTGAAGCAAAACGGAGTGAGCCAGTGATGTTTGTAAAAGTCATTGCAAACAAATGCAACTTCAAAAGGTGTTATGGTGACAGGTCATGACACAGGCTCTCCAGATCCCTCTCAGCTAGCTCTCTGAGGTCCTCCTCAGTCTCTGCAGGTTTGATGCAGTGCTAGGAATGGAAGTAATCGAGAGTCCTGGACTGCCCTTCTGTGTACCGGAGCTGCTAGCCATGAGCTACTAGTGACTGAGTTTTTAAAAGGTGAATAAAGAGGCCCTGATAGCATAAAATTCAGTCAGGTTTCAACAAGACAGTTAAAAAAAAATAGGGTGTAAAAGACCTTGCTGATTATTTTTATATTCATTACCTGACCAAAGGATACTCTTTTGGATTTGTTGGGTTAAAGAAAATACACTAGTAAAATGCCTTTAAAAAAAAGAACAACAAGCATTCATTACCTTTGAGCTGGAATCCACTCATAGCTGATGCTTCCAGCAGGTTTTCAGAGGCTATAAATTGTTCTGGAGGGGATTGCCCATCTTTCTTCCTTGGAGCAGCTGGTGGATTTGAAGCGCTTGTCTTTAGGCTTGAATGACACTGGGCCACCAAAGTGCCCTAAAATGCTCTAAGCGTGTTTCTTTATCCTTTTGACTTGGGGAGCTCTGGCGGCTTTTTTCTTCTGGTAAAAAATTGTCCTGCTGATCTAAAGACTGCCCCTCTCTGGCAGTTCAATTCCACGAGCGGCAGCTCATCAGGAGAAAGGTGTGCAATCCCCTCCCACGTGATTGACAAACTCAGAAACCCAGTGGAGAGTGAACAACGTGTGGATTCAGACTAGATGACAGTGAGTGAGAAATTGTAAATGTGTGAACTCGAATATTGAAGATTGCTTCTGTCCCTCAGTATTTCTGGCTGGCATGATATTCTGATTAAATTGTCTTGTCCATGTAGATGGTGGACCAGCCTTGGACAAAGGTAACAGGAAAGTGACAGGCGGGCTCTGGGTGGTAAGTGGAGCGGGCCCTGACCCCTCTGGCTGCAAAGAGGCCTATTTGTGACAGTTCCCGCATGTGGGAGCCATGCTTGCAGATTTGCCAACCTGCCTTCCTTCTGGTTCTAATACAAACTTAACCTCAAAGGAACTTTAATATTTAAACCAAATGGCACCAGAGATCTCAGTCGACTGATGTATTGCTCTCGGTTCAGCCATTCTAGAAAATCCTACTGCGGTCTCCGCACAGTGGGGTTCCAGTTCCCATATTCCCCTGGAAGTCTGGCACAGCACTAATGATCTGATGAGGATTGGTGGGGGTTTTTTTTGTTTCCCCTCACTTGTTTGATATTAAATATGAAAGCCTTTCGAATTAAATGTTTACAGATAGTGTGAAAATTGGAAGGGCGGGCTTGAGCTGAGCCAGCTACGACAGATCCAAGGATTGCAGTTTCCTGATGGCGCGAGAACAAGGCTTCTGGCGCCCCAGTCGGTTCCAGCAGCCGGCTGGTAAGAGGAAACTGCGTGTGCGCAGTGGGTTCCGCACCCTCGGATTCCACCGGCTTCCTCCTACCGCGGACACACCGCTTCCCTGCACAAAGGAGCCCGAGCCACGCTAACAATAAGCACCCTTTTGTGTAAGAGGTCAAGTTCATTTGTTCTATTTGGAACCTGAAGCCAGCCATGATACAAAGATCTCTCAACCAACCATTCCACCACCATTGCCATTGCCAGTCACTCCTGACTGAACATTTATTGCTGTTGGGTTCTGCTCATTCGGAGCCGAGTCAGAGCTGATTCAACGCTGACTGTCCAGCGGGTTTTTAAAGGCAGTAAAACGCCTTTAAAAAGAGTTGTACTCTCACGCAACAGCTGGTGGATTCGCTCCGCGTGCCTTTGGGATTGCAGCAGAGGTTTATGGTGATGAAATGATTGGAAAACTGTTAGCAAGATTGTTACAGAACTTGGAGAATGTAATCAATATCATTGAACTGGACATGCAAAAGTTGTTTTAATGTTTATGCATGTTTTAATATGCCTATTTCTACAACAATAAAAATAGTTATGAGTTTATTTAAAAAATGAAAGAGTAGTGAGTGGCCAAACTAAAATTGAAATTGGGATCTCTCAAACTAGTTCTCCAGTAGAGTTAAAAGGTGCACGCCGTCGGTTTTGTGTGGTGCACCAGAGCAGATGGACATGTGCATGGGACTCTTTAGTTCCTTCTATCTGTATCTTTCTAGTTAATAGAAAAGAAGGATTTTACTTGAAGAAGAGGTTTTACAGTAAAAGGAAGGTGGTCTTTCTACTCTGTGTTATTACTCAGGAAGATTACAAGAAGATCTAGATACTATTCTTTCCTCCCCTCCATTTTTTTTTTCTTTCCCCCCTTTTATTCTAATTTATTTATAAAGTTTTAATACATCATTTTTCACAAAAGATCCCTCCCATTTCCTTCACCCCAGCCACCCACAGAATCATGCAACCCTATGAATAACATCCTACCCCCCATCCACACCCCTCTATTTCCACCCCTTCTTGGATTCTCATTCTACAATAATGGTTTTATACAGTATTTGTCCTTGCAGGATTGAGTTAATTAACTTAGCATAATGCTCTCCAGTCCCTCCCAAGTTAGATAGTAACTTACAAAATGATTGCTCCTGAGTGCTGCGTAGTATTCCATTGTGTGAATGTACCATAACTTCTCAATCCATTTGTTTGTGGTTGGACATGCGTAGTATTCCATTGTGTGAATGTACCATAACTTCTCAATCCATTTGTTTGTGGTTGGACATCTGGACTGTTTCCACATTCTTGTGATGGTGAATAATGCTGCTATGAACATTGGTGTACAAGTCTCAGTTTGTGCCTCAGTTCTCATTTTTGGGGGTATATTCCAAGCAATGGAATAGCTGGGTCATATGGAATTTCTACATTCAGCTTTTTGAGGAAGCACCAAACTGCCTTCCAGAGTGGTTGTACCATTGTAAAATCCCACTAACAATGTAGAAGAGTTCCTATCTCACCTCAGCCTCTCCAACATGTATTACTTGCTGTTCTGTTAAACTTTGCCTCTGCTACTGGAGTGAGATGGTATCTCATTGTAATTTTTATTTGCATCTCTTTTATTGCCAGTGATTTGGAGCATTTCTTCAAATGTCTGTTTTCCATTTGAATATCTTCCTCTGTGAAAATTCTTTTCATGTCTTTTGCCCATTTGGTAATTGTGTTATCAGGCTTTTCTTGTGGAGGTCCAGGAGTATTCCATAAACTTTCATTATGAGACTCTTGTCTGAGATGGCATTGTCAAATGTTTGTTCCCAGTCAGTAGGTTTTCTTTTTACCTTGTTGGAAAATGTTTTTGATAAACACAGGGATTTAATCTTTAGAAGATCTCATTCATCAATTTTACCCTCTTCAGATTGCACATTTCTGGCCGTATTTGGCAGTCTTTTTATACAGTAGACTAGGGCCTCTAAGCTTGATACCAGTTTTTCTCTTATGAAATTTATGGTTTGGGGCTTTACTCCCAAGTTTCTTGTCCACATTGAGTTGATTTTTGTGTCTGGTGTGAAATGTGGATCATGTTTCAGCTTTCTGCAGGTAGCAATACAGTTTTGCTAGCACCATTTGTTGAAGAGGTGGTCATTTCCCCATTTGATAGCTTTGATTTCCTTGTCAAATATCAGTTGACCATAGATCAGTAGGTCTGTGTGAACCAATCAAGTCTTCACCAGAGACCTGATATGATGCTTGCTTTAAAAAAAAGTGTGCTCTCTCTCTATGTGTGTGTGTGTGTGTGTGGTCATCTGGAGAGTTAGTTCTGAATCGACAGCACAAAACAACACCAAACAATCCCCAAACAAAAACTCCTCCTTTCCTGCTCCCTCTCATCTCTGGCAACCAATAATAACCAATTGCTTCCATGTATTTGCTTATTTCTAAGCAAAAAGAATCTTTGGTTTCTACACACTTGCATGTTATATATGAGATTATGTAGCCTTTGTCCTTTGGCTATTGACTTACTTTAGTTTTTAAGGTTAATTCATGAATAGCATAAAACTTCATATTTTTTATTGCTGAAAAAAAATTTGTTTCCATTTTAAAATTCCAAATACCCATTATTCACACTTAATGACATGTTGATGTATTTGCTTTAGTTACAAGCAGGCAAGGGAGCGCCAGTAGCCTAATCTAGAAAATATTTTACTATTAACCAAATGGCTGTGTCTCTGGCAGTTTAAATGCGAGCAGGTCCATGGACGAAAGATGGGAAATCTCCTTCCATTGTGATTTAAAGACTTGAACACCCAATGCAGGAGCACTGTGAGTTGAAATGGACTTCATAGTAGTAGGTTTCAAGTTGACATGTAGACATGTGCATATATATGAGTGTGCACATTTCGTTTTGCTAAACCTTTGAAAATTAAATTTCAGACAACATGGCACTTGAGCCCTTCATATATTAGCCTACATGTCCTAAAAAATACATTTATGTTTATATTGTTGTTGTTGTTATGTGTCATTGAGTCATTTGCAACTCATAGCGACCCTATGTACAACAGCCCTAAACTCTACTCTGTCCTGTGCCAATCGCACTGTCTCTGATACACCCACCCCGACTACCCCAGTCACTGAATCAATCCACCTCGTAGAGGGTCTTCCCCTCCTGAGCTGTTCACCCTACCAAGCATGATGTCCCTTTCCAAGGACCAGTCTCATAATAATGGACCAGTCCTTTCCAAGGACCAGTCTCATAATAATAAGTAAATGAATAATAATGAACAAAATAAAGAATTCCCTAATAACATCTAGTCTATAATCAGATATTCTTAATTGCCCTTCTATAGCTTATTATAATAAGCTTATTAAAGCTTATTTTATGTTCCTTTTTTGTTGCTACTATTACATGCCATCGAGTCAGAACCTACTCATAAGTGACCCTCCAGTGGGTTTTCAGAGGCTGTAAACTGGACTGGAGAGGATTGTCCATCTTTCTTCCTCAAAGCATATGATGGATTTGAACAGTGTGCCCATGGGTTGGCAGGGCAACTCCTTAATACTATTCTTCTTCTGGTTGTTTTGTACTACTATTCCAATTGTTACTGTTTTGTTCTGTGCCGTTGAGTCAAAATTGACCCATAGCTCATCCTGTGGTAGGTTTTCAGAGGTAGTTAATCTTACAGGAGGAGATTGTCCATCCTTCTCCCATGAAGCAGCTGGTAGATTTGAACTGCATGCCTTCGGTATTTCAGCACAGCTTTTTACCACTAGGCCACCAGAGCTCCCACTATTCCACTAGTGCTCCTTTATATTCTTTTAGTCTACTGTGATTTAGCAAGATGCCTCTCCCTTTACTTTCTTGTGGCATCAATGTTTAGAAGTAACAAAACAAATTATCTTCAGGAATATATTACATCCTGTTGCTATTTTACCATCTCTTTGTGGTACATATAACTTCTTCTATCTTGTACATTTCCTAGGAACAAGGATAAATATTTTGGACTAAAATCACAGATATTTTATATTGTATAACCTTGGGAGACATATCATGCCCAGGTTTCTCTCTGTGTCTCAAGTGATACTGTCACTTGGTTAAGATAGTGTCTGATTGCCACATCTCTCTAATGTTGTAAAAAGGGTTTACTTCTCTTTGCAATTAGTAAGTAATCATGGAGTTATACACTCTCACTATGGGAATTTCCATGGTTCAACAGCCTTTCACTTCTCAGATATAGCAGCCACTAATGACTAACACTGCATGGTTCTAAATCAGGAAAGGTGTGTGCCAGAGATGTGTCCTATCTCCATACCTTTTCAATCTATATGTGGAAGAGATCATCCCGGAGGCTTGGCTCTATGAGGAGGAATGTGACATCAGAATTGAAGGAAGACTCATCAAAGAGCCTGAATTATGCAGATGACACACCCTGCTTGCTAAAACTTAGGAGGACCTGAGGCATTTGCTGCAAAAGGTCACTGCAGCCTTCAATATGAATTGAAGCTCAACATCAAGAAAACAAAGGTTTTCACCACTGAGCCAATTGGCAGCATCATGACAGATGGTGAAGAGGTTGAGATTGTTAACAGCTTTAGTTTTCTTGGCTCCATAATCAACACTCTTGGTACCAGCAGCCAGGGGAAAAAAAAATTAATTAAATGAATTGCGCTGGGAAAATCTGCTGTCAGGGACCTCTCCAGAGTACTGAAAAGCAATGATATCACTCTGGACTTAAGGTGCACCTGATCCAGGCCATAGTCTTCTCAATTACTTGCTTTGCATCAGAAATCTAGACAATGACCAGGGATGATAGAGAATTGATGCGTTTGAGCTCTGGTGCTGGAGAAGAGTATTGAATAGACTAAGGACTACTAGGAGAACAAACAGGTCCTAGAGAGGGTGAAGCCAGGCTGCTCCTTGGAGGCAAGGATTTTTGAAGTTTCATCTGACATCCTTTGGGCATGTTTCAAGGATGGACCTGTACTTGGAGAGTGACATCATGCTTGGGAGGCTGGAGGATAGCACAACAGAGAAAGACCCTGAATGAGATGGATTGACTCAGTGACAGGGGTAATAGGGGTAGGTGTGTCAGTGATAATAAAGTTGGGTCAGAATAGAGCAGGGTTCAGAGCTGCTGTACATAGGGTCGCTATGACTCACAAGTGACTAGACAGCACATAACAACACTTATTACTGTCTAGGGAACACTGGTGTCCTAGGGATAAGAAAGTGCGCTGCATGTTTTTTTAACTCACCAGCTGCTCTGCAGAAGAAAGATACGCAGTCTCCTCCTCTGTGATTAACTGCCTCCAAAAACCTGCCAGAGGGTCAGCAATGAATCGGTTCCGACCTGGTGGTACGCAACAAAAATAGCTCCACTCGAAATCATTTATTTCATTGATTGCTTGCAATACAGTTATTTTAAGATCTATGATTCCATAGGCTCTCTAGAATTATTAGAGGCATACACTCTTAAAATCTCCTGTGCAATTAACAATGTCTGAAAACCTTCTCGAGGGTCAGCTATCGGTCAGTTCTGACTTGAGAGTACAAAACAAGAACTCTTAAAAAATGGTATTCATTGCAAATACCTTTTATAAGGAATATAAACTGCTACTATACATATGGACTTCACCAGATGACTTGTGCAGGAATCAGATCAAGTACCTCTGTGGAAATAATCATAGGAGAAATTCAATATCAGCTGTGAAAACTAGGTCAGCTACTGATTGTGGAATAGATGATCACTATCCATATGCAAGTTTAAACTGAAGCTAAAGAAAATTAAAACAAATCTACAAGAACCAAAATTTGACCTTGAGTCTATGCCACCTGAATTAAAAAACCATCTCAGGAACAGGTTTGAGTCCTTGGACACTAATGCACAAAGACCAGCTGAGCTGTGGGAAGATATCAAGAATATCAACCATGAACAATTCAAAAGGTTAAAAAAGAGGGGGGGAAAGACTGAGATGGATGCTAGAAAAGACTCTGAATATTGCACTAGAGTGCAGAGAAGCCAAAGCAAAACGAAGAAAGCAGAAAGTTAAGGAGCTGAACAGAAAATTTCAAAGGGGAGCTCGGTAAGACAAAGTCAAGTATTACAATGAAATGTGCAAACAGCAAGGCTGGATAATAAAAAGGGACAAACTCACTCAGCATTTCTTAAACTGAAGGAACTGAAGAACAAATTCCAACCTTGAGTTGCAATACTTAAAGATGCTACAGGCAGAATATTGAATGATTCAGGAAACAGTCACTGTACCAAAAAGAATTGGCTGACAACGGAAGAATTTTGTGAGACAATATATGGTCAAGAGGCAATGGTGATGAAGGAGGAAGTTCAAGCTGCTCTGAAGGAATTGGCAGGTATTGACCGCATACTGATTGACACATTTCAACAAATAGATGCTGCCCTGGACATCTGCCAGGAAATCTGGATGACAACTGCCTAGCCAATTGACAGGAAGAGATCCATATTTATTCCTATCCAAAAAAATGTTGACCTGACAGAGTGGTTGAACAATAACACTAATATCACATGCAAGCAAAATCCTGCTGAAAATGATCCTTGAAGATTATATAAAAAAAAATTAATACTGAAACAGCACTTTGACGGAGAACTACCAGAAATATAAGCTGGGTTTAGAAGAGGCTGTGGCACTAGAGACATTATTGTCAATGTCAGATGGATCATGGCTGAAAGCAGAGAGTACCAAAGGAGTATCAAGTTGTGTTTCATTAACTATGCAAAGGCATTTGACTGTGGATCGTAAACAAACTGTGGCTAACCTTGAGAAAAATGGGAATCCCAGAACACGTGATTGTACTCATGTGAAGGTAATACTTGGACCAGGAGTCAGTCCTCAAAACAGGCTACATAAACACTGCATTAGGAAAGGAGTATATCAGGGATGTCCTGTCTCATACCTTTTTAATCTATACACAGAACACATCATTCTGGAGGCTGGACTTAATGAGGAGGAATGTGGCATTAGGATTAGAGGAAGATTCACCAACAACCTGCATTATGCAGATAGCACAACCTTGCTGACTGAAATGAGGAGGACCTGAATGAAGCATTTGCTGCAGAAGGTCAATGACTATAGTCTTCAGTATGGATTGAAGTTCATCATCAAGAAAACAAAGATTCTTACCACTGGGCCAATTGTCAGCACCATGATAAATGGAAAAGAGTTGAAGCTGTTAACAATTTCAGCTTGCTAGACTCTACAGTCCACCATCTTGGCTGTCAGGGATTAGCTGTCAGAGACCTCTCCAAAATGCTAAGGAGCAACATTGTCAGTATAGAGACTAAGGTGTGCCATCAAGGCCATGGTCTTTGCAATTACTTGCAAATGACTAAGGCTGACACAAGAAGAATTGATGCCTTTGAGTTGTGGTGCTGGACTATTCTTGGACTACCATGGATTACTAAGAAAACAAACAGGTATGTCCGAGAGAGTGTGAAACCAAAGTGCTTCTTGAAGGCAAGGATTCTGAAGCTCTGTCTCAGAGACTTTGGACATGTTGCCGTAGGGATGAGTCCTTGGAAAAAAACATCATGCTCAGAAGGATGACATGATAGAACATGAGAAAAAGAACCCAGATGGGATGGATTGGCACAGTACCTGGGGTAATGGGAGTAGATATGGTGAAGACAGTGAAACTGGCTCAGGATAGGGTGGAAATCAGAGATATTGTCGATAGTGTCACTATGAGTCACAGATGACTCAATGGCACTTAACAACAATAATAATGACTCTTAAAGAACAACAACAAACAACTAAACCGACCATCCACTATTTATATGCAAGTTCAAACTGAAGCTAAAGAACATGAAAATCCACAAGAACCGAAATTTGATCTGAGTCTGTCCTACCTTAATTTAAAAAGCATCTCAGGAAACAGTTTTGACAACACCTTGAACACTAAAGAACAAAGTCGAGATTATCAAGAATATCATTTATGAAGAATGCAAAAGTTATTAAAATAACAATGGAGGAAGGGAAGACTGAGATGAATGCCAGAAAAGACTCTGAATTTTGCAATAGAGCACAGAGAAGCCAAAGTAGAGGGAAGAAAGCAGGAAGTTAAGGACCTGAACAAAAGATTTCAAAGGGCAGCTCAAGAAGACAAAGGAAAGTATTACAATGCAATGTGCAAAGAACTGGAGTAAAAAAAAACAAAAGGGATAAACTTGTGCAGCATTTCTTTTTTATTATTATTATTAAATTTTATTCGTTTTAATGAACATTTATAGAGATTTTGGGTTTTCATTCATTCATTGTTGCACTGTTTTCTCTACCCTCAGCATTTCTTAAGCTGAAGGAACTGAAGAACAAATTCAAGTACAGAGTGGTAATACTTAAGGAAGGATCCTATTAAAAGAATATTGAATGATCCCGGAAGGATTAAAAAAAGATGGAAGGAGTAAATAAAATCACCGTACCAGAAAGAAGTGGCTTACACAGAAGAATTTCATCATGAAGGAGGAACTTCAAGCTGCTCTAAAGGAATTGGCAAAAGTCAAGGCCTCAAGAATGGATGAAATACCAATTGATATATTTCAACAAATAGATACTGCTCTAGACATACTCACCAGGTTGTACCAAGAAATCTGGAAGACAGCTACCTGGCTAACTGATGAGATCCATATTTATACCCATCCCAGGGAAAGATGATCCAATTAAAATGTGGAAATTATCAAACAATATCACTAGTATGACATGCAAACAAAATCCTGCTAAAGATTATCTAAAATGACTGGGAACATTGACAGAGAACAAGAGTGAAAGCTGGGTTTAGAAGAGGTCCTTGGGCACTAGGGACTTTATAGCCAATGCCAGAAAGATGTTGGCTGAAAGCAGAGAGTACCAGAGGAATGCCTATCTGATTGTGCTCATGCAAAATGTATACATGGCCCAGGTAGCAGGCCTCAGATTAAAACAAAAGAACACTGTATGGTTCAAAATCAGGAAAGGTGTGTGTAAGGGTTGTGTTCTGTCTCCATACCTTTTAATTTATATGCAGAACAGATCATTCAGGAGGCTAGACTTTATGAGAAGGAATAAAGCACAAGGATTGAAGGAAGACTCATCAACAACCTGCGTCATGCTATGAACGAAAGAACTTTCAACCTGATGGATTTAACATAATGACTACAGATATGAGTTCACGTATGTAAGAAATGATGAGAACAGCAAAGGATAGGGAAGGGTTCAGATCTGTTGTTCATAAAGTCACTATAAGTTTTACTTAACTCTATGGCACTTAAATCAACAATAATAACTCTTTAAGATTTTTCTCTTTTCCCAAGGATGAAGTTCAGAGTCGCCAAAAAGTCTCTCCTTTTAATAAGCAATTATTTGTGCAAAGAGCAGATGTAGCAGTCATCTCTAGTAGTGGTTAAATGATTTTATTTTTCTCTCTCTTTGGTTCTATAAACCATAGAATGTTATTATTCAGTATTTAAAATCCTTTATGTTAATGTTTTGATACTCGAATTGTCCACAATTGGGCCAGTGGGAACACTTTTCCATCTGGTTTTTGTTTCTTTGTGACACTCCCTTGTTGTTTTGAGTACAACAAGATGGTCCAGGCTGTCCTCAGGTCATGTTCTAGAAGCAGCAATTTATCCCAAGAGCCCCAGTCACGTCCCTTCCCGCCTTACTCACTACTCTTGTGAGCTTCACCTAAGCTCATTGCAATCATTCCACCCAACCACCTTTTGCTGCTAGCGTCAGCTTCTATTGAGTGAGCCCCTGAATCTTAGTGAACTTAAACATTTGGAACAAAATACTGCCCAGTCCTGCACCATCCTTCTCATCAGCTGTGGATTAAACTCATGTGATCCAGAAGGTTTTCACTGGCTGAGCTCCAGAAGTAGATTTCTTGACCTTTATTCCTGGTCTGTATGGAATCTGCTGAAACCTGTTTAGCTGTAGGTTGTTGTTAGGTGCCTTTAAGTGAACTCTGACTTGCACTCTATGAAAAACTATCAAAACCTTGCCCTTTCCTGTACCATCCTCACAGGTAATAAAGCCATTATTGCAGTCACTGTGTCAATCCATCTCATTGAAGGTCTTCCTCTCTGTTGCTGACCCTCTGCTTTTCCAAGCATGATGTCCTTTCCCAAAGACTTGTACATCTTGACAGCAAGCTCAGAGTATATGAAATTTCATCATTCTTGGCTCTAAAGAGCGCCCTGATTTTAATTCTTCCAAAACAGATTATAACAACACTCAATTCACCTTCGACAGATGAGTGGGCGCTGGCATAAAGTGTATTGGCTGAGAATCAAGCCTAACTCTCCCACATGGATGGTGAGAATCTTACCAATGAAGCACCAACATTCTCACTGAGGTACCTATATATGTTTACTCACAATTCTCTAGGCAAAGAAAGTCAATCAGCTACAATTTTCCAAAAGAGAATCTTTTCGCAGTCAAAGGGGAGTGGGGTGGAGCATGGAGAAAAATGTGCAACAATGAATGAATGGAAATCCAAGTTCTCTATAAAATTTCATTAAATTCTCAGTAAACAAAAAAGTAAGATCATGGCTTGGTTTTGTTATGTATTGTTGCATTAAATATGACTCATAACAACCCTATGTGCAATAGTTCTGAACCCTGCCTATCCTAAGCCAGTCTCACTGTCTCTGACACACCTGCTCCCATTACCCTAGACACTATGTCGATGCATCTCATACAGGATTTCCCTTCCCTGTGCTGACCATCCACCCCTCCAAGCATGATGTCCTTCTCCAAGGACTGGCCCCTCCTGGCACCATCCCCAAAGTGTGTAAGACAGAGCTTCAAAATCCTTGCCTCCATGGTTTCACCCTCTTCAGGACACACATGTTTGTTCTCTTGGCAGTCCATGGTCTGTTCAAGACTCTTCCCTGGCACCACAACTCAAAGACATCAATTCTTCTTCTATCATCCTTAGTCACTGAGGAATTTCTTATTATATCTCGTATACGTTGGGCATGTTGTTAAAAGGGATGAGTCCTTGGGAAAAAGGACATCATGCCTGGAAAGGTGAAGGGTCAGTGAAAAAGAGGAAGATCTTCAACACAGTGACTGTGATAACAGGCTGAGTATACCAAAGTTGATGAATTTTCACAGGATCAGGCACGGTTGAGATCTGTTGCTCATACAGTCACTGTGAGTTGTAGTTGACCTGAGGGTGCCCAACAACAACAAGACAGCTCACTTTCTTGAATTAATATGTCCTAAATAAAGTTTTGACCTCTAAAAATGCCTGTTCCCTGGTCTTACCAGTTGCCTGAGGAGAATGAGATGAGTTATGACAAAAGTTTTCCAAGAAATTCTTTCCTGAAGAGAGACACAGAGTAGCAGGAAAGAGAAAGAAGGAATTAGAAGAAACTACAGTAAGAATCTGAGTGGTTTAAGAGGTACCTAAGTGAGAGCTACTGTTCCTGGGTGTAGCAAACAATTTTGCTACTTAGCGGCTGACCAGAAGGTTGTTTTCTGAGCCTTTCCAGAGGTGCCGCAGTAGAATGGTCTCAGAAGCTACTTCCACAAAATCAGCCACTGAAAACCCTGTGGAACATAGTTCTTCTCTGACATGTGTGGGGTCACCATAAATCAGAATCAACTCCACAGCAACTTGTTTCAATTTTATATGAGAAAGAAATAAGCCATTGAGTTGACTTTCAGTCAAAAAGCCTTTTGTAGAAAGGCAAAGCAAATTCTTTGGCCCAATCCACCTCCTGCTTTCAAAGGCCGACACAATGTTCCGTTCCACCTCACTGACTCTCCTTCCCTCGTCACGCACTTTCTGTTTGTTCTTTTCTCTGTTCCCCATGAGAGCTACAGGGAAAAGATGCTATGCACGTCACAGAAAGAAGTCACTTGTTACAAACAACTAAGGAAAGCAGATGCATCTGAGGAAGGCAGGTGAGAAGGACACCACGTGAAGAGGCTCTAAAAGAGGAGTATATTTTTCCTCTGGTGAGGAGCTTACTGAAGAGAAAGACAAGAGGGCACAGGAGCGCTTTCCTATTTCTGTTGTCCTTGTGCAGGACTTGCACATCTACCAAATTAGAACAGGGAAAGTTTGCAATGAAGTGTCTCCCATGAGGCACTGTGGGAAAAACTGAAAAGAAAATGAAGGACATTGCTTGTTGGAAGTTCAGACAGAGAAAATGGAAACCATCAGGGTAGGCAGAGAAGTTACTGGTCACTCATTAGAGGTCCAAGCTTGTCACTCAGATTCTTCCATATACAAAACAAGTTTCTCAGATTCTGGTCAAGTAGATACAGAGCTGGGTAATGTGGGTAAGACCGACTACTAGTCATCCCTGAATGTGTGTCCTCTCAGGCTGCACATGGTAGGTACGACATAGATCCCTTCCTGTTCTCACCTGATTTCTAATTAATCCAATCTCACTCCCGTCGTGTCATGTCTTATTTAAGCAATCTTTCATTAAGTTTGTTGTGGTTAGGGGGCCATTGGGTTAACTATCACAGGGACCTTATGAGGAAATGCCATACTGTGCACTATTCTCAGATCGCCACCGTCCTCAAGCTCATTGTTGCAGTCACTGCGTCAATCCATCTCACCGAGGGTCTTCCTCTTGTCACTGGCTCTCTACCTTTCCCAGAATGATGGCTTTTTCCAAGGACTGTTCTTCCTGACAACACACTCATAGTATATGAGATTCAGTTTCACCGTCCTTGCCTCTGAGAGGCGCCAACCATGGTTGCATTTCCTCCAAGAAAATGTGATTGTTTTTTTGACATTACATGGTTTATTCAATTGCTTCCTGTTTGCAGTCAGAGTATTTTCAGTTGCTTCCTAAACATCTGAAAGATTGAATATGAATAAAGAAAACCAAAGAAGAATTGCATTGGTGAAGAGTATTGACTATACCATCGAATGTCATGGGGTTCACAAAGTTGTAAATCTTAATGGAAGGAGACTGACTCTCTTCCATGGAGCTGCTGCTGGATTAAAACCACCGGAGGTGCTTGGCCTTTTAGTTAACATACAGACTACCTCACCAGAGATACCACCGATACTCTGGGCCTATGGTCACTGCCACATGATTCTTTTTGAAGAATAATGGTGCCCTGTGGTAAATTAAGAGTTTCTTCATTAATCTACTAAACTTGAAGATTAAAGGTAGAAGATTAAAGAATCTTCCAAAAACTGCTAAATTTAACGCAAACTGAGTGAGGAAGAACGCATTTGCCTATTGTCAATATGCAGTGCTGAGAGCATTTCCCACATGTGTCAACTCCGCAGCCCACTTCACTTTTCCAGATGTGGCCGGCTGCGTTGCTAGGCAGTGACATTACAGATGGATGGCTGCAGCCCCACTGTAAGCAAACGGACATGGACACCTTTGAAGTGAGAGGGTATTAGCCATCTATTAGACAGAAGGAAAAGCTATTTTCTTTTGCAGAGCCGGCAGTTCATTCCCACCTCAAGGAGACCATGTAATTGGCACATAGAAGCACTAGGCACACTGGGACTCTACTGCTCTCCTGTCACATCGGAGCCAGCCCAGGTGGAGTCAAAACCCAATTACTGCCTCTTGCTGAGTGGATGATGTGTATGTATTTGGGAAATGGCTGCAGTTAACTTGTTTGATTAAACTTTCGTCCTGTGCGTGTAAAGGGCCATTGTGTCTTATGGACACATTTACCACATATTGGACCAGGAAGGAGGAAAATATGAGACTCAGGTGGAACAAGTTGATACGAGGTTGCACTCCTGACCCAAAGGCAGCATCTCCCTGGCAGTTCAAATCCACTTGCTGCTCAGTGAGAGAGAGAAAGGCAACCTATTCCCTTGTAATTTGTGTTGCTGGGTGCTATCCATTCTGCTATTACATTATGATTGATGGCGACCCTAAGAAAAATAGATAGGTAGAACCTTACCTATCCCGTGTCATCATCAAGATTTTCTCCAGGTTCAAGTCACTGTTAGAATCACTATGTGAGTCCATCTCCTCAGGGCCTTTCACGCTTTCATTTACCCTCTACTTTTTCCAGCATGTTATCTTTTTCTAGTCTTTAGTTTCTGCTGACAATGTGCCCAATGTGTGTGAGACAAAGTTTCATCGTCCTTGCCTCTATGGTGCAATATGGTTGCACTTTGTCCAAGCACATTTGGTTTCTGGCAGTCTATGGTATATTCATCCAGGTGGACTGACTTGGTGACTGCTGCAAAGGGCTCTTGTATGTCAGGAAAAGCGAGGGAGGATGGCACAAACTAGAACAGAGTTTGGATCTTTTGTTTGTAGGGTTGCTATGAGTCGTACTTGACAACACCTAACAACAACAACAATGTAGTATATTCAAAGGCATTAATTCTTCTTCCACCTTCCTTTTGAATTGTTCAACTTTCCAAAGCGTATGAAGTAATTGAAAATATCATGGCTTGGATTAGGCCCACCTTAGTTTCGAAATTATATCCTTGCTTTTTAGCACTTTGGAGACAAAGGTCCTTGATAGCATATTTTCCCAGGGAAGCATATCTTTTTTGAATGTTGCTACTACAGGTCTTCATTGTGGATCTAAGTTGTTGTTATGTACCATCAAGTCAGAACCCACCCATAGCTGGAGGGTTTTCAGAGCCAGTTAATCACCTGGGAGGAGATTGCCCATCCTTCTCCCGCTGAGCAGCTGGTGATTTCAAATTGCATGCCTTTTGGACTGCAGCACAGCTTCTTGCCAAAATGAAACAATTGACAACTTCTATCTTTTCTCCATCTACCATTGTATTGCTTACTGGTTAGGATTTTTGCATTGGCATCCACTTCCTAAACAACATGCCTCTAGAAACCCTGTGAACTCTGATAAATGTTGATGGGTGTCAGGCCCTTTGTTCATGGGGTCGCTATGAGTCATGCTCGACTTGAAGGCAATCAACAACAACACCAATGCTGAGATATAATCAATATTGGAGGCTTTGATCTTCTGCAGTAAGTGTTTCAAGTCTTCTTCGCTTTCTGTAAGCAAGGTTGTATGCGTTATGTAGGTCATTGATGTTATGTGGCATTGAGTCACTTGTGGCTCATATCAACCCAATGAACAATAGCTCAGATCCCTGCCCTATCCAGAGTCAATCAACACAAAGTCATTGTTGAGTTTTCCTCTAATTCTGGTGACACACTGCTCTTAATATAACCCAGCTTCTCAAATTATTTGCTCAGCATAAAGATTGAAAGTAAATATCTGTCTAGTAGTCTCTGCTTTCAGCAAGACTTATCTGACATCAACAATGATATCCCTCATGTCATGACCTCTTCTGAATCTAACATGAATTTCTGACGGTTGTCAATGTACCTACCATAGAAGAAGGTTTTAGTTTTTAAAAATTTTTTCTTTTTTTTCAGCTGTTTTGAAATAATCTTTAGCAGGATTTTACTTCCTTGTGGTATTAATTATATGGTTCAATAATTTCCACACTTGATTGGATCACCTTTCATGGAACGGAAAGGAAATAAATATGGACATCTTCTAGTTAGTTGGCCAAATAGTTGTCTTGCAAATTTCTTCCAAGTAATTTAAAAACTGTGAAAAACCACTGAAGGGTCAGCTATAAATTTGCTCCAGCTCTACAGCAATGAGTTTGAGGTGGTTTTAAAATGTGGTGTGGTTTTGTTTGGTTGTGGGTTTTTTAATTTTATTATTATTTTTCATAATTATTAATTTCAATGAACATTTACAGAGGTTGTGGATTTCCATTCATTCATTGTTGAACTTTTCCCCCTGCCTACCCCACCCCCACCTCCAGTTTGCTCTTCTTTAAGAGGAAAAGAAAAACTCTTTCATTGGTACACAATCCCTCTGCACCCTCCCACCCTCACACTGAGTATACTCCACGCTGCAACCCTCATTCCAAACTCTTATGATAAGCATAATGCCCTAGAATATATTATTTTTAAACTGTTCTTTCTTTCATCAGCTTCAATGCAGTATACATAATTTATCCATTTTTTCTCAGACTTACCCCAACCCTGATGTCAACCTCATTCTACAACAGTGGCACCATGCAGTATTTGTCTTTTTGTGACTGAGATCTTTCACTCAGCATAATGTCCTCCAGGTCACCCATTTTGAATAATATTGCATGAGTTCCTTGTTTTTCAATGCTGCATAGTATTCCATTGTGTGAATATACCACAGCTTATCTATCCATTCGTTTGTTAATGGACACTTAGGTTGCTTCCAACTCTTTGCTATTGTGAACAAAGCCGCGATAAACATGGGTGTGCATATATCTGCTTGGATGTCAGTTATGGTCTCTTTAGGGTATATTCCCAGTAGTGGAATTTCTGGGTCAAATGGTATCTCTATTTGCAACTTTTTGAGAAAATGCCACACTGCCTTCCACAGTGGTTGCACCATTTTATACTCCTACCAACAGTGAATAAGGGCTCCAGTTTCTCTACAACCTCACCAGCATTTGTTGCTTGCTGTTCTGTTAAATTTTGCTAGTCTTACTGGGGTGAGATGATATCTCATAGTTGTTTTGATTTGCATCTCTCTTAGAGCTAGGGATTTTGATCATTTCTTCATGTACTTGTTGGCCATCTGAATGTCTTCTTTGGTGAAGTGTCTGTTCATATCCTGTGCCCATTTTTCTATTGGATTATTTACC